>NC_041390.1:420948880-421155324 GCF_002162155.2 Triticum dicoccoides | reverse complement strand
GCTTCAAGTGCGTACTTGTTAGTTAAACCTAGGTTAAAATGTGACACTAAATATGACTAGTAAGTACAGTAGCACTACTAGTATACATCAGTCAAATTATTCATCGTGTCCACACACTGAATTGACGTGATAACACGCTGCGCGTGAGGTGACACAAGAATCCCGGCAGCGTGTTCGGGTATTGTGGACTTCAGATTTGGAGTACCACTTATCTGTCGAAATCTTTCATCATTCACTTAAAACAGTCGATTGATCATACATTGAGTACTATATAACTGGAATTAACCGATGCAAGTCCAAGAAGGATTGGCCAGTGCTACCGGCTGGCCTCAAGTTCGATCCCACGGATCAGGAGCTGATCGAGCACCTTGAGGCCAAAGTGAGTGCTGACAGCGCGAGATCTGACCCTCTCATCAATTTGTTCATACCAACCATCAACAATGAGCACGACATATGCTACACCCATCTTGAGAAACTTCCAGGTAAGACACCGATCGGTCATCTACTTGCACAAACATATTCCTTTGTTTATAGCTCTATTTTTCTTTTTAGACGCAGACCTAGCGAAGCAATTACAATTTGACAGTTAATAAAAAGTGAAACAAGTGACTGCAACATGCCAAAGATGTTATGAAAATGCCAACTACGTACACTAAAACATGTATTCGACAATACTGCAGGTATCACACTGAGTGGCCTAAGCAAGCATTTCTTCCAGCGCAATTCTAGGGCATTCAAAAGGACACGTGGACGTGTTGCAAGATACAGTCGGGGTGCGGCATGCATGCGATGTGGCACAAGACCGGCAATACCTTGCTGGTGATGGTCATCGGCCGGCAGACGGGCAGCAAAAAGGTTCTAGTGCTGCACACCAACAAGAACTTTGACCAGCAGAGGACCAACTGGGTGGTGCACGAGTACCAACTCGGGTACCTGGAGCAAGAGTAGGAGCGGGAGCTGGTCCTCTGCAAGATTTTCTACCAGACGAACACTACGGCCAGGAGTAAAAAGATTATAAGTTAGTTTGGTATTGGTACTTGTACTACCTTGTCGTCCGCAAGTTGGTATTGTTGTTAACGATCTTTCGGTATTAACTTGGCACTTTCTTCCAACCATCATGTTGATGGTCGACATGGATATAAAGCTGAATCATTTGTTTCAAAACGAATTTACAGGCACTTGATTTTTATTTGATGGGTAGCATAAGCACCTGCCGTTCGAATTCCCAGTTCTCCAAATTTTTCGAAACAAGTGCATGCACTTACTATCATGATGAAAAAACAATATACCTGCTGCATCCAAGTTATCAGCCTGTACTTGCAGAATTCTCTCGTTTATTGAGTAGGTATATTGTTTTTTTCAGGTCGAGCAAGTTTCAACTGGGCTGTAGACTGCCTAGGCTTGGTTGTGTTTTTAACAGGCCCAGCCCATGATGACAACGGGGCACAAAAATCCAGCAGGTATCTATTGGCCTATGGCCCGCCAGCGTTTGTTATATTTTGTCTTACAACATCCGCAAGCAGTTTTTTTACTGAACCAAACACATAGCCCAGTTCTATTTTCCTCTTGAAACGCCATGTCCTACTTCCGTTTTCTAATCTCTACCTATAGTTTACTAGTTCATATACATGTATCATTATATTGAAAATACATAAAGTTGCCTTTTCATATTTACATCCTTATTTTTGTTGTTGTTTTCCCTCCCAGCGCTGATTTTTGTACCACTGGTTTTCCTTAGACCAACTCAATTGTCCCACGTCTTATTTTCTTACAAAAACAAAACAATTTTTTGGCAAATCAATAAGTTCTTAAAAATGTTTATCATTTCGGGATTACAACAGTTCGGACTCCACCGAAATATGCAAAATAAGGTTGAACTTTTTGACCGTGGTCCTAGCCAGAAAATATGTTGTAATAAATTACTTAAGAATTAGCAAATGAGCTGCAAATTATTAAAAAAATAGCAAATGGGCTCTATGTTGTCTGCCATAGATTTGGAGGCTAACTTATGGGCCTACTAAGTTCATGCATACACAAGGTTTCTCAAAAAAGTAACCTAGTCAAAAATCGACTCTACCAGCATCAGACCGTTAGATGTCAACTAATGGCAATTGTGCTTCTTCAGTCTCTGATCTTCCTGCTCCAGATGCCCAAACCAACACCGGCGGAACCGCCTGCTCCCGCCTCCCGTGGCCGTCTGTGCTTCCGGGAAGGCCTCACGGCCCCACCACACTGTCATCCATGGCCTATCTATCAATCTACTCACCCACACCTCCTGTTATTTTCCGGCGACGGCAGCCGAACCAGTCAACCCTCGTACTCCCCACCGCGTGGGAAGCCACTACCGTGTCTTCCCCGGCTCCGTGTCATTCCCTTCGTAGGCCTCGCCGTCGTCCACCGCCCTGGTGCTCTCGACGCGGCGTGGTCGACGTGGTCAACGAACGACATCCATCGAAAGTGGATTGTACGTGGAGAGGCTGACAGCTGGGTCCACAGACGCACACAAGGAAATGCCTCATTACACGCAAAATAATGATTCCTCCACCTGACATCTGGGACCCACTGGGCGGGCCACCATATTTCGCGAAAAAAATGTTCCCGCCGCTGACAGCTCAGACCCACCAGCTATATCTTTGCACGCAAGGAAGTGCTTCATTATTACGCACAAAAAAATGAATACTCCCCCTGCTAGCTGGGACCCGCCATATGCGAGGCTGAATTGTGGGCCTACTAAGTTGATGCGGATGGAGGGCTTTGTCAACTTAGTCAATATGAACGATTCTAGCTCTAGTGACCGTACGATGTCCATCCAGCGGCCATAGTGCTTCTTCAACCTCTGGTCTTCTTGCTCCAGCCGCCCAAACCAGCACCGGTCGTGCCGCCTGCTCCTACCTAACGTGGCCGGCTGTGCTGCCGCGGAGGCCTCACCGCCCCTTACTACTCCCGCCACTGGCCAGGCCATCCCTCTACTCACTCACACCCCCTGTTATTCTGCGGCGATGGCAGGCTCACACCGCAGCCGAACCAGTGAACCCTCGTACTCCTGTCCGCGTGGGCTTCCACTGCCATGTCTTCCCTGGCTCTGCATTGTCCCCATCCTAGGCCTCGCCATTGTCCACCGCCCTGGTGCTCTCGGCGCGGCGTGGTCAACATGGTCAAGGAACGACGTCCATCGGAAGAGTACTATACGTGGAGAGGCTGACAGCTGGGTCCACGACCGTAGCAAGGAAGTGCCTCCTTATTATGTGAAAAATAATGATTCCTCTACCTGATAGCAGGGGCCCACCAGACGGGCCACCGTATTTCACGAAAATATGTTTCCCCCCTCACTGCTGGGACCCACCAGCTACATCTTCGCATGCAAGGGAGTGCGTCCATATTATGGGCAAAAAAATGATTCGCCCCCTGACTACTGGGACCCTCCAGCTACATATTTGCACGGAAGGAAGTTCCTGACAGTCAGGACCCACCTGGTCGAAGCATACGTAGCATTGTCATTCTGGTGGCGAACGTGTACGTACATACGATCGGTCTATCTGCAGGCTGCAGCGATGAACCGTGGCCGTGTAAGGAAGGGCACGTGTCGTAGTAGAGGCGCGCATGTGTCGTAGTAGAGGTGCGGACGTAGCATGTACACGTACGTACAGCGGCCAGGGTGCAATAAAGTAAATATGGCCACATACGTACATACGGGCGGGGTCTCGAACGCCTACTCGCGCATACGTACGGCTAGGGCTCGTGTACATGGCTGGGTCGGAACAGAGAAATTGCATCGTCATCGTGTTCATGGGGAGGCAACGGAACGCGTCGTGTTCATCGGGAGGCAACGGAACGCGTGTTGTTCATCGGGAGCCAACCGGCTTGGACGGAACAGCCGATGGAAACGAGGCCTGGCGTACTGCAGCACGGAGGAAACGGCCTTGTGTTTGACCGGCCACAGTCGAAACGGGATCCTATTCATGGGGAGGGGTCTGGCGTACCGCAAAACAGAGGAAACAGACTTCTCTTGGACCTCCTACGGTGGAAGCAGCGGGGTCCTGCTGATCGGGAGGAGTGTGGCGTACCGCAAAATGAAGGAAACGGACTTGTGTTGGAGCGCTACGGTCGAAACGGGGGTCATGTTCATCGGGAGGGGTGTGGCGTACCACAAAACAGGACTCCACGGGATACTGTTCATCTCCACCGTCGACTGCCTCCACGGGCTACTGTTCATCCACCGTCGACCTCCTCGATCTAGCCTCCACCTGCGACTATTCATCCACGGGCTCCTATTCATCCAGCCTCCATCACGCGCTCCTCCACCGGCTACTGTTCAACCAGCCCTCTCAACGGGGTCCTGTTCAACCACCCCTCCATGGGCTACTGTTCATCCAGCCCTCCACGGGGTCGTCCTGTTCAGCCAGCCCTCCACGGGGTCATGTTCATCCACCCCTCCATGGGGTCATGTTCATCCATCGTCTCGATCGATCGGGGTCCTGTTCATCCAGCGGCAACGGCCTCTACTACCACGGGGTCCTATTCATCCAACCCCCCACCAGGAACTGTTCATCCAAACCCCCCAACAATGCTCACTGTTCATCCAGAGGCAGCATCGATCGGCTTCAGTTAGCAGCAGTAGTGAAGGAATCACTCGGGTTCAGTTAATAGCAAGGGATCGATCGATCGCTCGGGTTCAGTAACGCGTAGCCTGCGGTGTAATCGCTCGGGTTCAGTTAGAGCCCAACGCCTCGCTCAGGTTCAGTTAGACACAATGCCTCGCACACACGCGCGTACATACGAGAGAAATGCGCATCGCTTGGCCCCCGACCACCCACCATAACCGGGAACTCCCCTGATATTTTCCTCGCCCTCGCTTCTACCATGGTTTTATCCGTCATGGACGGCCCAAAGAATATCATGCAGCTGCGTCTCCTGCCTGCCCAGGAGGAAAAGCCCATTTTCTGTCATGAATTTGTCATAGAAGTAGGACCCCACCACATCTATGATGATGCCGGGTTTTTTCACAATTATCATCATAAAAGTGTCATAAGCATGACAGGAAAAAAATTCGTTCAGCCCAAAATGTCACGGATTTGTCTATTTGTTGTAGTGTCACCATGCGTGCCATGGTGGACACACATAGAAGGTTCATCGACCTCTCAGTGGTGTACACCAACGACCCGGTCTGGGTGGAGCACTCCATCCACATCATGGAGTTGTTCCTTGCCGAGGAGAAGTACAAGGTGGTCGGGTTCGACCTTGAGTACACCCGCGCTCGTGTCGGGTCTCGCCCCAAGGTCGTCGTTACCCAGATGTGCGTGCGCCACCACGTCCTCGTCTACCACTACTGCCTGGCCACAAGGCCTTGCGAGCGTTTCACGAGGTTTATCAACAACCCCCACTACATGTTCGCTATGATGGACATCACCAACAATGTAAAGGCGCTCGAGAATTCGGGCATCGCCTGCCAGAATCTTGTCCACATCCAGGGACAATACAAGATCTGGGGCGGTAAGGAGCATGAGAAGGATTCACTAGTTCACCTCGCCGAGGCCATCATTGACCCCTACTACAGAGACATGAAGGATTCGTGCAACAAGGACAAGCATGCCTGGCACTCGTCCTAGATGGAGAAACTCGACAAAGCTCACGTCGTGTACGCGGCCAAGGAGGCATACACGAGCTACGACATGTACAGGCAGATCGTTGACATGAGGAAGTGCCTCCTTCCCCAAAACGGCGAGGGGTCCAACCGGAAGCAGAGCGATGGCAAGCGTCATCGCAACAATAAGTAGATGATTAGATCCTCGTTTCTCCTACTTTAGTATGCATGTAATTGCTTACTTTGGTGTGTGGAAATGTTATGTGTGTAGTCACTTGTGTAATTGTATGCCTAATTTGGTTATGCAATGTTGTCTTTTAAGTATATGTGTTGATGCTCTGTAGATAGAGCGTAGATGTTGTGCGGACAAAGAAAATCACATCGCACACGGACTAAACAAAGGAAACCGCTGGTGATGTTTTCATCAATCACTCACAATTGTATACCAACAATCGTTTGCTCACAACACACACGGCTTGTTAGCAGTAATCATCTGTGTTGTTATCGGTCTTCGCACACGTTTTCGATTACAGACTTTTTTGTCGCATATCACACACACATTGTTAAGTTGAACCATTTATGTTCTCTTGTCTCAACGCACACAGTTCACCTGAGTGAACCGCATGCCGTATATCACACACACCTTGATCTGGCTGACCGTTTCTTTTGTGTTGCCTAATCACAAATAGTTCATCCAAGTGAACCGTATGTTGTATATCGCACACACCTTCATTTGGCTGCCCATTTCTTTTGTTCCTCCTCATCGCAAATAGTTAATTGAACTAAACTGTATTCCCTACATCGCACACGCAACTAGAATCCGAACCATGTTTGATGCATCCTCCATCGCAAATATTTTGCACCTTCTTTGCCGGGGGTTTTACACCGTCGTTTGCGATTATTGCATCGCACACAGTTTCGTCGAAGGGTCTCCGATCGTAGTGTCACGTTAGCAGCATCCTGCAGTAGTGACTCATGTATAATAAATAGCAAATTGAACATTTTATGAGGAAGGTAAATATAACTGCAACAGCATAGCGACAGTGTTTGGATGACAGCAAATTGAAACTAACAGGTGTGTACATGCACAAATTTAGTAACATAGAACTAATAGCACTAAGGTCGTCCACTATGTATGCCAAAACTGGTGTAAAGACAACTGTTGCTACATCTCGCACCGGTGCCCTGCACTAGCGAGCCAATGCAGCGGAAAAAAATCAGGGACCCAGACTCCGGAGCACCTAGTTACTCCGATGCCCGGTTCCTTCATGCCATAAAAATTTAGTATTTTACTACTTGGCTGCTCAGATGTGTGGAGCAAAGTTGGCTGCACAAACTACTGAAGCGGTGCCAAATAATTTTCTAATGGCACCGCTGATGATATGGCAACAATTTTAGATACTAGGTACAAATTGTGACACTGTCTTAGGATGCGTTTGGTTGAAGGTGTGGTATGAATGGGTTGGGAGCATGACAGTATCTGAATCATATCTAACTAATGATTTGTAACAACGAAAGAGGGTCTAACCTTCTCTACACATGCCAGAAACTTCCTCCCATTGTCCAAAGATTCAAACGCAACTAGCTTCATGCATGGAGATTGATGGTGACAATGAGCAGATAGATCTTCAACCACCCCGCTCCATTCGTTGCCACTGATGGTCCTAGGGATCTACAAGAGGAAGAAGTGACGCAAATCTACCACCAAGTAAAAATCCTTCATTCCAAGTCATAGCCCGAGAGAGAGAAGAGAGGCATACCCGGGTGGTGAAGGAGTCATCGCTGGAGGAGGAACCACTTGAGAGGTCATTGAAGAAGACCATGGCGACTCCGGCGGTAGGATGCGAGAGGGCGAGAGCGAGGAAGCGGCTATAGCTTAGGAAGAAGGAAGGAGGAAACAGGGGAAATGTGACTTGTGGTCGGGGAGAAAAGGGGTGAGGAAGGGGGGAGGGGGCGGGGTAGATATTTGGCGGTAGGCCAAAATTTTGGAAATGTGGAGGGAAACTTTGCACACGGTGTCACCGGACCATTCACTTTGAATGATTGTGTGCATCGCAAACGATTATTCTGCTTTACGCACATGGGATGAGTTTGATAATTCAAATTTTGGTGGAAATTTGCCCGGGTACATCATTGCATAATTTAACATCGCTTGCTAATTTGGGCACACAAAAGAGCGTACATCAGACAGACCACACTTACTGAATCGAGCAATTTTAGTAATTGAACAGAGCCAGTTGACCTAAACATTGCTCTAACAAAGGACCAACATTAAAAACAAATCCTAAGTATGCATAATTTTAACAAATCCGTCGTCGTGCCGGCCTATGCATCGCCGGTGTGAGACGAGGCGTCGATGATTTGTCCTGGCAACATGCCGCCATTGGTGGACTCCGTGTCCCCCATGCCGAAGTTGACCGCATCCTCGTCCTCGTCCACAGCGACGCCCTCAAGGTTGTAGTACTCGTAGTAGTGGCTGCGCCAGAGATCGCGTTGGTACTCCATCACCGATTCCCTGACGGACAGACTCTTCTCTACCTTGACCTCGGCCACGCGGAACTCCTTCCCCAGCGCTCCTCGATCTCCGCCGCCTCCTGCATCTCCAGCTCCCACTCGGTGACCTCATGAGGAAGCAGGTGCTCCATGGCCACCGCCACCTTTTCGGACATGGGTTGCATGCTGGAGTCCGAGGTGGCCTGGAATATCTTGGCGTGAGCATCTTTGATCTTGGCGTTTGCATCTTCGATCTTGGCGTGGATGGCCTCGACCCAGGCTAGGGCGACATTGCAGCAGCTGCCCTGTCGGCTGCCACAGACACCCTCTCGGCGGAAGCGGCCGCGCTCAATGCGGATGCGGAGGCACTCTCGGTGTAGGCAGTCGCGCTCTTGGTGCAGGGGGGCAGTGCACATGGGGGACTTGGCCATTGTACGGGCCTTCATGAAGCGTTTCCACGGCGTCATCTTTGCAAAAAGGGGGTGCGGGATTGGTGATCGGGATTCGTGGATTCGAGGGTTGCCGGCACTGGAGTAGACAAGATGGCGAAGCTTAAGGAGGAAGACTTAAATAGACCCAGATATTTTCATCGCAAACGGTTCCTAGAAAACAACTACATGTGATGTTGTAGATATTTTTTATTAGCTGTGAAAGATGAATTTGGAGTAAAGTGGCAATGGTTGGTGTTTTAAATGTACGAAAAAATTTGTAGTACTAATACAACTGTCATGTCAAATTTTCGAAAATTTATGGGGTCATTTGACCTTTTAAGACATTTAAGTGATTTTCTAGCCATTTAATGACTGTAGTTGAAATTTGAACTACATGTACATGCAACAACTAACCATAAAACGGTTTGAAAATCATATTTTGTCTACTTGTGTGCGATTTAATTCCATGTGCAGTAAATTGGAAGGAATTTTCAAACATACTGGTCTAACGGCTATGACACAATTAAGCATGGAGTACCATGGCATTTAAATTCCAAATAATTAAAAAAATATCAGAAACACATGAAACCTTGGCTGACGTAAAGTCATGCCACCAAGATGATGTGGTAAAAAAATTGGCATGTGTGATGAAAGTTTGGACACACATCCCTCACAAACCGGAGCAACTCACTAGAAGGCTCGTGGTTCCGAGAGGGAACAATGGATGTCTGATGACGAATGGGAGATAGCTTCCTCTTAGAGCCTTCAAAATTTTTCTACGTGTAATGTGCACAGATACAACTGTCGTGTGAAAATTTGGAAAATTTCAGGGGTCATTTGACCTTTTAAAGACATTTAAGTGATTTTCTAGCCATTTAATGAACGTAATTCAAATTTGAACAACATCTACATGCAACGGCTAACCATAACGGTTTGAAAAATCATATTTGTGTACTTGTGTGCGAGTTAATTCCATGTGCAGTAAATTAGAAGGAATTTTCAAATATATTGGTCTCATGACATGGACACATGCATATGTATGCATGGAGTGCCATGGCATTTTAATTCCAAAAAAATAAAAAATGATCAGAACACATGAAACCTTGGTTGATGCAATGTCATGCCACCAAGATGATGTGGTAAAAAAATTGGCATGTCTGAAGAAAGTTTGGACACACACCCCTCACAAACTGGAGCAACTCACTAGAAGGCTCATGGCTCCAAGAGGGAACAATGCATGTTTGATGACGAACATGAGATAGCTTCCTCTTACGGCCTTCAAACTTTTCTACGTTTAATGTGCACTACTACAACTGTAATGTGAAAATTTGGAAAATTCTAGGGGTCATTTGACCTTTTAAAGACATTTAAGTGATTTTCTAGCCATTTAATGAACGTAATTCAAATTTGAACAGCATCTACATGCAACAGCTAACCATAACGGTTTGAAAAATCATATTTGTGTACTTGTGTGCGAGTTAATTCCACGTGCAGTAAATTAGAAGGAATTTTCAAATATATCGGTCTCACGACATGGACACATGCATATGTATGCATGGAGTGCCATGGCATTTTAATTCCAAAAAAATAAAAAATGATCAGAAACACATATGAAACCTTGGTTGATGCAATGTCATGCCACCAAGATGATGTGGTAAAAAAATTGGCATGTTTGAAGAAAGTTTGGACACACACCCCTCACAAACTGGACCAACTCACTAGAAGGCTCGTGCCTCCGAGAGGGAACAATGCATGTTTGATGACGAACATGAGATAGCTTCCTCTTACGGCCTTCAAATTTTTTCTACGTTTAATGTGCACTACTACAACTGTAATGTGAAAATTTGGAAAATTCTAGGGGTCATTTGACCTTTTAAAGACATTTAAGTGATTTTCTAGCCATTTAATGACCGTAATTCAAATTTGAACTACATCTACATGCAAGGCCTAACCATAACGGTTTGAAAAATCATATTTGTGTACTTGTGTGTGACTTAATTACATGTGCAGTAAATTAGAAGGAATTTTCAAACATATTGGTCTCATGACATGGACACATGCATATGCATGCATGGAGTGCCATGGCATTTTAATTCCAAGAAAAATAAAAATGATCAGAAAAACATGAAACCTTGCTTGATGTAATATCATGCCACCAAGATGATGGTAAAAAATTGGCATGTTTGACGAAAGTTTGGACACCCCCCCTCACAAACCGGAGCAACTCACTAGAAGGTTCGTGGTTCCGAGAGGGAACAATGCATGTTTGATGACAAACAGGAGATAGCTTCCTCTTACGGCCTTCAATTTTTTTCTACGTTTAACGTGCACTAATACAACTGTCATGTGATAATTTGGAAAATTTCAAGGGTCATTTGACCTTTTAAAGACATTTAAGTGATTTTCTAGCCATTTAATGACCATAATTCAAATTTGAACTACATCTACATGCAATGGCTAACCATAACAGTTTGAAAAATCATATTTGTGTACTTGTGTGCGACTTAATTCTATGTGCAGTAAATTAGAAGGACTTTTCAAACATATTGGTCTCACGATATGGACACATGCATATGTATGGATGGAGTGCCATGGCATTTTAATTCCAAAAAATTAAAAAATGAGCAGAAAAACATGAAAGCTTGCTTAATGTCATGCCACCAAGATGATGTGGTAAAAAATTGGCCTGTATGACGAAAGTTTGGACACACCCCCTCACAAACCGGAGCAACTCACTAGAAGGTTCGTGGTTCCGAGAGGGAACAATGCATGTTTTATAACGAACGGGAGATAGCTTCCTCTTACGGCCTTCAATTTTTTTTCTACGTTTAACGTGCACTAATACAACTGTCATGTGAAAATCTGGAAAATTTCAGGGTCATTTGACCTTTTAAAGACATGTAAGTGATTTTCTAGCCATTTAATGATCGTAATTCAAATTTGAACTACATCTACATGCAACGGGTAACCATAACGGTTCGAAAAATCATATTTTTGTGTACTTGTGTGCGAGTTAAAAAATCATCAGAAGATGTAAATATCTGGTGTTCAAAAAAGAAAATGTAAAGATTTGGCAAGACAACCGGCCCCGACATGGTTGGCACTCTATCTCGCGGCTCGGGGTTTGGTAGGTGAGTGGCGGGGATCATTAATCAGACACGATTCTGTATTGGAAACCGTCAGCTATTATGTTCACACACGGATTTTGCTGCGGGAATCATGTGTAATTCAAACTACAGTACTCGTAAATTCCGGCGACCGGCATGTGTACTGTTCTCATCGATCTAGAATTCGGCCGCCAATAAATACTACCTTGCTCACATCGTCTCGCATGCATTCTCATCTACATCCTCCCCTCGCTCTCCCTCTCTCTCTATCAAATCTCTGCCATGGCGGCGCCGGTCTGCCCACGCGCCACCAATGAGTTGCTGCCCCCCCCCCCGACGATGCTCACTCGAATAACAGCAAAGAGAACCCCTACGCGCCGCCAGACGAGGTTGCGCCGGACCCCCCAACTTTGGATTGGTTTTGGGGCCAGTACAATCTTTGTCTATGGAAGTCACTGCAGCCGGCTGAGAAAACCAGGCAAGTGGTGTTCCAGTAGGAGATGGCGGAGTAGGAAGCCAGGTACCAGGTGGCCTGTGAAGCCCGTGATGCCGCCTGGAAAAAGGAGGCAGTGGAGCTTTGGGGGCGGGCGCGTCGTCATGCGAAGGAGGTGTGCAAAGACGGGTACTTCGCAAGGAAGGTCATAGGCGTTGGGTGCCTCGTTACTACGTGCAGGTGGGCCGATAAGCTCCAGCGTGCCACCGACGACGAGCTCCGGTGGGAGCCCAACGAAATGGCAAGATCGTTCGCGCGTCCGCCAGCAAGAGGTAGATCGGTACGTCAAGCGTTGTGATGCGAAGGTGGCAGAGTACTGCCTCCGCACTGGGAAGGCGTCGCGCACCAGGGAGCTGCTGGCGAGGGGTTGCCGGAATACTTTCCCCAGGAGGGATTATTAGTTTTAGTATTGTTCATTTTCAATTTTATGCATCGTACCTAGTAGTTAAGTATCATCACGTATATGTGATGATATTATATATATATATTCTATGATGAACTAATGAACAATTAATGTATATATATATATTATGAATTCCATTTTCTATCTGTTTTTGTATACTAATTTGAATCTAGCTGTTATCATCCACATATACATAATGGAAAGCGTATATACACACATTGAAACAGAACATATAAGAATGGAAAACAGAGTACACACATTGAAACAGAGCAATAAGCAGAGCAATACTATGATTGTTGTGAATACATAGCTATCCACGTCGAGATGACTCTACAAAATAAAATGCGTCCATGAGACCATGACCAGAAGCCCTTGCCTACAGTAGCCCTTGGCTCTGCCTGAACTCGTGCAAGCGTTTGTCCAAGGGGTCAGCATGCTCGCAGTACATCTGGAGCGCGATCTCGAGCTCCAAGTTGGCTATTTCATCGGAGATCACCAGCTCGAGGATGCGACGGCCATGTTCCTCTACTGCGCCCAGGTGGACACCTGGGCCAAGGAGGCGGTCGAGCCTACTCAACAGTGCGTTGGGATCAAGCGGACCACGGACAAGGCGAATGGCGCGACGGGCATCCAGTGCAAGTATGGCGCGGCCGGCCTTTGGTAGAAGTATGACGCAGATGGCCTCTACCCACTCCTGACGAGGAATGGGGGTACTGACGGGATGTGTACCCAGCTGCGACGCCCTGTCGACAGCAGGCAAGCGTCGATGGATCCGCTCTTGCTGTGCGGCGCGCTGCGCCTCTCGCTCTACGGCACTCCAACGGTTTCACCTAAGGACATAGGTTTGATTTTTCAACCAATTTATATGAACTGGAGCATCTGCATGTATTTCAAATTTGAATTATGCAGATAAAATGCCTAGAAAACTCAGTTATTGTATAAAAATGTCCAAACGAACCCCAAAAAATTCCAAAACTTAACACAACACTCCTGTTGTTCTATGTTGACACTAGAAAATTTTGGAAAGCAATAAGAGGCAACGGATAATGTTTCGTCCCCAAAGGTGGCACGTTCCATACCGAAACCATCAGGTTTCACCACTGCACGATGCTACTAACGCGACACTACGATCAGACAGCCTTCGACGAAACTGTGTGCGAAGCAATAATCGCAAACGGTGGTGTAAAAGAACCGTCAAAAGAGGTGCAAAATGTCTGCGATGGCAGAGCCATCAAACAAGATTCAGATTTTAGTTGCATGTGCGATGCAGGGCATACGGTTCAGTTCAATGAACTATTTGAGATAAGGTGGAACAAAAGAAACGGGCAGCCATATGAAGGTGTGTGCGATATATAGCATACGGTTCACTCGGATGAACTATTTGTGATGAGGAGGAACAATAGAAACGGGCAGCTAGACAAAGGTGTGTGTGATTGAGGGCATACGCTTCAAAAGGATTAACTGTTTGCAATTAGGCAACAGAACAGAAACGGGTCAGCCAGATCAAACTGTTTGCGATTGATGGCATACACTTCACATGGATGAACTGTTTGCGATTAGCCACAACAAACTGAAATAGTTAGATAGATCAATGTGTGTGCACTAGACGGGCACACACATTCTAATTAAAAGAAGCATGCACGATGGTAATAACGAGCGTGCACGGTTGTTGGAATAAGACGTGTGCTGACATTGCCTATTGCGGTGCACCCTATGGTGCAAATGCTACGTACGCGGCCGAGAAGGCGTACGTGCCCACGTTACGCCTTCCGGGAATAGTGCTGCACTTATAACCATCAATAAATTTTGAGCCTGCGTCCCATCACATTCCAAATTGCAAACCTATTCACACCGGTCAAAACCTAAATGGTTTCCTACTTAGGAGCGTATTAGTACTCAGTTATAAATACTACTACTCCAAGATGACTGCACATTCCTCCTCAACTCCTCATCCACAAAAATAAACAAGTCATTCATCATCGTTCCCTTCTGTCTGCCATGGCCAGCGTGAATTTTGGGTTGAGAGATTGCCACCAGGGAGATGCGAGCATGGAAGCGGAAGCACAAGAGATGTCGCGCCTCGCCGCAAACATAGCTGGCATGTCCTGCCGCATGGCCGTAGCAGCACAGAGGTCCTGCCGCGCCGCCGAAGCAGCATGGAGGTCCCGCCTCGTCGTTGATGTAGCAGACTGGTCCGGCCGCACACCGGAAGCAGAAGACATGTCCCGCCGCACCGCGAATGCAGCAGAGATATCCTCCCGCGCCGCAGCGGCCTGGGAAAATGTCTCGCGGGCAGGCGAGGACTCTTACAGGCGCATGCATGCGATCGTCCATAGCCAGATGGATCAGATCTCCGGCTGGGCGAGGTTGCAGGATGACATGAAAGCCTCTTTTGAATAGGCTACCGATGTCACCCGGCAACTAAACGAGAGCAATGCGAAGCTCCTAGCCGAGCACGACCTGCTGAGGGCGAAGATCGTTGGAAGTGCGGAGGAGCAGGAGGAGACCACTGCCTTGTTGAAGAGGACCAGCGTCATCGTCGAGAAACTTATGGACGAGAATGCCATGCTGCGCATCGAGCATAGAAGACTGGTGGAGGAATTAGTGGATGCTCTCAAGCAGCATCTTGAGGACAAGAAAGAGTTCATCGCTGCTCGCCGTAGAGACTAGTTCCCGTGGCCTGCAGCAACGCATCAAGAAAGTAGAGATCAGCGAGCCAGATCGTTATCTTCCTTCTTCTTTTGCCCTTGTGTATTTCGGGCGTTGCCGCATGTGGATTTTTTTAATTATGTTCCTAAATATGTAAGACAATTATTATCCACTATCATCATCCTTATATTCATCATGCTTGCTATAAGTCACAGTCGATGCTATATAGGTCCGTCAGATCTTACATCAAGATCCGTGCAAAACTTTCTTTCCAGATTTTCATTTTTCTCTCTTAAATCTCAGTCCAGTGAGACATATAGCCACGTCGTAGAACAGGGGCTCGGGCGCCATTAATGGAGACGTTGGGAGGGAGGTGTGTGGTGGGTAGAGGTCAAAGGGCTCTCCTCTCGATGAGCACGCGCAGGGGTCTGATCCCACGCCTCCCGTACTCAAATAGCTACCCCGCATGGCACCTCCTAGCCAATAAAAAAAGGGGACGCGTGGCGGCACATAATTGGTAAGTAGAACGCCCACGGTTTCAATAATACTTGTGTTTCTGATTTGTAATGTGACAGCACTTGTTCCAAAATGACTTTGTTGATTGTTAATGTGTGCTCCTTCGCAAATCGGACAGAAAAATTACCACAACATGTTGGTGCCATGTCATGACACCATGCCAAGTTTCATGATTTTCAGGTGTGTTTTGGATTTACAGGAATTAAAAAACCAAGTTTCTCAATCTTTCCGTCCGAGCCATGACGCCCAGATGTTTGAATTTCATTCCCATTTCTTGCATGGGACCTAGAAATTCACCCAAGGACACACATGTGATTTTTCAACCAACTTTGGTGCACTTGAGCATGTGCTTGTAGTTCAAATTTTAATTATGCACATTAAATGCCCAGAAACTCAATTAATGTATAAAAAGGCCAAACGAACCCGGAATAATTCCAAAATTTAACACGATACTTCTATTTGGTCTAATCTGCCTGTGTAAAAAAATTAAGGCGGGAGAAGGCAGTGTACGTATGTCATTTCGCACAAGGAGGTGATACGTTCCCTCTCGGAACCACGAGCCTTCTTGAGGGAAGCTCCGGTTTGCAAGAAGTTTACACCAAAGCTTTTCCCAATTCAGCCAAAAAATTACCGCAACATGTTGGTGCCATGTCATGACACCGTGCCAAGTTTCATGATTTTCAAGCGTGTTTTGGATTTACAAGAATTAAAAAACCAAGTTTCTCAATCTTTTCATCCGAGCCATGACGCCCGGATGTTTGAATTTCATTCCCATTTCTTGCATGGGACCTAGAAATTCACCCAAGGACACACATGTGATTTTTCAACCAACTTTGGTGCACTTGAGCATGTGCTTGTAGTTCAAATTTTAATTATGCACATTAAATGCCCAGAAACTCAATTAATGTATAAAAAGGCCAAACGAACCCGGAATAATTCCAAAATTTAACACGATACTTCTATTTGGTCTAATCTGCCTGTGTAAAAAAATTAAGGCGGGAGAAGGCAGTGTACGTATGTCATTTCGCACAAGGAGGTGATACGTTCCCTCTCGGAACCACGAGCCTTCTTGAGGGAAGCTCCGGTTTGCAAGAAGTTTACACCAAAGCTTGTCCCAGTTCGGCCAAAAAATTACCGCAGCATGTTGGTGCCATGTCATGACACTGTGCCAAGTTTCATGATTTTCAAGCGTGTTTTGGATTTACAGGAATTAAAAAACCAAATTTCTCAATCTTTACGTCCGAGGCACGACGCCCAGATGTTTGAATTTCATTCTCATTTCTTGCATGGGACCTAGAAATTGACCCCAAGGACACACATGTGATTTTGAACCAACTTTGGTGCACTGGAGGATGTGCTTGTAGTTCAAATTTGAATTATCCACATTAAAGGCCCAGAAACTCAATTAATGTATAAAAAAGGCCAAATGAACCCGGAATAATTCCAAAATTTAGCACGATACTTCTATTTGGTCTAATCTGTCTGTGTAAAAAATTAAGGTGGGAGAAGGCAGTGTACGTATGTCGTTTCACACACGGAGGTGACACGTTCCCTCTCGGAACCACGAGCCTTCTTGAGGGAAGCTCTGGTTTGCAAGAAGCTTACACCAAAGCTTGTCCCAGTTCGGCCAAAAAATTTACCGCAGCATGTTGGTGCCATGTCATGACACAATGCCAAGTTTCATGATTTTCAGGCGTGTTTTGGATTTACAAGAATTAAAAATCAAGTTTCTCAATCTTTCCAACCGAGCCACGTCGCCTAGATGTTTGAATTTCATTCCCTTTTCTTGCATGTGACCTATAAATTCACCCAAAGACACACATGTGATTTTTCAACAAACTTTGGTGCACTGGAGCATGTGCTTGTAGTTCAAATTTGAATTATGCACATTAAATGCCCAGAAACTCAATTAATGCATAAAAATGCCAAATGAACCCGGAATAATTCCAAATTTAAACACAACACTCATGTACTAGTTGCATGTTCACTGTACGTAAATGTTCTAGCAATTCAAACACCATCATTTCCCTCCGTAACACCATTTTGTCTTTCAAAACATAAAGAAAAAATTAGGTATACCACAAACAGTTTACTAGAAAGAATCGTGTGGGATGCGATATAAAATATCTTGGCGCGCCGTCTTATCTGGCTTACACAGGAAGCTCTGTCATCTACAGTCCACCGCCCCCGCTTGAACCACACTTGCGCGCCGATTTCTCGCGGCACCGAGCGAAAAAAATTGCCACCGTGGAAATATCTATCTCCTCGCCCCCACCCTCCCACCAAAAGCTACATTTACACTGTTCCTCCTTGCTTTCCAAGTTCAAACCTTCACTGCTGCTTACTGACAGCTCAGCCTCCTCACCGGCGACCCTTCTTCTTGCAGCGCCGCCTCCTCGTTGGCTACCCTTCTTCTTGTAGCGCCGCCTCCTCGCCGGCGACCCTTCTTCTTGCAGCGCTGCCTCCTCACCGGCGACCCTTCTTCTTGCTGCGCGGCCTCCTCGCCGCCGACCCTTCTTCTTGCCACGCGGCCTCGTCGATATGGTTAGGTAATCCACACCCCACCCACACCATCCTCCTCCTTTCCCGTCCCACATGCCCCGTCCGACGGTGCTACACCTTTCGCCGAAATCACTGTCCCCCTCCTCCAATTAAGCGCCGCCCACAGCCATTTTGCATGCAGTGTAACATGGAGCTCAGTGGCTGCCATGCGGTTGGAGGAGCACCTCGTCTTCGAGGCCACCGTCGACACTGCCACGCGGTTGTCTACTTTAAAATACAATTTGTGATGTTTTCTCGAGGCCACCGCTAGTGCCTTCTAGTGATTTGTCCTCTATAATGTTAATATGCAATCTGATGTTCAATTAACAGTTTGGTCCTCTAAAATGTAATGTTCAGTTAACACTTTGGTCCAACAATTGCTACATTTTGTAGTACTATTCTCAAGCATTCTTTGTTTTGTTAACTGTCTTATCTTCTAGTACATGTTTCTATTCTGCAATGTTGTGCTCGGTTAATTATTTTGGTTCATTTGGTCTGTTGTCCATTTAACTATTTGGTTCAGTTCTGCAATTTGATTTTCATATGCTATGGGTACAATTTTGTATTGTTATGCATGTGACACCAATCGAATTTGGCTGTACTCAATACATATTCTACTTATAGTATGGAAACTCTCAATTAACCTAATCAAGATCTTCCTTATGTGTGTTGCAGGGAAACAATGGGAGACACTTCGGTTTACCATCGAGGTTTGTTCATGCATGGTCCTTTGGCTAATAGCACATTATTGTGCAGTTGCAGGAATCATTCTAATATTTAGGTTTCTTACAATTTGGTCTTGCACATGTAGGTCCTGCTGTCAGAGGCTTAGACCCACTGTTCGACCCATTTTGCATATGGGGAAATGAGATGTCCATGAATATCAGTCAAGTCAAGAAACTCAGAAAGATTGTTAGGATGAAGAAACTTGCGACGAATAACAACAAGATCTTTGTTTGCACAATGAAGAAGACATCAGTCAACTATAGGATGGTACTAACTCTTTTACCTTGTTTTTACCCCTTGCGCCATTTCAAAATTTATAACAGCGATTTATGCATACCTTTGTTTTCAGTACTTTACAAAGCAGTTCACCGATGATTACCTCTCAAACCACCTGCATGGTCAAGAGACGAGGAAGGTATTCATTCAACACCCACCGTACAATATTGAAGTCTTGCTGAAGAGGACGAAGGTTGGGTGGGCAATTATCCATAGCCACTGGCCTAAAGTTGCAAGGACATTCAACATCACTGAAGGCTCAATATTTGCCTTCCGCTTCTGTAGTTTCCCAGATGAGATTCATCTGCCTATTTACCGTGTATGATGCTACTTTCCAAAGGTTTTTGATGTTTCATGTGAAACTTGGTGCTATTGTGTAATGGCATAACTGAGTGCCGAAGATATCTGATGTAATTCGATTATGAAATCATGGTTTCTGTTATACGGATATGAAATATCTGGTGTGTTTTCTAAGAAATATCAATTTCATTAGTACATGGATTATCAATAATAGGCTAATTACCCTACTTATTGGGGTTTTCTATTGCAGACGATTACTCAGACAACATTGTGGGCGATGAACTCAAACAACCCGCACAGTTTCTAGAAAGTAGGCGTGTTCGATCAACTAACAATCACACACGGCTTCCGGCAGCGAACTGTTTGCGTTAGGCTACCTTGCACAAACGTTTCCACACAAAGAACTGTGTGTGATATACATACGAAGGGAAATGATTTTCTGGGATTCACCATGTGGGATGTACATACAAACGGAAACAATTGGGTTTCGATGCCCCGCCAGATCGCACATGAGCTCATTTTGCCCCAGTCAGTGAGCCAGGAGGGCCTATCCCCGATGGTTTCTGCGTCGTGTAGGAAGGACCCCCTATCGCCCACACTCACTTGGCGATGGTTCCAAACGCCGTCGCGGAAAGGGGTTAAAAACCGTTTATATAGCACGTCGTTGTACCAGTGCTTGTTGTGAGAAGCTCGGGTTTGTGGGAAGCTTATACCCAAACCTGCCCCAAATGGGACAAAAATTTTACAATGGCATGTCGGGTGTCGCTCCATGATAGCATGCTAGGTTTCATGAATTTCACACGAGTTTTGGATTTACTAGAATTTAAAAACCAGGTATCTCAACATTTTGCAGGCAATCAAAATGCCCTGGTGTTTGAAATTCATTCCCATTTCTTGCATGGGACCTAAGCATGCACCAAAGGACACATATTTGATTTTTCAACCAATTTATATGCACTGGAACATGTGCATGCATTTCAAATTTGAATTATGCACATAAAATGCCTAGAAAACCCAGTTAATGTACAAAAATGTCCAAACGAACCCCGAAAAATTCCAAAACTTAACACAACACTCCTGTTATACTATGTTGACACTAGAAATTTTTTGAAAGGAATAAGAGGCAATGGATATCGTTTCGTCCCCAAAGGTGGCACGTTCTCCACCGAAACCATTAGGCTTGTTGTAAGAAGCTCTGGTTTGTGAGAAGCTTATACCCAAACCTGCCCCAAATGGTACAAATTTTTTACCATGGCATGTCGGGTGCCGTTCCATGATACCATGCCAAGTTTCATGAATTTCATACGAGTTTTTGATTTACTAGAATTTAAAAACTAGGTATCTCAACGTTTTGCCGGCAATCAACAGTGCCTTGGTGTTTCGAATTCATTCCCATTTCTTGCATGGGAACTAAGCATGCACCCAAGGACACAGATTTGATTTTTCAACCATTTTATATGCATGGCAGCATGTGCATGTATTTCAAATTTTAATTATGCACATAAAATGCCTAGAAAACCCAGTTAATGTATAAAAATGTCCAAACGAACCCCAAAAATTCCAAAACTTAACACAACACTCCTGTTGTTCTATGTTGACACTAGAAATTTTTTGAAAGCAATAAGAGGCAATGGATATTGTTTCATCCCCAAAGGTGGCACGTTCCCTACCGAAACCATCAGGCTTGTTGTGAGAAGCTCTGGTTTCTGAGAAGCTTATACACAAACCTGCCCCAAATGGGACAAATATTTTACCGCTGGATGTTGATGATGCCGCTCCATGATACCATGCCAAGTTTCATGAATTTCAGACGAGTTTTAGATTTACTAGAATTTAAAAACCAGGTATCTCAACGTTTTTCCGGCAATCAACAGTTCCCTGGTATTTGAAATTCATTCCCATTTCTTGCATGGGACCTAAGCATGCATCCAAGGACATAGGTTTGATTTTCAACCAATTTATATGCACATGAGCATGTGCATGTATTTCAATTTGAATTATGCACACAAAATGCCTAGAATACCCAGTTAATGTATGAAAAAGTCCAAACGAACCCTGAAAAAATCCAAAACTTAACATAAAACTCATGTTGTTCTATGTTGACACTAGAAAAAATTTGAAAGCAATAAGAGGCAACGGATATGTTTCATCCCCAAAGGTGGCACGTTCCCTACCAAAACCATCAGGCTTGTTGTGAGAAGCTCTAGTTTGTGAGAAGCTTATACACAAACCTGCTCCAAATGGGACAAAAAAAATTTACCACTCTATGTTGATGATGCTGCTCCATAATACATGCCAAGTTTCATGAATTTCAGACGAGTTTTGGATTTACTAGAATTTAAAAACCAGGTATCTCAACGTTTTGCCGGTAATCAACAGTGCCCTAGTATTTGAAATTCATTCCCATTTCTTGCATGGGACCTAAGCATGCACCCAAGGACACATATTTGATTTTTCAACCAATTTATATGCATTGGAGCATGTTCATGTATTTCAAATTTGAATTATGCACATAAAATGCGTAGAAAACCCAGTTAATATATAAAGATGTCCAAATGAACCCCGAAAAATTCCGAAACTTAACACAACACTCCTGTTGTTCTATGTTAACACTAGAATTTTTTTGAAAGCAATAAGAAGCAACGGATATCGTTTAGTCCCCAAAGGTGGCACGTTCCCTACTGAAACCATCAGGCTTGTTGTGAGAAGCTCTGGTTTGTGAGAAGCTTATACCCAAACCTGCCCCAAATGGGACAAATTTTTTACCATGACATGTTGATGCCGCTCCATTATACCATGCCAAGTTTCATGAATTCCATAGGAGTTTTGGATTTTCCTAGAATTTAAAAACCAGGTATCTCAATGTTTTGCCAGCAATCAACAATGCCCTGGTGTTCGAAATTCATCCCCATTTCTTGCATGGGACCTAAGGATGCACCCAAGGACACAAATTTGATTTGTTTTCTACCAATTTATATGCACCAGAGCATGTGCATGTAGTTTAATTTTTAACTATGCACCTGAAATGGCTAGAAAACCAGTTTAATATATAAAATGTCCAAACGAACCCTCAATAATTCCAATACTTTTACGACACACATATAGTAGCATGTTCATTACAGATAAAAGGTCTAGCAATTCAAACATTGTCCATTGCCGCTGTGGCCCCATTATGTAATTCAAATCAAGATGAAAAATCAAGTAGATCCCACATAGTTTATTATCACCAACCGTGTGAGATGTAGTACTCCCTCCGTTTTTATTTAGTTCGCATATTAGCTTTGGTCAAAGTCAAGCTTTACAAACTTTGACCAAGTTTATATACAAAAATATTAAGATATACAATAACAAATCAACAACATTAGATTTATTATTAAATGTACTTTCACATCGTATAGATTTATTATGATAAATGTCTATATTGTTTTCTATAAACTTGGTCAAACTTTACGAAGTTTGACTTCAGTCAACTCTAATATGCAGAGTAAATAAAAACGGAGGGAGTACAAAATATCCTGGAGCACCGTTGATGTATAGTACGCATGTGGCTTACGCGAGAAGGTGCATCGGCTACAGTCCACAACCGGCGTGTCAAGCACACTAGCTCGCTCCCCAAATACTCCCTCCTCTGCATCCCTCACAATCTCAAAAATATTATTGCCTCGTAATCTCGAAATATCTACCGCCTGGAAGGTTTTAATGTTTGATAGCACTAAATTAGTATATGCAGACCATGTGCGATGCCTGTTACTCTCGCTCTGCTTCAGTCCCTTGATTCAAATTTTCAGTAGCCCCGGCATTTTACTCCTGCCTCTACATCCCTCGCAATCTGAAAAATATATGCTCACCCTTGATCCAAATTTTCAGTAGCCCCACCTTGTAACTCCCGCCTAGTAACATTTTCAGTTGCCGTAGTATTTCTTAAAACACCACCTTGCCCTCCCCCCTCCACACACACACCACACACTCCCTAAAACCTCCGCTCACACAGACACACACCACCCTCGAAACCATTGGTAGGTTGCCGCCATCGCCAGCGTCTCCATCCTCAACCTCTGCATGTGTGCCGGGGAGCTCGAGGAGCCAATGGAAAAAAGGAGGTTTACCATGGCCTTTTTGCCCGACGCCGGCGAGGTGGCTGCCAAGGTATCCCCGTCGTCCTCCGCGGGCTCGATCCGCCATCGCCGGTCCCCCGATCCGCCCGCCGCCGCGCCCCTATGTCGGTTCGAGGACTTCCCCGTCCTCCCTCAGACCCAGCAGCCGACGAGGTCCTACCTCGGGGTCCGGCAACGGCGGTGGGGGACGTGGGTCGCCGAGATTACAGACCGAGAGACCCACACCCGCCGGTGGCTCGGTAGCTTCCACACAGCCAAGCTCGCGGTCATGGAGTACGACCGCTGGCAGGTCCGCTACCATGGCGCGACAGCTAGGCTCAATTTCCCCTTTGGCCCACGTCTGGTCAACCTCGTTCCACCGAAGCCAGGGTGGTGAGCTCGGCTATGTCGCGGGAGGACTGCGAGGCATGGGAGCGCCTCGAGGCCGAGGCCGCCGACGAGGCCTACATGCAAGAGCTCCGCCGGTAGTACCCGGAGCTCGTGGAGGCGAAGCGGGCGATCTTTGTCGGCGCGGAGGGCGGCAAGGTTATCGCACTCTCCTCTGTTGACGAGGTCGAAGGCGGCGAGGATGGCAGCGCTGAGGGCGGCGAGGTTATCGTGCTCTCCTCCGATGATGAGGTCGAAGGTGGCGGCGACGGCTGCGCGGAGGGTGCCGAGGTGGGCCCCGAGGATGAGGAGATCAACGTCGACGAGTGGAGGAATGCCTTCCCCAATGACCCGGACGACGGCACCGGCCCGGACCCGGCTCGCGGCACACCGTACATGACGAGGAAGGATTGGCTCGACCTCTACTTCGACCGAAAGTAGTTTAGCTTAGTTTAAATTTATGTTTTATGTCCGATTATGCAAAACTATCTATGTTTATGTTTGAATGCATGCTAGTTTTGGTTGAACCTACTTTGAACTTGCTCAAATTAAAGCTTACAATGTTAAGTTTAGGGAATCGACTAGAAAAGGCCAAAAATTGCTGGACTAAGGGTTTTAGTCCTTTAACTTTTAAAGGATCGGCTAGAGATGGCCTTATGACTTGTTTATTTTAGTTCTTCACAATGTGATGCTCTATATGTGCAACTATTTGCCGTGCGGTTCAATTTCATCAATAATAGTTTCAACAATACCACTATGAATTACGATATTTGGTTGTTTTTAAGGATATTGCAGTTAACATGCCTTTTTGTTTTTTTAACAATAACTAGTGTACTTTAGACCTGCACAATACCAGTTTGAATATTTGCTTGTTTTTAAATGTTATGCCTGATGCAGTTAACACACCTTTCCACTTCTTGTTTTGCTTAACTAGCATGCTTAAGCCTGCACACTGAAGCTATCATTTGTAGATTATGTTGTCTACCATGGATATATTTGGTTGATGTTTAGCCTATTGTGCTTAACATGCCTTTATATGTACTCATACAGGAAAATATTGAGAATAGTGTTGTTTTCCATCGAGGTTAGTTTCATTGCATTGCTTATATGTACTCACTGTTTAGGATATCGGTAGCCGGTACCATATAGCCTGGGGCCGATAAGGGATTAATTGTCGAATCGGACATTTGACTGAATATATCTGTAACCCATTTATCAGTAGGTTAACTAGGGCCATATATAATATATCTGAGGCTACATAGCAACATGCATTGTACTGAATGACTAAATATGCAATCTCAGGCTACATAGCAACAAGGAAGAGTGTTACCTTAATGTTCTGATGATGTCTAGATATACATGTAATAAAATCTTATATAATGGGATGGAGGGAGTGTTGTACTACATCATTTTTCAATTGTTGTTTAGCTTCTAATATTAACTTGGTGCTTTTAGGTACATATATCATTGCCAAAGATCCACACTTCGCCCCTTTCTGCGTATGGGGCAATGAGATATTCATGAACCAGCATCAAGTGAGGAAACTGATAAAGATTGTTAATAAAATCGGTCAAAAGACGTCAATCGAACTATTTGTTTACACTTTATGCAAGACAACAGTGAACTGCAGGATGGTAAGTAAGAACCCTGTAGCCTTCTTTTTACTGCCCATAATGAGTTGTGTTAGATGACAATGTCTGAATCTTTTTTCTTTTGCAGTGGATCCTGAAGTAGTTTACTCAATATTACCTCTCAAACTACATGATTGGCGGCCGGCCATCACAAGGGGTTGGACTAGAGTCCTTAATACGTCTCCAACGTATCTATAATTTTTGATTGTTCCCTGCTATTATATTATCTGTTTTGGATGTTAATGGGATTTATTTTACACTTCTATATTATTTTTGGGACTAACCTATTAACCGGAGGCCTAGCCCAAATTATTGTTTTTTTGCCTATTTCAGTGTTTCGCGGAAAAGGAATATCAAACGGAGTCCAAATGGAATAAAACCTTCGGGAGAGTGATTTTTGGAACAAACGTGATCCAGAGGACTTGGAGTGGACGTCAAGCAACCAACGAGGTGGCCACGAGGCAGGGGGCGCGCCTACCCCCCTGGGCGCACCCTACCCCTCATGGGCCCCTCGTGGCTCAACCTACC
Organism: Triticum dicoccoides; assembly: GCF_002162155.2. Classification (NCBI taxonomy): domain Eukaryota; kingdom Viridiplantae; phylum Streptophyta; class Magnoliopsida; order Poales; family Poaceae; genus Triticum; species Triticum dicoccoides. The sequence goes on along the minus strand of NC_041390.1, from coordinate 421,129,168 downwards.
TACTTCTTCCTCCTATATATATTCACATACCCCGAAAACATCCAGGAGCACCAAGAAACCCTATTTCCACCGCCGCAACCTTTTTTACCCAAGAGATCCCATATTGGGGCCTTTTCCGGAGCTCCGCCGGAGGGGGCATTGATCATGGAGGGCCTCTACATCAACTCCATGGCCCCTCCGATGATGTGTGAATAGTTTACCTCAGACCTTCGGGTCCATAGTTATTAGTTAGATGGCTTATTCTCTCTCTCTTTGGATCTCAATACAAAGTTCTCCTTGATTCTCTTGGAGATCTATTCGATGCAACTCTTTTTGCGGTGTGTTTGTCGAGATCCGATGAATTGTGGGTTTATGATCAAGATTATTTCTGAACAATATTTGAATCTTCCCTGAATTCTATTATGTATGATTGGTTATCTTTACAAGTCTCTTCAAATTATCAGTTTGGTTTGGCCTACTAGATTGATCTTTCTTGCAATGGGAGAAGTGCTTAGCTTTGGGTTCAAGCTTGCGGTGCTCGATCCCAGTGATAAAAAGGGAAACGACACGTATTGTATTATTGCCATCGAGGATAAAAAGATGGGGTTTGTATCATATTGCATGAGTTTATCCCTATACATCATGTCATCTTGCTTAAAGCGTTATTCTGTTCTTATGAACTTAATACTCTAGATGCATGCTGGATAGCGGTCGATGTGTGGAGTAATAGTAGTAGATGCAGGGAGGAGTCGGTCTACTTGTCTCGGACATGATGCCTATATACATGATCATACCTAGATATTCTCATAACTATGCTCAATTCTATCAATTGCTCAACAGTAATTTGTTCACCCACCGTAAAATACTTATGCTCTTGAGAGAAGCCACTAGTGAAACCTATGGCCCCCGGGTCTATCTCCATCATATTAATCTTCCAACACTTAGTTATTTTCATTGCTTTTATTTTACTTTGCACCTTTATCATAAAAATACCAAAAATATTATGTTATCACATCTATCAGATCTCACTCTCGTAAGTGACCATGTAGGGTTTGACAAACCCTTATCGCGTTGGTTGCGAGGATTTATTTGTTTTGTGTAGGTGCGAGGGACTGGCGCGTAGCCTCCTACTAGATTGATACCTTGGTTCTCAAAAACTGAGAGAAATACTTACGCTACTTTGCTGCACCACCCTTTCCTCTTCAAGGGAAAACCAACGCAAGTGGTCAAAAGGTAGCAAGAAGGATTTCTGGCACCATTGCCGGGGAGGTCTACGCAAAAGTCAACATACCAAGTACCCATCACAAACCCTTATCTCCTGCATTACATTATTTTCCATTTGCCTCTCGTTTTCCTCTCCCCCACTTCACCCTTGCCATTTTATTCACCCTCTCTCTCTATCTTCCCTCTCTTTCTCTATTTGCCTCTTTTTCGCTTGCTCCTCGTTTGCTTGTGTGTTGGATTGCTTGCTTGTCATGATGGCTCAAGATAACACTAAATTGTGTGACTTTACCAATACCAACAACAATGATTTTATTAGCACTCCGATTGCTCCTCTTATCGATGCTGAATCTTGAGAAATTAATGATGCCCTGCTGAATCTTGTCATGGAAGATCTGTTTTCCGGCCTTCCTAGTGAAGATGCCGCTACCCATCTAAATAGCTTCGTTGATTTGTGTGATATGCAAAAGAAGAAAGATGTTGATAATGATATTGTTCGCTTTTCTATCAATTGCTCGACAGTAATTTGTTCGCTTTTCTATCAACATGATCATGCCTAGATATTCTCATAATTATTCGCTTTTCTATCAATTGCTCGACAGTAATTTGTTCACCCACCGTAATACTTATGATATCTTGAGAGAAGCCACTAGTGAAACCTATGGCCCCCGGGTCTATTCTCCATCATATAAGTTTCTAATCTATTTTATTTTGCAATCTTTACTTTCAATCTATATCATAAAAACACCAAAAATATTTATCTTATTATCATTATCTCTATCAGATCTCACTCTTGCAAGTGGCCGTGAAGGGATTGACAACCCCTTTATCGCGTTGGTTGTGAAGTTCTTATTTGTTTGTGTAGGTACGAGGTGACTCGCGCGTGGTCTCCTACTGGATTGATACCTTGGTTCTCAAAAAATGAGGGAAATACTTACGCTGCTTTGCTGCATCACCCTTTCCTCTTCAAGGGAAAACCAACGCATGCTCAAGAGGTAGCAAGAGGGATTTCTGGCACCGTTGCCGGGGAGATCTACGCCAAGTCAAGGCATACCAAGTACCCATCACAACTCTTATCCTTCGCATTACATTATTTGCCATTTGCCTCTCGTTTTCCACTCCCCCACTTCACCCTTGCCGTTTTATTCGCCCTCTTTTCCTTTCGCTCTCTTTCTGTTCGCCTCTTTTTTGCTTGCCTCTTGTTGCTTGTTGCCCTTATGGCTTTACCAAAAGGTGTTGATCCTCACCTTAGAAGGATGGAAAAAATCGAAAACAACGTTAGAAGTTTTATGTCCTTGCAGTTTGAGCATAATAATTTCTTTAGAAAGGAGCTTAAAGAACAAAAAGGTTTTATCGGTTTCATGAATAAAGAGCTCGATGATATGTCTAAGGAATTTTATGGTTTGAAATCTCAGTTTGCTCATCTTGAAAAATTAATTGCCCAAATTTCTGATAAGCAGGCCACTTTAGTTAATAAGATGGCCGCTAAACCAGAAGAGTTAGATAATAATGATGAATATCTAAAAGTTATTGATGTGTCCCCTATTAAATCTTAGTTTTGCAATATGAATCTTGATAATGATGGGACTGGAGATGAGTCAACTTTAGTTAGAAGGTGTCCCAATGATTCGAAGTTTTTAGATCTTGATGCAAAAATTGGTAAAAGTGGGATTGAAGAGGTTAAAACTTTAGATAGCAATGAGCCCACTATCTTAGATTTCAAGGAATTTAATTATGATAATTGCTCCTTGATAGATTGTATTTCCTTGTTGCAATCCGTGCTAAATTCTCCTCATGCTTATAGCCAAAATAAAGCTTTTACTAAACATATCGTTGATGCTTTGATGCAATCTTATGAAGAAAAACTTGAGTTGGAAGTTTCTACCCCTAGAAAACTTTATGATGAGTGGGAACCTACAGTTAAAATTGAAATTAAAGATCATGAATGCTATGCCTTGTGTGATTTGGGTGCTAGTGTTTCCACGATCCCAAAAACTTTGTGTGATTTGCTAGGTTTCCGTGAATTTTATGATTGTTCTTCAAACTTGCACCTTGCGGATTCCACCATTAAGAAACCTATGGAAAATATTAATGATGTTCTTATTGTTTCAAATAGGAATTATGTGCCTGTAGATTTCATTGTTCTTGATATAGATTGCAATCCTTCATGTCCTATTATTCTTGGTAGACCTTTCCTTAGAACGATTGGTGCAATTATTGATATGAAGGAATGAAATATTAGATTCCAATTTACGTTAAGAAAAGGCATGGAACACTTCCCTAGAAAGAAAATTAAATTACCCAATGAATCTATTATGAGAGCCACCTATGGATTGCCTACCAAAGATGGCAATACCTAGATCTATCATCGCTTTTATGCCTAGCTAGGGGCGTTAAACGATAGCGCTTGTTGGGAGGCAACCCAATTTTATTTTTATTCCTTGCTTTTTGTTCCTGTTTAGTAATAAATAATTTATCTAGCCTCTGTTTTGGTTGTGTTTTTTGTGTTTAATTAGTGTTTGTGCCAAGTAGAACCGTTGGGAAGACTTGGGGAAAGTCTTTTTGATCTTGCTGTAAAAAACAGAAACTTTAGCGCTCATGAGAATTGCTGCCATTTTTTATTGGAGAGTTCTATTTAGTTAATTATTTTTTCATATGATTAATAGATAAATTCCTCACGTCCAGAAATTTATTTTAGAATTTTTGGGGTCCCAGAAGTATTCGAAACCTACAGATTACTACAGACTGTTCTGTTTTTGACAGATTCTGTTTTTCGTGTGTTGTTTTCTTATTTTGATGAATCTATGGCTAGTAATAGAGTTTATGAACCTTAGAAAAGTTGGAATACAGTAGGTTTAACACCAATATAAATAAATAATGAGTTCATTACAGTACCTTGAAGTGGTGTTTTGTTTTCTTTTACTAACGGAGCTCACGGAGATTTTCTTTTAAGTTTTGTGCTGTGAAGTTTTCAAGTTTTGGGTAAAGATTTGATGGATTATGGAACAAGGAGTGGCAAGAGCCTAAGCTTGGGGATGCCCAAGGCACCCCAAGGTAAAATCCAAGGACAACCAAAATCCTAAGCTTGGGGATGCCCCGGAAGGCATCCCCTCTTTCGTCTTCGTCCATCGGTAACTTTACTTGGAGCTATATTTTTATTCGCCACATGATATGCGTTTTGCTTGGAGCGTCTTGTATGATTTGAGTCTTTGCTTTTTAGTTTACCACAATCATCCTTGCTGTACACACCTTTTGGGAGAGACACACATGAACTAGAATTTATTAGAATACTCTATGTGCTTCACTTATATCTTTTGAGTTGGATAATTTTTGCTCTAGTGCTTCGCTTATATCTTTTAGAGCACGGCGGTGGTTCTATTTTATAGAAATAATTTATCTCTCATGCTTCACTTATATCATTTTGTCAGTCCTTTAGAACAGCATGGTAATTCACTTTGGCTATAAATTTTAAATGCTAAGAGAAGTTGGATGCTTGATAGATGGTTTTGAGATATAAAGGTGGTAATATTAGAGGTGTGCTAGTTGAGTAATTGTGAAATTGATGAATACTTGTGTTGAAGTTGGCAAGTCCCGTAGCATGCACATATGGTAAACATTATGTGACAAATTTGAAGCATGGGGTGTTCTTTGATTGATTTCCTTATGAGTAGCGGTCGGGGACGAGCGATGGTCTTTTCCTACCAATCTATCCCCCTAGGAGCATGCGTGTAATGCTTGGTTTTGATGACTTGTAGATTTTTGCAATAAGAATGTGAGTTCTTTATGACTAATGTTGAGTCCATGGATTATACGCACTCTCACCCTTCCATCATTGCTAGCCTCTTCGGTACCGTGCATTGCCCTTTCTCACCTTGAGAGTTGGTGCAAACTTCGCCGGTGCATCCAAACCCCGTGATATGATACGCTCTATCACACATAAGCCTCCGTATATCTTCCTCAAAACAGCCACCATACCTACCTATTATGTCATTTCCATAGCCATTCCGAGATATATTGCCATGCAACTTTCCACCGTTCCATTTATTATGACACGCATCATCATTGTCATATTGCTTTGCATGATCATGTAGTTGACATCGTATTTGTGGAAAAGCCACCATTCATAATTTTTCATACATGTCACTCTTGATTCATCGCAATCCCGGTACACCGTCGAAGGCATTCACATAGAGTCATATTTTGTTCTAAGTATTGAGTTGTAATTCTTGAGTTGTAAGAAAATAAAAGTGTGATGATCATCATTATTAGAGCATTGTCCTAGTGAGGAAAGGATGATGGAGACTATGATTCCCCCACAAGTCGGGATGAGACTCTGGACGAAAAAAAGAGGCCAAAAGAAAAAAAAGTAGGCCCAAAAAATATAGAGAATGAGAGAAAAAAGAGAAGGGACAATGTTGCTATCCTTTTTCCACACTTGTGCTTCAAAGTACCACCATGATCCTCATGATAGAGAGTCTCTTATTTTGTCACTTTCATATACTAGTGGGAATTTTTCATTATAGAACATGGCTTGTATAGTCCAATGATGGGCTTCCTCAAATGCCCTAGGTCTTCGTGATGAGCTTTCATATATTTATAGCTCTAGTGCATCTGTTGCATGGCAATCCCTACTCCTTGCATTGACATCAATCGGTGGGCATCTCCATAGCCCATTTTTTAGCCGCGTCAATGTGAGACTTTCTCCCTTTTGTCTTCTCACACAACCTCAATCATCATATTCTATTCCACCCATAGTGCTATGTCCATGGCTTGCGCTCATATATTGCGTAAAAGTTGAAAGAGTTTGAAAAGGCTAAGTATGAAACAATTGCTTGGCTTGTCATCGGGGTTGTCCATGATGAGAGCATTTTGTGTGACGAAAATGAAGGATGGCCAAACTATATGACTTTGTAGGGATAAGTTTTCTTTGGCTATGGTATTTTGATAAGACATAATTGCTTGATTAGCATACTTGGAGTATTACTATTTTTATGTCAACAATAAACTTTAATCTTGAATCTTTCGGATCTGAACATTCATGCCACAATAGAGAAAAATACATTGAAGAATATTCTAGAAAGCATTCCACATCAAAAATTCTGTTTTTATCGTTTACCTACTCAAGGACGAGCAGGAATTAAGCTTGGGGATGCTTGATACGTCTCCAATGTATCTATAATTTTTGATTGTTTCATGCTATTATATTATCTGTTTTGGATGTTAATGGGCTTTATTTTACACTTTTATATTATTTTTGGGACTAACCTATTAACCGGAGGCCCAACCCAAATTGCTGTTTTTTTGCCTATTTTAGTGTTAAGGAATATCAAACGGAGTCCAAAAGGGATGACACCTTCGGGAGCGTGATTTTTGGAACAAACGTGATCCAAAGGACTTGGAGTGGACGTCAAGCAACCAACAAGGTGGCCACCAGGCAGGGGGCGCGCCTACCCCCTGGGCGTGCCCTCCCTCTCGTGGGCCCCTCATGGCTCAACCGACCTACTTCTTCCTCCTATATATATTCACATACCCTGAAAACATCCAAGAGCACCACGAAACCCTATTTCCACCGCCGCAACCTTCTGTACCCAAGAGATCCCATCTTGGCGCCTTTTCGGGAGCTCCGCCGGAGGGGGCATTGATCGCGGAGGGCCTCTACATCAACTCCATGGCCCCTCCGATGATGTGTGAGTAGTTTACCTCAGACCTTAGGGTCCATAGTTATTAGCTAGATGGCTTCTTCTCTCTCTTTGGATCTCAATACAAAGTTCTCCTCGATTCTCTTGGAGATCTATTCGATGTAACTCTTTTTGCTGTGTGTTTGTCGAGATCCGATGAATTGTGGGTTTACGATCAAGATTATCTATGAACAATATTTGAATCTTCTATGAATTCTTTTATGTATGATTGGTTATCTTTGCAAGTCTCCTCGAATTATCAGCTTGGTTTGGCCTACTAGATTGATCTTTCTTGCAATGGGAGAAGTGCCTAGCTTTGGGTTCAATCTTGCGGTGCTCGATCCCAGTGACAGAAAGGGAAACGACATGTATTGTATTGTTTCCATCGAGGATAAAAAGATGGGGTTTATATCATATTGCATGAGTTTATCCCTCTACATCATGTCATCTTGCTTAAAGCGTTACTCTATTCTTATGAACTTAATACTCTAGATGCATGTTGGATAGCGGTCGATGTGTGGAGTAATAGTAGTAGATGCAGGCAGGAGTCGGTCTACTTGTCTCGGGCGTGATGCCTATATACATGATCATACCTAGATATTCTCATAATTATTCGCTTTTCTATCAATTGCTCGACAGTAATTTGTTCACCCACCGTAATACTTATGCTATCTTGAGAGAAGCGACTAGTGAAACCTATGGCCCTCGGGTCTATTCTCCATCATATAAGTTTCCAATCTATTTTATTTTGCAATCTTTACTTTCAATCTATATCATAAAAATACCAAAAATATTTATCTTATTATCATTATCTCTATCAGATCTCACTCTTGCAAGTGGCCGTGAAGGGATTGACAACCCCTTTATCATGTTGGTTGCGAGGTTCTTATTTGTTTGTGTAGGTAGGAGGTGACTCGCGTGTGGTCTCCTACGGGATTGATACCTTGGTTCTCAAAAACTGAGGGAAATACTTATGCTGCTTTGCTGCATCACCCTTTCCTCTTCAAGGGAAAACCAACGCATGCTCAAGAGGTTGCAGTCCTGCATGCCTTATGTATCCAGGAGAGCACAATAGGGCCATCCCACTTCACCTTGTTCAGCAACCGAAATGTCTGCCGCCTCTTTCGTTATCATCTGTAATAGTACAAGTATAGAACTCTGGTTCATCGTTCTTTATTTGGTGCTTATGTAATTCTTAAACATATGTACCTGTGACTCGAATAATGCATTGATTGTTTGAACCTGATGGATATGAATAAAGCTATAGCCTAGTTTCAAGTTTAAATTAGGTACAATTTTAAATAGCGGCAATTAAATTAGGGCAAAATTACGATGTGTGGGTCATTACGGTGCACACGGTTAATAAAGCACAGTGTGTGCGATATACATCATAATATGGCACGGTTCACAAAGAGGAAACGTGTGTAACAATGCACATACTTGTCGTTTGCAAAGTGTGTGTGATGTCAGACACTATCACATACGGTGCAGGAAAACTAAATGTTTGTGATTGTCTACCGGTTTATAATCATAACTGTTTGTGATGTGCCAAGCATCGTAAAACTCCCGTGCCTGGAATCTGCCTAGAAAACTCCCATGCCTGGAATCTGCCTGGTTTTAGGCAATACCACAAAACTCTGATTGTGATGGCAATGCGAGCACAAACGAGTAGCAAGGATGAACCGTTTGGGATATTCGAGATATCGGAAACGGTCATATAGGGACAACTATATGCATCAAGACTCCCTATCCCCAACGGTTTTCTGGGTCGTGTGGGAAGGACCCCCGAATCACCGTCACTCACTAGGTGATGGTTCCAAATGCCGTCACGGAAAGGGGTTAAAACCCATTTGTATAGCACTGACGCGTACCCGTGTTAGTTTCGGTTGAGCCTAAGTTTTTATTTGTTCACATGATGTGTGATATTCTTGGAGTGTCGTTTTTCTATTTCAGAAAATTATTAGATCTGAAAGTTTTAAATTGGAGAGAGTCCTCACATAGCTACTTATTTGTTTAACTACTCATTGATCTTCACTTATATCTTTTTGGAGTAGTTTGTCTGTAACGCCCCAAGACCGGAGCTTCAGACGCCTTCCATGTTTTTTTCCGAGTTTCGTCATGTGAGTTGTTGGTTTGTTGCATTCATCATTGCATCATGTCATCATGCCATCATGTCATTAATCTTTGCATCTCAACTCAATTAAATAAATTGCATAGATCTTTCGATCTATTTAAATCGAGAGAATTCACATGGTGGTTTCTCTTTAAAACATATCCTCCCGGTAGTAGGGAGCTATATTCAATGTTTCTTTAATTTGAAATTTACCATAACAAACTTGCAAAAATCCCAATGCTTTAGTTATCACAACTCTTGGCCTCTATCTTTGCTATATATCCTTTCTCTATTTTCCGGAGCTCCACCAAGAATCCGAACATTTTTGGACCTCCTATCACCCACTTCCTATGCAAACCATTTGAATTTAAATCAAATGAGTTTGAATTTAAATCTTTCTATCATGGCCTTTTCTATTTTCTCGGAACAAGCATATTTTGCGAGCCCGGAAAAATATTCCGCGTGCCCAAATCCTTCCTCTAATCCTTTCTTTTCTCTCCTTTCTTTCTTTGCAGTTTTCTGATTTCTAGAAGGGTTTTTTTAAAAGACTTAAGGGAGAAGAGAGACCGAGGCCTCTCTAGGTCCCATCCACTTCCGGCCCAAACCTCCCCTAGGCCAGCCGCCGGCCTCCCTAAGGCCCAGTCACGCTCCCCTCGTAACCCTAGCGAGTCCCATCTCCTCTTGTTCCCTCACCGCCGCCAGTAGCGCTGCACGCACACACGCATCGCTCCCTCGCCCGTTCCCCATCCTCCTGCTCTCTTCCTCGCGGCGATCCCCGTGGCCAGGACCGGCCTCCTCCTGTGGTGCCCTGCTCCTGTGCTCGTTGGGGCACCAGCAGCGAGCCCCGGCAAGACCTGTGGCCTCCCATCGCTCCAGCCCCGCCGGTGACCAAAGCCATCGGAGCGCCGCCCGCCTTGCCCTCGCGTCTCTAGCCTCATTGCCGTCCTGCCATGGACGCTGAGCCCGCAGCTCCGTCGGAGCCACGTCTGAGTCCTTCCTGCTCCTCCTCCCGCGCCGACGCCCTCCTTTGGCTGCTCGCGCCTGCAGCGCCACCTCCATGGCCACTGCATGTTTGTCGCCTCGCTGTCGGTTCCGGTAATCTCTGCCCTGCCGGGTCCACATCGTCGCCTCCATTTCAAACCCTGCATCGCCAAGTTCTCGCATCACGCGGCAACTCCCCTGCTCCAGCCTTGCTGCTGCCTACGTTTCGCCCACCACTTGCAGCTGACGGAGTAGGACCTCCTCGTCGTGCTTCTGCCTCCACCAGCAGCCTCCTGCTGCCTGTTATCTCTATGGCCTTGAGGAGCCGCCCAAGTTGCCTGTTGTTTTGGCCTTTGCATATCACAGTTGAACCGAGGAGACTAGCACCACCAAGTCCAACGACAAACCCCGAAGATTTTTGAACGCGCCAAGTTCCTCTTGAAAGTACATCTACATGATGACCCGCCAAGTACCGTAGCCCCGAAGACCATGAATTCATCAAGTTCCCACCACGACTTAAGAGTACCCCACCGGATCGCCAAGCTTGGTTACTGCCGCAACCATGTACAACTACTTCCACGATGATACGAGAACAACTACCGTCTCCGAAGAACCGTGTAATGGAACCGTCAAGTTCGACTATGACTCGTGTACGGCTACGCGGGATTCCTCGGACGCCAAGTTCAACGATGCATCAAGTTCCTCGTCGTGACCCCGAACATCTATGGAAACACGTGCAATGATAAACATGTACCACTACCATCGCCGAGATCGCGAGAACCTCTTCCGTCGACCCTAGAGCATGCGAGAACGACTACTTCCACTATGAACGTTCCGAGAACGTCTACTTCCCCTACACTGCATCAAACTCGAACCGCTCCGATAATGCACGCTACAAAGGTATGACCGTCGAGATGACCTTCCAAGAATGATTGCTTGTGTTGTATGGCATGTGCCCTTTGTCTGCACCGTGTTCGTAGTGTCTCTCGCTTCCTTGCCATCGACTCATGGGACACCCGGTAACCGGGATCACCCCACCATCTTTTGCACGCTCCCATCACACTTTCTTTTGCACCGACGTCTCAATGAGTTGTCGAAACCGGAACGTTGACGTGGCACCGTTTCGTTATCGTCGCCGTGGCACCCCTTTTGTTTCCGCCATGATGACAAATGCTCTCATCACGCTCATGTCAACTTTTAATAAAAATTGCATAAAACTTGCAAATGTCATCTGCATCATGATAACAACATCAAGAGTGTTTAAATTGTTGTTTGCATTAATTTGCTAAATGCATATGAGGATTTTCCGGACTTATTGCTTGTTGTTCCGACCTCATTTAAACTTGCCTAGATAGGTAGTTTTACTTTGCTTCACCCCTGCCGTGCTAAACAACATTTAATATTGTTGAGTACATAAACGAGATCGACTAAATAACTTGTTGTGGTGTATCGTCAATATGCAACTCGTTGCATATTGAGATCCACTTAATTTGTAGAATTGCTTGTGCACTTTGTCATGCCATGCCTCATTAAACCGGACATGCATCATACTTGATTGTGCAGCATGCCATGCTTATGTGATGGTTGTTTACTATGTTGTTTGCTTCTTTCCGGTGTTGCTTCTTCGGGTTAGTTCCGATAACGCCGCGTTTGTGAGGATTCGTTCGACTTCATCCGTTTGTCTTCTTCATGGACTCGTTCTTCTTCCTTGCGGCATCCCAGGCAAGATGACCATGCCCTCGAAATCACTTCTATCTTTGCTTGCTAGTTGCTCGCTCTATTGCTATGCCGTGATACCTACCACTTGCTATATCATGCCTCCCATATTGCCATGTCAAGCCTCTAACCAACCTTGTCCTAGCAAACCATTGTTTGGCTATGTTACCGCTTTGCTCGGCCCCTCTTATAGCGTTGTTAGTTGCAGGTGAAGATGAAGATTGTTCCATGTTGGAACATGGATATGTTGGGATATCACAATATCTTATTTTAATTAATGCATCTATACACTTGGTAAAGGGTGGAAGGCTTGGCCTTATGCCTGGTGTTTTGTTCCACTCTTGCCGCCCTAGTTTCTGTCATACCGGTGTTATGTTCCTTGATTTTGCGTTCCTTACGCGGTTGGTTTATAATGGGAACCCCTTGACAGTTCACTTCGAATAAAACTCCTCCAGCAAGGCCCACCTTGGTTTTACCATTTGCCACCTAAGCCTTTTTCCCTTGGGTTCTGCAGACTCAAGGGTCATCTTTATTTTAAACCCCAGGGCCAGTGCTCCTCTGAGTGTTGGTCCAACCTGTCAGCAGCTCTGGGTTGGCCTACCGGAATCTTGGACAATCCAGTGTGCCCTGAGAATGAGATATGTGCAGCTCCTATCGGGATTTGTCGGCACATTCGGGCGGCTTTGTTGGTCTTGTTTTACCATTGTCGAAATGTCTTGTAACCGGGATTCCGAGCCTGATCGGGTCTTCCTGGGAGAAGGAATATCCTTCGTTGACCGTGAGAGATTGTGATGGGCTAAGTTGGAACACCCCTGTAGGGTTTTGAACTTTTGAAAGTCGTGCCCGTGGTTATGGGTAGCTCCACCTCACTACCCTTTCCTACCCATAAGCTTAAATAGTCTTGATCTCGCGGGTGTGAGATTGCTGAGTCCTTGTGACTCACAGATTACTTCCAAAACTAGTTGCAGGTGACGATGATACCAGTGCAGATGATGCAACTAAGCTCAAGTGGGAGCTCGATGAAGACCGTGTTCGATGTGTTGTTTCGTTTTCCAGTTGATCAGTAGTGGAGCCCAGTCGGGGCGATCGAGGATCTATGCATTGGGGGCTGTCTTTATTTTGGTTCCGTAGTCGGACCTTGATTGTATTCTAGATGATGTAATGCTATATTTATGTATTGTGTGAAGTGGCGATTGTAAGCCAACTCTTTATCTCTTTCTTATTCAGTACATGGGATGTGTAAAGATTACCCCTCTTGCGACATGCCTACTATGCAGTTATGCCTCTAAGTCGTGCTCCGACACGTGGGAGATATAGCCGCATCGTGGGTGTTACAAGTTGGTAATCAGAGCCTTCCCCAACTTAGGAGCCCCCTACTTGATCGAAGCGCTGGTGTTGTTGAGTCTAGAGAAAATGGTTTGAGTCTTATAGGATTATATATATCGGAGAGTGGGATTCTTTTTACTCCTCAATCCCTTCGTCGCTCTGGTGAGGCCTCCTGACATAGAGTTTTGACACCTCTCTCCTCAAATTTCACTAAAAAAAATTAGGATCACACGGGTATCTTGGAATCGTGCTGATGGTTTTGTGATGAGAACATTGTTCTTGGTGCCTCCTAACATTTAGGGGTTGTGGCAGTGTCCCAGGGAGTTGAGCTCAGAGGTGTTGTCGTCACAATTTTATCGTTGTAGTTCTGGAATACCTGAGTTCGCCGGCATCGAAAATCTCCTTTATGCAGTTGTTGGTGAGATAACCTCGACGCCACCCAGTACTGGGGCGGGAGTTCGGGAGTATTTCCATAACTCGTATAACGGATGCTTTTCAAAGGTTGAGGTACATGATTTCCGAAGGTTTCTTGGTTATGTGTTAAAGGATGGATACAGCTGGATGTAGGTATTGTTAGTTTGGGTGAGATATTATGCTTCCCCTGTATCCCCAACACCTGATTGCATAACTGGAAAGTTTCGGGAGTTGATAAGTGGGAATTCAAGTAGCTCCTAGAATATCTTTCCAACAGACACATGATACGATATGGGATCTATCATATGTATGTTTCCGGCTTATTTTGCAAGTCAATCCTTTGTTTTTTGTTGTGGTATTCGAGTTGCTTCGAAGTCAAGTGTTGATTCCATACCTTTCCTAAGCGGTGTTCTCACTCTTCTATGTGAATAATAATCCTTCACGATAATCGAGATTGTCATGTCAATCCTTTTCAACCAATGTGCTTCTCTTCAAGTGGATCCGATCATTTTCAACATCCGGAAGATCAACTCAAAGCCTTCTCAATGTTATTTGTTTCATCCGTCCCAAGTTTCCTTTGTTTTCCCGCCCTCCCACCCTTTTTCTTCGAGGACTCAGATTTCTTAACCAAGTATCCATCTTATGGATGTGAAGTTTCTTCATTCTTTCCGTCAATGTTCTTATCCGGTGATTCTCAGGAAGATACTAATGGAGCCTCAAGTTCATCATTCTTCGTTCTTTTTCTTCTCTGGTGGATTCAATTCAAGCTTTGTCGATCATATCTTTTCCTTGTTTCAAATGTTTTCTCATGCCGGTGCACTTCTTAATCATCCCCTTCTCGTTATTCAATTGTTCCGGAGTGCTGAAAATATCTCAGAAGACTCACGGTTACATTTTCGATCCATTCAAGTTATTTCGAGGTTGTTATCTTATTCAAGCCATTTAATTCAAACGGCACAATCTATCTTTTAAATCATGCAACGGTGTATCTTTTGAGTGGGCTCTAACCCACAGGTTTTTTCCCAGGATCTTACCTGACTCTTCTAATTTTCCTTGAGTTATTCTCAAATTCATTTCTAAGTTTGACGTAGGAATGAATTATCATCACTCAAGTGTCTTTCACCAAGATCTTTCAAATTCTTTTCATCGTTGGTTTAACCTTTCCAATTTTCATCCCGGAGTTTTCTCAACAATTCATGGTGGTGTTTCTCATCGTAATTCACAACATTTGAAGACCGAAGAAGAGCTTTTCCTCCAAATCTTGTCCAGTCTCTTCAGGATTCATGGTTCTAGCTTGATGCCATCCTCTCATCATTGTTTTTTATTGTGAGAATTCTTTTCATCCATCCGGAGCATTTCATGAGTTGTTTTCATTTCTTTCCTCTAGAGCCCATCATTTCAGAAGAATTATTCATTCCAGCTTTCAGCTCTCATTTCTCGAAATCTTACCGGTGCATCGTTCAAATATCCTCTAATCAGTTCATGATCTCTTCGCTCTCATGTACCTAAATTCCCTCGAGTATCTTCTTTCGTTCTCTAATTCGTCCTGGTGTTTCTTTATCTTTTCTTCGTTCATTTTCAATACTTATGGTGGTTTGTTCAAGGTTCCTCTTCAAACGTTATCATTTGTTCTTCCCAATCTTACCGGCGGATCGTTGAAGTCTTTTCTCAAGATTGCACTATATCTCTCTTAATCCTTTCTACGAGAATAAGTGGTATGCCAAATCCGTTGCTTGTCATCAATTTAAATTGGTGAAGGATAAGCATAATGTAATTCTTATTCTTGTTTCATCCAAGTGATGGATCCATTCTTCCGGAGTGTGTTCATGATGAGTAAATTCTCGGTTCAAGTGCTTCATACTTTCCCGGAGTTCCAAGATCTCGCAAATTATATCATCACTAAGCTCCATTCAATCATTGCAAGGCTTCAATCTTATTCTTTTCATCCTTCACTTCTTTGTGATCATTCCTTTGATTACCGGAGTTTTTCATGGAGGCTACTTTGGTGATTTGTCAAGGATTCCTTCCATTTCTTCATTTGTTCTTCGAGTTTTCTCTCGGAGTTAAGATCTGCCAAGCTATACTCAAAATTAAACATGGTGCTCAACACATGTTTTGTTTTGGAGGAGTTCAAGTATTCTTCATCTTGCATTTCAAAGTTCAATCCCTTCTCCCTTATCTTTTGAGGTGGTGTTATGTCATTCTTGAAAATTTCACTTTGTGTTTCATGATTCACAAGTTGTCCGGAATGACATATTGTAAACCCATCATTTTTTAATTCGTTCATGAGATCCTCTGCAACCCATCAATCTCTTCATTGGAGATATCTTGGGTTATATTTCACCTAAAGCTTTCCCTAAGGATTGTTGCTATTTATGGTGTTCATAAATGACCCAAGTTCTTCATTTATCCTCCTGGTGAAATAAGTTTCTCGTCTCCTTGTTCATATCAATCCAATCTATCATTTTCGTTAGTGGCAGAATTTCACCTCCGTTTTGAGATGTTTTCCATAAGCCCACAACAAGCTTACTCTTTTCGTTGTTGATGATCCAACAACTCCGTTCGAGAATATGTTGCAAGCGTGCTCTCTCAAGATCTTGTTTCCCTCCGTTCATTCCATTCCATTCTTTCATTTCTTCCGGAGGCATTGTGATGTTTCTCTCTTCTCTCATCATCTCAAATTGCGAGGATCATGTTCTTTTCATGCTTATCCATTCAACCGGAGTGTCGTGCCCTCTTTTCAAGTTCTTCCCATTTTATCAAGTTTTGCCTCCCTTCTCAACCGGAGTGCTGTCCGAATTTGTTCTTCCTTGTTCCTCTTTCCTAACGGAGTGCTTTCAACTTCGTTCATCTCCGTTGCATTGTTTATTTCAATTTGTTCAACATCACAAGGTTCTTTGGTTTCACTCGTTTTTCAAAGAAGCAACTTAGTTTTACCACTTATCTTCCTCTTCCGTTTTCCCTCCGGTGCCATCCTAGATCTCGGGACGAGATCCTCTTATAGTGATGGAGTGTTGTAACGCCCCAAGACCAGAGCTTCAGACGCCTTCCATGTTTTTTTCCGAGTTTCGTCATGTGAGTTGTTGGTTTGTTGCATTCATCATTGCATCATGTGCATTGCATCATGTCATCATGTCATTAATCTTTGCATCTCAACTCAATTAAATAAATTGCATAGATCTTTCGATCTATTTAAATCAAGAGAATTCACATGGTGGTTTCTCTTTAAAACATATCCTCCTGATAGTAGGGAGCTATATTCAATATTTCTTTAATTTGAAATTTACCATAACACACTTGCAAAAATACCAATGCTTTAGTTATCACAACTCTTGGCCTCTATCTTTGCTATATATCCTTTCTCTATTTTCCGGAGCTCCACCAAGAATCCAAACATTTTTGGACCTCCTATCACCCACTTCCTATTCAAATCATTTGAATTTAAATCAAATGAGTTTGAATTTAAATCTTTCTATCATGCCCTTTTCTATTTTCTCGGAACAAGCATATTTTGTGAGTCCGGAAAAATATTCCGCGTGCCCAAATCCTTCCTCTAATCCTTTCTTTTCTCTCCTTTCTTTATTTGCGGTTTTCTGATTTCTAGAAGGGTTTTTTTAAGACTTAAGGGAGAAGAGAGACCCAGGCCTCTCTAGGGCCCATCCACTTCCGGCCCAAACCTCCCCTAGGCCAGCTGCCGGCCTCCCTAAGGCCCAGTCACGCTCCCCCCGTAACCCTAGCGAGTCCCATCTCCTCTCGTTCCCTCACCGCCGCCAGTAGCGCTGCACGCACACACACATCGCTCCTTCGCCCGTTCCCCATCTCTCCATCCTCCCTCTCTCTTCCTTGCGGCGATCCCCGTGGCCAGGACCGACCTCCTCCTATGATGCCCTGCTCCTGTGCTCGTTGGGGCACCAGCAGCGAGCCCCGGCAAGCCCTGTGGCCTCCTGTCGCTCCAGCCCCGCTGGTGACCAAAGCCACCGGAGCGCCGCCCGCCTTGCCCTCACGTCTCCGGCCTCCTCGCCGTCCTGCCATGGACGCTGAGCTCGCAGCTCCGTCGGAGCCATGTCCGAGTCCTTCCTGCTTCTCCTCCCGCGCCGACGCCCTCCTTTGGCTGCTCGCGCCTGCAGCGCCACCTCCATGGCCGCTGCATGTTTGTCGCCCCACTGCCGGTTCCGGTAATCTCCGCCCTACCGGGTCCACATCGTCGCCTCCATTTCAAACCCTGCATTGCCAAGTTCTCCATCACGCGGCAACTCCCCTGCTCCAGCCTTGCTGCTACCTACGTTTCGCCCACCACTTGCAGCTGACGGAGTAGGACCTCCTCGTTGTGCTTCTACCTCCACCACCAGCCTCCTGCTGCCTGTTATCTCTATGGCCTTGAGGAGCCGCCCAAGTTGCCTGTTGTTTTGGCCTTTGCATATCACAGTTGAACCGAGGAGACTAGCACCGCCAAGTCCAACGACAAACCCCGAAGATTTTTGGACGCGCCAAGTTCCTCTCGAAAGTACATCTACATGATGACCCGCCAAGTACCGTAGCCCCGAAGACCATGAATTCATCAAGTTCCCACCACGACTTAAGAATACCCCACCGGATCGCCAAGCTCGGTTACCGCCGCAACCATGTACAACTACTTCCACGATGATACAAGAACAACTACCGTCTCCGAAGAACCGTGTAATGGAACCGTCAAGTTCGACTATGACTCGTGTACGGCTACGCGGGATTCCTCGGACGCCAAGTTCAACGATGCATCAAGTTCCTCGCCGTGACCCCGAACATCTATGGAAACTCGTGCAACGATAAACATGTACCACTACCATCGCCGAGATCGCGAGAACCTCTTTCGTCGACCCTAGAGCATGCGAGAACGGCTACTTCCACTACGAACGTCCCGACAATGTCTACTTCCCCTACACTGCATCAAACTCGAACCGCTCCGATCATGCACGCTATAAAGGTATAACCGTCGAGATGACCTTCCAAGAACGATTGCTTGTGTTGTATGGCATGTGCCCTTTGTCTGCACCGTGTTCGTAGTGTCTCTCGCTTCCTTGCCATCGACTCATGGGACACCCGGTAACCGGGATCACCCCACCATCTTTTGCAAGCTCCCATCACACTTTCTTTTGCACCGACGTCTCAATGAGTTGTCGAAACCGGAACGTTGCCGTGGCACCGTTTCGTTATCGTCGCCGTGGCACCCCTTTTGTTTCAGCCACGATGACAAATGCTCTCATCACGCTCATGTCAACTTTTAATAAAAATTGCATAAAACTTGCAAATGTCATCCGCATCATGATAACAACATCAAGAGTGTTTAAATTGTTGTTTGCATTAATTTTCTAAATGCATATGAGGATTTTCCGGACTTATTTCTTGTTGTTCCGACCTCATTTAAACTTGCCTAGATAGGTAGTTTTACTTTGCTTCACCCCTGCCGTGCTAAACAACATTTAATATTGTTGAGTACATAAACGAGATCGAACTAAATAACTTGTTGTGGTGTTTCGTCAATATGCAACTCGTTGCATATTGAGATCCACTTAATTTGTAGAATTGCTTGTGCACTTTGCCATGCCATGCCTCATTAAACCAGACGTGCATCATACTTGATTGTGCAGCATGCCATGCTTATGTGATGGTTGTTTACTATGTTTTTTGCTTCTTTCCGGTGTTGCTTCTTCGGGTTAGTTCCGATAACGTCGCATTTGTGAGGATTTGTTCGACTTCGTCCATTTGTATTCTTCAAGGACTCGTTCTTCTTCCTTGCGGCATCTCAGGCAAGATGACCATACCCTCGAAATCACTTCTATCTTTGCTTGCTAGTTGCTCGCTCTATTGCTATGCCGCGATACCTACCACTTGCTATATCATGCCTCCCATATTGCCATGTCAAGCCTCTAACCCACCTTGTCCTAGCAAACCATTGTTTGGCTATGTTACCGCTTTGCTCGGCCCCTCTTATAGCGTTGTTAGTTGCAGGTGAAGATGAAGATTGTTCCATGTTGGAACATGGATATGTTGGGATATCACAATATCTCTTATTTTAATTAATGCATCTATACACTTGGTAAAGGGTGGAAGGCTTGGCCTTATGCCTGGTGTTTTGTTCCACTCTTGCCGCCCTAGTTTCTGTCATACCGGTGTTATGTTCCTTGATTTTGCGTTCCTTACGCGGTTGGTTTATAATGGGAACCCCTTGACAGTTCACTTCGAATAAAACTCCTCCAGCAATTCCCAACCTTGGTTTTACCATTTGCCACCTAAGCCCTTTTCCCTTGGGTTCTGCAGACTCAAGGGTCATCTTTATTTTAAACCCCCGGGCCAGTGCTCCTCTAAGTGTTGGTCCAACCTGTCAGCAGCCGGTGACCGCCAGGGGCAACTCTGGGTTGGCCTACCAAAATCTTGGACAATCCGGTGTGCCCTGAGAACGAGATATGTGCAGCTCCTATCGAGATTTGTCGGCACATTCGGGCGGCTTTGCTGGTCTTGTTTTACCATTGTCGAAATGTCTTGTAACCGGGATTCCGAGCCTGACCGGGTCTTCCTGGGAGAAGGAATATCCTTCATTGACCGTGAGAGCTTGTGATGGGCTAAGTTGGGACACCCCTGCAGGGTTTTGAACTTTCGAAAGTCGTGCCCGCGGTTATGGGCAGATGAGAATTTGTTAATATCCGGTTGTAGAGAACCTGACACTTAACTTAATTAAAATGAATCAACAGCGTGTGTAGCCGTGATGGTCTCTTTTTGGCGGAGGCCGGGAAGAGAACACAGTCTCGTGTTATGCTTGAATGTAAGTAGTTTGAGGATCACTTCTTGATCTTTGTAGCTTCTCGACCGTGCTTTGCTTCTCTTCTTACTCTCATTTGCATAAGTTAGCCACTATATATGCTAGTGCTTGCTGCAGCTCCACCTCACTACCCTTTGTTGGGGAACGTAGTAATTTCAAAAATTTCCTACGCACATGCAAGATCATGGTGATGCATAGCAACGAGAGGGGAGAGTGTTGTCCACGTACCCTCGTAGACCGAAAGCGGAAGCGTTAGCACAACGTGGTTGATGTAGTTGTACGTCTTCACGATCCGACCGATCTAAGTACCGAACGCACGGCACCTCTGAGTTCAGCACACGTTCATCTCAATGATGTACCGCGAACTCCGATCCAGCAGAGCTTCACGGGAGAGTTCCGTCAGCACAACGGCGTGATGACGGTGATGATGTTGCTACCGACCCAGGGCTTCGCCTAGGCACCGCTACGATATGACCGAGGTGGAATGTGGTGGAGGGGGGCACCGCACATGGCTGGGAGAGATCAACAGATCAACTTGTGTGTCTTTGGGGTGCCCCCCTGCCCCTGTATATAAAGGAGTGGAGGAGGGGGAGGGCCGGCCCTCTCTATGGCGCGCCCTAGGGGAGTCCTACTCCCATCGGGAGTAGGATTCCCCCTTTCCTAGTAGAACTAGGAGCCCTTCCAAGTAGTAGGAGTAGGAGGGAAGGAAAGGGAAGGGAAAAGGAGAAGGAAGGAAGGGGGCGCCCCCCCTCCCTAGTCCAATTCGGACCAGCCCATGGGGAGGGGTGCGGGCACCCTTTGAGGCCTTTCTTTCCTTTCCCGTATGGCCCATTAAGGCCCAATACAAATTCCCGTAACTTCCCGGTACTCCCGAAAATACCCGAATCACTCGGAACCTTTCCGATATCCGAATATAGTCGTCCAATATATAGATCTTTATGTCTCGACCATTTCGAGACTCCTCGTCATGTCCCCGATCTAATCCGGTACTCTGAACTCCTTCGATACATCAAAACACATAAACTCATAATATAATCGTCACAGAAACTTTAAGTGTGCGGACCCTACGGGTTCGAGAACTATGTAGACATGACCGAGACATGTCTCCGGTCAATAACCAATAGCGGAACCTAGATGCTCATATTGGCTCCCACATATTCTACAAAGATCTTTATCGGTCAGACCGCATAACAACATACGTTGTTCCCTTTGTCATCGGTATGTTACTTTCCCGAGATTCGATCGTCGGTATCTCAATACCTAGTTCAATCTCGTTACCGGCAAGTCTCTTTACTCGTTCCGTAATACATCATCTCGCAACTAACTCATTAGTTGCAATGCTTGCAAGGCTTAGGTGATGTGCATTACCGAGAGGGCCCAGAGATACCTCTCTGACAATCGGAGTGACAAATCCTAATCTCGAAATATGCCAACCCAACAAGTACCTTCGGAGACACCTGTAGAGAACCTTTATAATCACCCAGTTATGTTGTGACGTTTGGTAGCACACAAAGTGTTCCTCCGGTAAACGGGGGTTGCATAATCTCATAGTCATAGGAACATGTATAACTCATGAAGAAAGCAATAGCAACAAACTAAACGATCAAGTGCTAAGCTAACGGAATGGGTCAAGTCAATCACATCATTCTCCTAATGATGTGATCCCGTTAATCAAATGACAACTCATGTCTATGGTTAGGAAACATAACCATCTTTGATCAACGAGCTAGTCAAGTAGAGGCATACTAGTGACACTCTATTTGTCTATGTATTCACACATGTATTATGTTTCCGGTTAATACAATTCTAGCATGAATAATAAACATCTATCATGATATAAGGAAATAAATAATAACTTTATTATTGCCTCTAGGGCATATTTCCTTCAGTCTCCCACTTGCACTAGAGTCAATAATCTAGTTCACATCGCCATGTGATTTAATACCAATAGTTCACATCACCATGTGATTAACACCCATAGTTCACATCAACATGTGACCAACACTCAAAGGGTTTACTAGAGTCAATAATCTAGTTCACATTGCTATGTGATTAACACCCAAAAAGTACTAAGGTGTGATCATGTTTTGCTTGTGAGAGAAGTTTAGTCAACGGGTCTGCCATATTCAGATCCGTACGTATTTTGCAAATTTCTATGTCAACAATGATCTGCATGGAGCTACTCTAGCTAATTGCTCCCACTTTCAATATGTATCCAGATTGAGACTTAGAGTCATCTGGATCAGTGTCAAAACTTGCATCGATGTAACCCTTTACGACGAACCTTTTGTCACCTCCATAATCAAGAAACATATCCTTATTCCACTAAGGATAGTTTTGACCAATGTCCAGTGATCTACTCCTAGATCACTATTGTACTCCCTTGCCAAACTCAGGGCAAGGTATACAATAGGTCTGGTACACAGCATGGCATACTTTATAGAACCTATGGCTGAGGCATAGGGGATGACTCTCATTCTCTCTCTACCTTCTGTCGTGGTCGGGTTTTGAGTCTTACTCAACTTCACACCTTGTAACACAGGCAAGAACTCCTTTTTGACTGTTCCATTTTGAACTACTTCAATATCTTGTCAAGGTATGTACTCATTGAAAAACTTATCAAGCGTCTTGATCTATCTCTATAGATCTTGATGCTCAATATGTAAGCAGCTTCACCGAGGTCTTTCTTTGAAAAACTTCTTTCAAACTGTAAGTGCATCTAGTGCCACCCCTAGTTGGTTTTGGAGTATTGACGACAAACCTAGTTGAGGGACTAATGTGTTTGTGAGAATTGTAGGATAACACAGGTAGAAGTCCCTCATTGATTCAGTTTTCCTACCAGAGATGACCCCTAAAAATGTATGAAGACATTGAAGCCAAAGGTGGTATATGAAGATATTCACATTGAAGACTATGACAAGAGAAGACACCACATGAAGCCTATGGAGCTCAAAGACTTAGATCTTTCATAGTTCTTTTCTTTTGTGTTGAGTCATAGGAACCACCATACTGTTAAGTGGGGTCCAAGAGAACCAGTCAGAATGACTGAAGTGATGCCT
Organism: Triticum dicoccoides; assembly: GCF_002162155.2. NCBI lineage: Eukaryota > Viridiplantae > Streptophyta > Magnoliopsida > Poales > Poaceae > Triticum > Triticum dicoccoides. The sequence goes on along the minus strand of NC_041390.1, from coordinate 421,105,888 downwards.
AACAAAAAACCTATGTCTTCAAGTGAAGACTATGAGAGCGAATCTTGTCCAGAGTCGGACAAGTCAGCTTTGCTTGTAGCCCAAGTAAAGTTGCCGTGTGAGTTTGAAATCTGACCGTTGGAACACGTGTCAGTTCCTTAGTGACCCAGGGTCATTTCGAACAAATCAGGTTGGGTTGCCAAGTGGCTATAAGTAGCCCACCCCCTACAACCATAAACGGTTGGCTGCTCAGATTGAGAGTACGGCTTTTGTCGTTTGAGAGCAACCCACCTCGAAGCCTTTGAGAGAGAATTCCTTGCGAGGATAAAGCCCTAACCACCCAGAGCCAAAGAGAATTAGGCATCACTTAAGTCTTCTTGTCTGTGTGATCTGAAGACTTATTACACTTGAGGACTGTGCATCCTCCATCCGGTTAGGTGTCGCGTTCTGAGCATCCAAGAGACATTGTGGATCGCCGGTGAATGAAGTCTGTGAAGGTTTGGTAGTCTACCTTGAAGACTTACCAGAGTGATTGGGCGAGGTCTATGTGACCTTAGCTCAAGGGGAATATGGTGAGGACTGGGTGTCCTGAGCTGCGTGTTCAGGACTGGGTGTCCGGGACTGTGTGTCCTAAGGTTTAAATACCTAGCCTCCCCAACCAGACATACATTTGTCACAGCAACTGGAACTGGTCCAACAAATCATTGTCTTCAGCGTGTCACTGGTTTCATCTTCCCTTCCCTTTACTTACTATTGCTCCTTGTGAAGTCATTGTATGCACTATCTTTTGTCTTCACTGAGTGACTGCATGTTCTGTTAGGCTTCATAATATCTTCCTACCTGATCCTTACTACATTGCTGCTATTAAGTCATTGTGCTTTCACTCTATGGAATACTTGACTATGGCTTGCCTAGTGTAGTCTACCTTCCGCTGCATGGTAATAGGTTTATTTCTATCGTTTGTCTTCATAACTTCCATGTTTTGAAGACTTTCATAAAAATCGCCTATTCACCCCCCCTCTAGTCGATATAACGCACTTTCAATTGGTATCAGAGCAAGGTGCTCCCTTGTTCTGTGTGATTCGGTTTAACCACCTGGAGTTTTAGTTATGTCGACTGCAGGGATAATTAAAGTCTCCGCTGTGTGCCCCGTCTTCGATGGAACTGAATATCCTTACTGGAAGAATAAGATGCGCATGCATCTTGAAGCCATTGACGTCGCCCTATGGTATGTCGTCGAAAACGGCGTTCCCAAGGCTGGAGAAGGTGTCACTGCTGCTGATGTCAAGAAATTCGTTCAATTGGACTCTACTGCCAAGAATATCATCTGTGGTCATCTGACCAAAGGACAGTATGGCCGTGTGAGTGCTTTGAAGACATATAAGCTGGTCTGGGACTGGCTCTCCAAGGTCAATGAAGGCGTATCAACCCAGAGAGATCAGAGAATCAGTGTCCTTCGCAACCTCTTCAACCGCTTCAAGCGAAATGACAATGAGAATGTCCAGCACACATTTGACCGACTCACTGACATCACAAATGAGCTTCAAGACCTCGGCACTACTGAGATCACCAAACATGAAGTCGTCAAGACACTCCTGAGATCACTTGAGAGTTCGATTGACATCCTAGCCCTGATGATTCAAGAACGTCCTGATTTCAAGACACTCGATCCGTCTGACATACTTGAGAGGCTCAACACACATGAGTTTCAGCTTTCTGAGAAAAGATATATCTACGGTCCAAACTATGGGCGAACTCGTGCCTTGAAGGCCAAAGTTGTCTCCTCATCTGAAGAAGAATCTGACAGCAGTTCTGATGATCCTGAAGACATTGGAAGGGAACTTGCTATGCTTGTCAAGAAGTTCCAAAAATTCACCAAGAAGAAAGGCTTCAGAAAGTCTTCCCGATCAAGCTCAAGGAATGATGAAGCTTCTGCTCATGACTACAAGAAGAAAACTTGTCACAAGTGCAAGAAACTTGGCCACTTCATCTCTGAGTGTCCACAGCGGGACAATGAGAACAAAAAGAAGAAGAAGAGCAAGGAATATGACTCTGACGACAAGAAGAAGAAGAAATACTCAAAGTCTTCTTCCAAGTCTTCCTCAAAGTCTTCATCACACAAGAAGAGCTCATCTGGCAAGGCATGTGCGTTTGTTGGCAAGGAAATGGATTCAGAGGAGGAGTCCGCTTCTGAGGAGGCAGAGGTGGAGTCTGAGGAGGAGTCTGATTCAGGCATCGCAAGTCTGGCTACAGCATACGTTGCCAAGTCCATCTTCAACACTGAAGACAATGACTTCATCACCGACACCGATGCAAATGACAAGGACTACTCCGCTTCTACCTACTGCTTCATGGCACGCGGTGCCAAGGTAAACTCATGCACTACTCACTATCAAACATCTAGTGACGATGACTCTGATTGTGGTCAAAACCCAGCTACAAAACACTTGCTAAAATTGCAACTGAACAACAGAAAGCTATGGAACATATTCAAAAACTGTTAGACAGAAGCGATGATCTGTTAGGTGCTGAAATGACTCGATCTGAATCCTTAATTGAAGACATAAAAAATCTTCACATTAAGTATCAGGAACTTGAAAGTCGTCATGAAACTCTCTCAACAACTCATGAAAAGCTTTCCTATGATTATCTTCAAAGGAAGCAAGATCTTGAGAAATTGAGAGCGGCTCATGAAGATCTTCAAAAGGAAAGCGAGTCACTTCGCGCCAAACAGATCAGTTCCGCTCAGGAAGAATTTGAACCACCATGTCTTAAATGCATTGAGCGTGATAATGCTACTTCTGTTGCTGAATGTTCTACTGCTACTGCTGTTGCAGTATCTTCAACTTTTGATGTGGAAACTAACCCCTCTGCTGAGGATACCACTGCTATTGCTGATGAGAATGCTAGGTTGAAGACATTGCTTGAAACAGGGATGTACAAAAGTCTTAAAGGGCATCAGACACTATGTGATGTCCTCAAAAAGCAGATTCTGAACCGAAACCCGAGGAAAGAGGGTGTTGGGTTCGTAAGGAAAATGAATGTTGACGTCTCTTACTGGAAACCTGAGCAGTACCCCAAAACCATGTGGGTTACTGCAAAGGAACCTTCAGCAGATCCATCCAATCTATCTGGCTTCACTTGTGCTAACCCCATTATCATTGATGAATCCTTTGATGCAAACTATATACTGTTTAAGAATTAGAATGGTGAAGTGTTTGCCAGGTACATTGGTACTAACTGCAGGAATGGAGCGCCTATGAAGAAGATCTGGGTTCCGAAAAGGTGTCTGGAGAATCTTCCTGTGAATGTCATCATGACACCTCACGTGAAGAAGACAAACCTCAGACCAAAGGCTTCATACGGTCCAAAGGCTTCATACAGACAGAGGACTCACCTGAGTCGCACTAACACAAATGCTTTGCAGGGAAATCATACTCGGGCATATGAATATGAGAGCGGTTCATCAAACCGCCATGTTCATAAGACCAAGAACTATTCTGCTTATTCTTATGAGTACTATTGTCCTCCTGCAAGACTGTTTGCTAGGGCTCCAAGCCAAAATCCTCAGATGCTGCACTTAGACTTATTGCTTCTAAGCTACCCTTGAAGATGTGGGTGGCTAAGAAAGCTTAACTCTCTTTTGCAGGGAAAGGTCTCTAGCAGAAAACCAAAATCGTCTGACGCTATTGCTGGAGACCTTAAACATCTTGTAGGGCGCAAGATCAAATGCCCGAATGGTCTTACTATGTACTTCGTTCCTGAATCGCTTGCTACTCTCCCTATTAGTCCTAATCCGGATCTAAGCTTTCATAACCCATTGGTTCGTCAAATGTTTTTGCTTCACAATGCTCTTGGTGAAGCCTATCCCCCTAACTGCACTGTAGGGTACGACACCAGTGTCTTCAGAATGGATTATTGATAGTGGGTGTACAAATCACATGACTGGCAAAAGAAGCCTTCTTATGGATTCAACCTTACGTCCATCTGACAAGAGCCACATCACATTTGCTGACACTGGTAAAAGTAAGGTATTGGGTCTAGGTAGAGTTGCAATCTCAAGGGATCAACACATGGATAAAGTCATGCTTGTTGAATCCCTTGGCTTCAACTTAATGCCTGTCTCAATGCTTTGCGAGTTGAACATGATCGTAATATTTGGAAAATATCGTTGCCTTGTACTAATGGAATCTGACAAGTCTCTAGTATTTGAAGGGTATCGAAAAGATGATTTGTACGTGGTAGATTTCTCAACGGGACCACAGCTAGCCGTATGTCTTCTAGCAAAAGCTTCAGAATGTTGGCTCTGGCATCGGAGGCTAGGGCATGCTGGCATGAGGAACCTCCACACCCTTGCAAAGAAGAAGCATGTCATAGGCATCGAGGGCGTCAAGTTCAAGAAAGATCACTTATGCGGTGCCTGTGAAGCCGTGAAGATGACGAGGGCCAAACATCCCTCGAAGACAATCATGACCACTACTCGACCCTACGAACTGCTTCACATGGATCTTTTTGGTCCCACTCATTACTCAACTCTTACTACTACTGCTTGTCTCTATGGCTTTGCCATTGTTGATGATTATTCTAGATATACTTGGGTGCACATAATCCTTTACAAGACTGAAGTGCAGGATGTCTTCAGACGCTTCGCCAATCGAGCTATGAATAATTATGGCGCCAAGATAAAGCACATCAGAAGTGACAATGGCACTGAATTCAAGAACACTGGCCTTGATACATATCTTGATACCTTGGGCATCACACATGAATTCTCAGCCCCGTACACGCCACAGCAGAATGGCGTCATCGAACGCAAGAACAGAACACTCATTGAGATGGCCAGAACGATGCTAGATGAATACAAGACCCCAAGAAAATTCTGGCCTGAAGCCATTGATACTGCATGCCATACAATCAATCGTGTTTGTCTTCACAAGCTTCTGAACAAGACATCTTATGAGCTCCTTACTGGCAAGAAGCCAAATGTCAGTTACTTCAGAGTATTTGGCGCAAGGTGCTGGCTCAAGGACCCACATCACACCTCAAAGTTTGCACCAAAAGCACATGAGGGTTTTATGCTTGGATATGGAAAGGATTCACACTCCTATAGAGTCTTCAATCTCTTTCATTACAAAGTAGTTGAAACAGTGGATGTGCGGTTCGATGAGACCAACGGTTCACAAAGAGAGCAACTGCCAAATGTGCTAGATGAAGTTCCATCCATTGAATCAATCAAGCTAATGGGAACTGGAGAAATTATACCTTCTGAAGCTCATCCTGAAGAAGAACTTATCATCTCAGCACCTGATCAACATGAAGACAATGCTTAGCCTGAAGACATTCCTTCTAACGACAACAATGATCAGCAAGAGCAAAGTCTTCGGCCTGTACATCCTCGCGTTGCCAATGAAGTGCAGATTGAAAGAATAATTGATAGCATCAATGCACCCGGTCCACTCACTCGTTCAAGGGCAACTCAGCTAGCAAATTTCTGTGGGCACTTCGCATTCGTCTCAATAACAGAACCCAAGAAAGTTGAAGAAGCCTTCATGGAACCTGAATGGATTCAAGCTATGCAAGAAGAGCTTCAACAGTTTGAGCTGAATAATGTATGGGAACTGGTTAAGCGTCCTGATCCATGGAAGCACAATATAATAGGCACCAAATGGATATACCGCAACAAGCAAGATGAGCATGGTCAAGTTGTCAGAAACAAAGCTCATCTCGTTGCTCAAGGATATACTCAAGTGGAAGGCATTGACTTCGATGAAACATTTGCTCCTGTGGCTAGACTTGAAGCCATACGCATACTGCTGGCCTATGCAAATCATCATAACATATGTCTATACCAAATGGATGTGAAGAGTGCCTTTCTTAATGGCAAGATTGAAGAAGAAGTGTATGTTGCACAACCGCCTGGCTTTGAAGATCCAAAACATCCTGACATGGTATACAAGCTCAACAAGGCACTGTATGGCCTCAAACAAGCCCCTCGGGCCTGGTATGACACACTCAAATACTTCCTGAAGAGCAAAGGCTTCATACCTGGTTCCCTAGATCCCACTCTCTTCACGAAGACATATGATGGTGAACTGTTTGTGTGCCAAATATATGTGGATGACATTATCTTCGGCTGCACCAATCAGAAGTACAGTGAAGAGTTTGGATACATGATGCAAGAGCAATATCAGATGTCCATGATGGGAGAGCTGAAGTTCTTCCTCGGTCTTCAAATACGACAACAACGCAATGGCATCTTCATATCTCAAGAGAAGTATCTCAAAGATTGCCTGAAGAAGTTCGGTATGCAAGACTGCAAAGGCTTCACAACACCAATGCCAGCCAAACATCATCTGGGTCCCGACGACAATGGTAAAGAGTTCGATCAAAAGGTATACCGCTCCATGATTGGTTCTTTACTTTATCTATGTGCATCTAGGCCAGATATTATGCTTAGTGTTTGCATGTGTGCTCGATTTCAAGCGGCACAAAAGGAGTCGCATCACTTAGCTGTGGAGCGAATTCTTCGATATTTGGCTCACACCCCAACTCTAGGATTATGGTATCCAAAGGGCTCAGAGTTTGATCTGGTTGGATTCTCGGATGCTGATTATGCTGGTGACAAAGTTGATCGCAAGTCTACATCAGGCACATGTCACTTTCTGGGACGATCACTTGTATGTTGGTCTTCAAAGAAACAGAACTGTGTATCTCTCTCCACTGCTGAATCGGAATACATTTCTGCTAGATCTTGCTGCGCTCAGCTTCTGTGGATTAAGCAAACACTCAAGGACTATGGCATTCATCTGAAGCAAGTGCCACTTTACTACGACAACGAAAGCACCATCAAAATTGCCAACAACCCAGTTCAGCACTCGAAGACAAAGCACATTGAAATTCGTCATCACTTTCTCAGAGATCATGTTGTGAAGGAAGACATTGATATCATACACGTCAACACTGAAGAGCAATTGGCAGATATCTTCACCAAGCCCTTGGATGACAAGAGATTTTGCAAGTTACGGTGTGAGCTAAATATCCTGGAATCCTCAAATGTCCTATGGTCAGGCACACATCCTAACCCTTATGCATATTGATGACTTAGATGTGCAACACATGAAGTAAAGTATATCTTCAATCAATGAAGACATACATTCTAAGTGTGAATACATTAATGTGGAATTTGACTTTGGAGTGCCACGATAATTGTGCGCCGTGTCTGGGTCTAATAATTCCTATACGGTGGGTAACGCCACCACCAAACGTTCTATTTTGAAGTGTTTCACTCATGGCGTTACCTTGCAATGTCTTCACATTTGGTTTGGCTTTGATCTCAACATATCTTCATGATTATCTTCACTATGTTGATTATAGATATATATATATACTAGTGTTCTGTCCTCTACAACATTCACTTATAGCTATGTCTTCTTGTTGAATCTTTTGAACTAAGTGAATGTGATCGGACCCTAACCTCTCTATGCTTTCTATCTCAAATTCTATCTCTCCAAATCATATGCATTCTATTGAAACTGTCGAATATCTTCTCTGCGTCCTTGTCAGCAGAAGATACAGAGACAACCATTAAGTTCGTTTTTAATGCTCATTCCTCCACATGAAACCCGGAGAAGTAGGAACGACCACCCGACAATCCAGGCGTGCGTGGGACGTGGAACAAACCCCAAAATTCCGCATAATGGCCACGTGTTCCTCAGATGCGAATCGCCAGGGGCACCTGTGTAATAGCGCAGTGCCGCCCATGTACCTATAAATACACACTTCACAGTGGTCATTATCTCTTCTTCCACTCTCGCACGAACCCTAGCGCCACCGCTAGCCCTCGACGACGCCGGCGACGAAGTGCTTCGCTGCCGCAACCTCTCCGACGCCGTCTTCACGCCGACCGCGGACATCGTCCTCTCCGCCGTCGCCGTAGGTGTCCTCCGTCGCCAAGTTAGGGCACGGAAGATCGAACTGCTCGGCCTCATCTTCCACTCCGTCTAGCAGTTCATAGTGTGGTAAATAAAACTTCCTTTTTACAGCACCGTTGATCCTATGGATTTGTCACTTTCTACCACAAGCAGTTTCTATTCAAACAAGTTAGATCTCTCTCATACTGCATCTCATAACATGCCTAGTATATTCACTTATGCTTCACAAAGTAGTTAGATTCCTCACTTGTACTGATCTATGGATTCGTACAAATCTGGAACCAACTCCTTATCTATGAGTGAATGTCTTCGCAGGATGAGGTCAATGTCTTCTAAACTGATTTATCTTCAAAATCTTCTGAGAATGCATATGACCTCTTCCCCTTCCCTCGCACCTTAATGTTGTCACAGGTACATGTCCGTGGGAGAATTCTTTGGTTCTCATAGTCTGCATTCATTTGCAGAATTCTTACAGCATCACATCAATTCTCCCGAAGCCAATTCCTGTTGGTCCAGCAAGCGAAAACCTTTGAAGCCTTTGAACGTGTTGAAGTCTTTCAAGTTAAAGTTTATGGCTTCAGAGAAAACAGCAAGGAAGGGTGGCAGAAAGCGTCTGGAGAAACATCCAGAGATCTGCTAGATGAACTCTCAGAACTGTACAAGACAGATCCTGAAGAGGATTACAATCAGCGCAAGACCCGAATCCAATGGATTCGAAGATATTGGGCAGAACAATGGTTCAAATACCGATTTGTAACCCAGGAATATGCTGAGAAAAATGCCATCAAGAGACCATGGGGAGACACCCTATACAAGAATCTTCTGCCTAGGTCCAGAGATGAAGCCATTGAACAAGGCTTCTATCCCTGCATGGTCCGTGGACCACAGCCTGCTGATGCACACCCATCGTCACTACTATGGTGTCGTGACGACAATCTGTTCAAGCGCAACTTCCAGTTTGCCCAGAACTCAGCGAAGCAGAACAAGAAGACTTTGGGGTTAGACTTCAACCCTGGTCCCTCAGCACCAAGGGCAGATGGCACACGAGATGCAGAACCCAATGTCATCGGTCCTTTCTACAACCTTGAAGGCCTCATCACCCGCATTTTAGTTCAAGGGACTGCAGTGAATGAGCCTGCAGCTGACGCTGAATCAGAAGAAGCGCCTGCAGCACCGAAGACAAAGAAGCTGAAGAAGCCTAAAGCTTCAAAGCTTGCCCCTTCACCAAAAATCTCACGGGCGAAGCCACTGGCAACTGCACCTCCTGAAGACAGTGTGCAGTCCGAAGACTTATCACGCATCTCCAAGCCCCAGCAGGCCAAGATGCCTCTGCCACACACAGGCCAAGAGCTAACAGCTGCTGCCATTCTGCGCAATGATAACATTGATCTGTCAAGTGATGAAGATCTTGCAGATGACGCTCTTGAGCAACTCATCAAGAGCAAAGAAGAAGCAGAAATCTTCAATGATCTGCCTCTCTTTGATGTAACCATCATCCACAACTTCATTGACGAGTGGTTTGACACACCAAACATCAGCTTTGAAGATCTGCAGCTACCCATTGGCCTCAGTGTCGCCTTCCAAGGTGCCATTGCTTCAGAGCTAGCTGTCGCCCAGCGCATTGTTGAACTGAAGCAAAAGATTGACTATGAAAAGGCTCAGTTCAAGAAGCATATGGCCAAGCTCAGTGTGCGAGAAGTGAAGAACTTCAAGATCATGATGCACGAGCTCAAGGAAGCCTTTCTGAAGAAACGTGCAGAAGCTCAGGGTTCGCGTGAGCGCATGAAGACTCTGGCTGACAGATGTGTGCAAGCTTATAATGAGGCTGAGAAGCGCAAGGCCCTTGGGCGTCCTGGCATCGAACCCAGGATGGCCGCAAAGAAGAAGAAGAAGCCTGCTATGGCTGAACCTGACGCACCAATGCAGGAAGCAGTTCTGATTGTCTTCCCAACTAGAATGATTGGCTCGAAGCCAAAAAGCCGGTCAACCGCTTCAGAGCTTAAGAAGACAAGGACTGCTGAGGCTGAAGCCAGGAAGAGGAAACACTCTGAAGCCTCTCCTACTGCCCCCTCCAAGAAGAAGAGGAAGACCAAGAAAGATCGGGCTGCTCCCACAGAGCCTTTGATAGTTGAACCCATTTCTATGGTCTATCCTGAAGCTGAACGCCAACTGACTATCCATGAGCCTGCCTCTACAGATGCTCATGAAGCTGAAGACTTTCCAGTAGCTGACCCCATCGCTGCTGAAGACATTGGTCACCATGACCATGTAGAAGATGGTGCAGTCCTTGCTCAGAACAGCGAACTCATCAGCATTGGTCGTCCACTGACGCTAATTGCACAGGATGCTTCATGGGTGGATCGCCCACAAGAGGAAGAAGACTATGACGCCCAGCAAACTCCAACTCCACAGGCGTCGCCTACACTGCGCAGGCTTCACAAAGGTCCAAAGCCTTAAGTCTCTGCTGAAGACAATCCGGCTGCATCTGCCGCGGAAGAAGAAGTCCCACAAGCTCCCATTCCCCTGTCCCACCAAGAAGCAGTTCTCAAGGAGTACGTGCTTGTGACCGACCCTCCAGCTTGTCAAGTGGAGCATGAAAATCTTGAGGCTGCCACAACCACTAATGAAGCTAATGTGGAGCCCTCCCCAATGTAAGAAGAAGACAGCGAAGCCACTGATCCTGTCACTTCTGTTCCTGAGTCTGCTGCCGGTCCCCAGTTCGACTATCATGTTGGGCACATGCCTCAGGTACAGAAGCCAATCCCAAGATTGCCAAGGTTCCCAGGTCCTGCATCAGCACCTGGCTCCTTCAATATCAATGGCTTCAGGGCACACAACACATTCTTCGATAGCTCCAGGAACCCCTACTCAAGGGAAAGGATATCATCTGATCGGTTCTGGAGCTATTCTCAGCGAAGCTATTACTCATGCATTCTTTACAATCAAGGTCGCATCTTCCCACACAAGCGCCTTGACATTGAAGCTATAGCTAGTCTGCCATGTCTGGAAGAAGCTTTGGATTGCTTCAAGGAAGTTGGACTGCTGCCGTTCGTTACTGACCAAGAGCATTGGAATGAAGAGTTGCTGCTCCAATTCTATGCCACACTTCACATCCGCGGGTACAACAGAGATCCGAAGACTTGGGTCCTGGAGTGGATGACCGGAAACGTTCATAACGAAGCCAATGCATTTGACATCATTGAGCTCACTGGTCTGCCCACTGTAGGATCGAAAGTATGTCTAGAGGAGGGTGATTAGACTACTTGACCAAATAAAAACTTAACCTTTTCCCAATTTTAGTTCTTGGCAGATTTTAGCTATTGTAGGACAAGTCAAGCAATCATCACACAATTCAAGCAAGCATGCAAAGAGTATATTGGCAGCGGAAAGTAAAGCATGCAACTTGCAAGAAAGTAAAGGGAAGGGTTTGGAGAATTCAAACGCAATTGGAGACACGGATGTTTTTCCCGTGGTTCGGATAGGTGGTGCTATCCTACATCCACGTTGATGGAGACTTCAACCCACAAAGGGTAACGGTTGCGCGAGTCCACGGAGGGCTCCACCCACAAAGGGTAACGGTTGCGCGAGTCCACGAAGGGATCCACCCACAAAGGGTCCACGAAGAAGCAACCACCCACAAAGGGTCCACGAAGAAGCAACCTTGTCTATCCCACCATGGCCATCACCCATGAAGGACTTGCCTCACTAGCGGTAGATCTTCACGAAGTAGGCGATCTCCTTACCCTTACAAACTCCTTGGTTCAACTCCACAATCTTGTCGGAGGCTCCCAAGTGACGCCTAGCCAATCTAGGAGACACCACTCTCCAAGAAGTAACAAATGGTGTGTAGGTAATGAACTCCTTGCTCTTGTGCTTCAAATGATAGTCTCCCCAACACTCAACTCTCTCACATAGGATTTGGATTTTGTGGAAAGAATATTTGAGTGGAAAGCAACTTGGGGAAGGCTAGAGATCAAGATTCATATGGTAGGAATGGAATATCTTGGTCTCAACACATGAGTAGGTGGTTCTCTCTCAGAACATATGAGTTGGAATTGTGTATGTGTTCTGATGGCTCTCTCCACGAATGAAGAGGAGGTGGAGGTGTATATATAGCCTCCACACAAAATCCAACCATTACACATAGTTTTCCAATCTCGGTGGGACCGAATCAACAAACTCGGTCGGACCGAAAAGGTAAACCTAGTGACCGTTAGAGATTTTCGGTGGGACTGACATGCAACTCGGTAGGACCGATATGGTTAGGGTTTGGCCATAACGTAATCTCGGTGAGACTGATTACACAAACTCGGTGAGACCGAATTTGGTAATTAGCTAACCAGAGAGTTGGTCAGGCAAACTTGGTGGGACCGATTTGCTCTTTCGGTGAGACCGAAAAGTTACAAAAGGGAAACACTGAATTTACATTGCAATCTCGGTGGGACCGATTTGCTCTTTCGGTGAGACCGAAAAGTTACGAAAGGGAAACAGAGAGTTTGCAATCCCATCTCGGTGAGACCGAGATCCCTATCGGTAGAACCGAATTGCTAGGGTTTGGCAGTGGCTTATGACAAGTGAAACTCGGTGGCGCCGGATAGAAAGAATCGGTAGGACCGAGTTTGGCTTAGGGTTTAGGTCATATGTGGATATGGGAAAGTAGTTGAGGGTTTTGGAGCATATCACTAAGCACATGAAGCAAGAGGCTCATTAAGTAACACCTCATACCTCCTTGATAGTATTGGCTTTTCCTAAAGACTCAATGTGATCTTGGATCACTAAAATATAAAATGAAGAGTCTTGGGCTTTTGAGCTTGAGCCAATCCTTTGTCCTTAGCATTTTGAGGGTTCCACTTTCACATCCATGCCATGCCAATCATTGAGCTTTCCTGAAATAATCATCTTGGAATAGCATTAGCTCAATGAGCTATATGTTGTTATGAATTACCAAAACCACCTAGGGATAGTTGCACTTTCAATCTCCCGCTTTTTGGTAATTGATGACAACATATAGATCAAAGCTTCGACAAATGATAATAAGCATGAAATATATCGTCGCTTTGAGAAGTATGTGATAAGTAAGAGCTCCCCCTAAATTTGTGCATATTTAAAATTTGCTTTGGACTGCAAATGCACAAGGAGTTAGAGTCATGGGTTACTCTTCCATGTCACATACATCTTGGTGGAGCACTTAAAATGATAAGAATGAAATACATGCACTCATCACCAAGAATAGTGAATGATCACATAAGATAGATAAGATAATAGCATTAAGCAAACATTAAGTGTAGCTTATGATCAAACACATGATCATCAATGTCTCACGAGCAATGACATAGTATCTCAAGCACTCAAAAGCAAACAAAGTTCGAAAAACCACCAAATAAAGCAAGAGAGAAAAAAGCAACACTCTCTCTCTCGAAGCCTATGATCTATACATTTTTCTCCCCCTTTGGCAACAAGTTACCAAAAAGTTCCTAGAAAATGCATAGTGCTAGATTGACGCTCAGGCTTGATCTTCTGGTGGTGGTGGAGTCTGGATCACTCCAAGGACGAAGGCTTCTATAGACGCTGGAGTTGGAGCTGAAGTAGATGCTGGAGCTGGTGGAACTGAGGCTGTAGCTGGTGCAGACATGGTGGCTCGGGTGTCAGCAACTGGCACTGCAGATGACCTCGGACCTCGTGGCACTCTAGCAAAGGCATCAGTTGTAGTCCTGCCTCTCCTCTCCTGCATGTCATCTTGGAGCTGCTCCACTGCAGTCTGAATCTCTGTCACCTTGACATCCAAGTCATAGAACTTTTGTTCCATGATTCTCTCTAGGCTTGCCTGGTTCTGAGTTAGGGTGGCTAGTCCTTTCTCAATCCGCAGGGTGGATGCAATCAGGTAACCAAGTTGCTCTTGTTTGGTTTTCAGGAAATATTCAGATGCCTCCTCTTGAGTAGGCATCTTGGCAGCTTTCTCCTTCCTTGCCTTCTCCTTCTTGGCTTGTGCTTGGGCAGATGATGGTTCATTTTCAGTCATCACAACTTGATTGTCCTCAAAATCTGGATGGATGGGCAGGTGTTCTTTGTCCAACAAGTATATGCCCGTGCCCATCTTGGAGTTAATGAGCTCCTGAATTTGTGGGGCATATCCACAGCTTCTCTTCTGGTCTACTGCTGTCCTCTTGATTGTCTCTACCATGAGGCTCATCACCTTGAACTTCTGTGGCACATCAAAGATATGTAGCAAGTTGATTGCATGGCCTCTGATCATCTTGTGATCACCTGACTTGGGCAACAAGGTGTGCCTCAGTATCCAATTGATGGTTGGTAGCCCTGACAGAAGATAATGCACTGAGCCAAACTTGAAAGTTTCAAGAGCTTCATTGGGAATTTCCTTGTATATATTGGACATAGAGTTGTGGTCCATCTTCTTCTTGGCATAAATGTCCAAGTCATCTGCTTGCTCCTCTGGGGCATTGATCAACTTTGCCCATTCCTCAACAGTTGATTGGTACCTCGTACCTTCAGACATCCATGTGATCCTACCATCTGGATAGAAGTGTGCTGTGGAGTAGAATTGCATGATGAGCTCCTCGTTCCACTTTGTGAGCTTCTGCCCAACAAAGTCTGCAACTCCACAAGCATTGAAGCTGTCATACACTCTAGGGTAGTACTCTTCGTTGTCCTTGATGTACTCCCAATCAACCCATCTCATGTCACAGACTATTGGCTTCTTATCAAGCAAAACTGTCTCATAGAAGTCCTGCTGTTCCTTGGTGTGAAATCTGTAATCCACAGCAGTCCTTCTCCTTGAAGCATACGGATCTGCTTCTCTCCACTTCCTGAGCCCTGAGTCTCTCTTGAGCTTCATGTCCTCAGCCACAGGATGAGCATCGTTGTGGTCTGGGATCTTGGGCTTGAGTTTTCTGAGTACTTGCTCTTCATCATCTTCTTCAGCAGCTTCAGGCACTGGGGCCTTGTTCTTCTCAGTTGCAGGTATGCTCCTTGTATTTCTCTTTGGTGCAGACTTGGGCTTGGAGGCAGCTTTGGGTGCTTCTTTGGGCTTGGATGCAGCAGCCCCTGTCCTGATAGCATCACCTATAAGCTTAGGTGCCTTAGGTGTTGGTGCATCAACCTCTTCTTCTTCCTCTTCTTCCATGATGGAAGCCTTTCCAAGCACTCTGGCTACGGTCTTCTTGACCCTTTCCTTCCTCTTCTTGCCTTCAGCAGCAACTGGCTCTTTGGGTGCAGGCTTTTCAGGAATCTGAGTTGAAGCTCTGGCCTTTGGCATAGGCTGCCTGCCTGCTGGCCTTTTGATTTTTAGCCCTGGCTTTGTGCCCTGTGCTGGCTCAACTCTCTTTGATGTGGCTTCCTCTTCCTCTGCCACATAATCTTCATCCTCAGAATCTAAAGTTCTCTTCTTCCTCTGTCTGGTGGCAGCTTTTGGCAAATTGCTTGGGGTACTTCTGCTGCCATCATCTGGAGAGCTGGAGGGACTAGTGCCCTCACTCGTCTGCACTTGCTGCTCTGACAAGTTCTGGCTATCACTCTGATCAGACATGTTGCAAACTCTGACTGCTGACCCTGTGAATAGTTTATAGATGAGGTAGAGTGGATGAGCATCACAAAATGTAGAGATTTTTGCAAAAGAATGATCCAAAAACTTAGTTCTAGTTTCCCACTGGAATCATCTCAGATCTACCAATTTTTAAACTCGGTGATACCGAAGCAGTTTTGGAACCTAAACTAGTGAACTCGGTTGGACCGAGTCATAGTTCGGTGGCACCAAGACTGCTAGGGTTTCACAAAGTTCCAAAATCGGTCACACCGATATGTAATTCTCGGTCAGACCGAGTCTCACTTGTGCAATGGCATAAGCCAAATCGGTGGGACCGAGTTTTTCAACTCGGTGGGTCCGAGATGGTTTCGGCGGAAACATAACCCTAAAATTTTCGAATCAAACCTAATCTACGAGTGCATTGACTGGATAGGAGTGTTTCAATCGTGGCAAGAATCATAATGATCACAATGTGCTAAGAATCGGATTGGAGAATAGCACAAAGATCGAGTCCATACCCTAGTTCAGCGGAGACTCGCTACGGCGGCAACGGCGGGGTAGAATTCCGTTGACGGCGATGGAGACCAGCGACTGGAGGCGGCTGGCGGCGAGGAGACGATCCGGAGACCACGTTGGCAGAGCAGGCTATCGCGCGGGCGAAGGGGTTCGGAGAAATTTCCAAATTTTTGCCCGTGACTATATATAGCCCGACCCTGTCGGTGTGACCGAGTGGAACAACTCGGTGGCACCGAGATTCATAACTGCAAGCAGTTACTGAAACTCGGTGTGATCGAAGGGTTCAAATCGGTTGCACCGAGATCGAAAACCTAGATCAACTTAATGATCTCGGTAGGACCGAAAGTGGGGTATCGGTCAGACCGAGAATCATAAAGAGGTTTTGGAAGTTTAAGTCTATGACGAATCGGGGACTCCGAGCGCTCCTCACACAGAGTGGTTCGAATCTGACTTGATCAAATTTTGTGATGTAGCATGAATAGAGTTTGAGACTAGAAAAGCATAGATAGCTAGAGGAGGTTCTTAGTCATTCTTGTCCATCCACTTGGCAATAGGAAATAAAACCAAACAATCAAAACAACAAGTGGATGTCCTCGAATGAGTAAAATATGCAACCAGCATGCTCACACAATAAGATGGCAAATGAAATATGTGACAAGGCATGCACAACCAATTCTAGCATCTATCAAGCAATTTGCGATGACAAGGTCATCTATATATGAGCATATTGACTTAGGAGTCAGGTGAGAACACTTGATCATAGGTCATGCTCATCGTTTAAGCTCAAGTGGGGTTACCACTTTTACATAAAGCATTGTTGTGTTCACATCTTTAGAGTTGCTTTAGCTCAAGTCTTAGAGTAAAGCTCCCCCTAGATGTGATATTCCCCCTTAGAAGGATGAACTAACCTCGGGTTTTGTCGATGATGACTTCATGTAGATGTTGAAGATGTGGATGCTCAATGTTGATGTAGATCACTTGGAGCTATCCATTTGAGTGAATTGCACTTTCAATACCTACATGGGTTAGTCCCACAAGGAACAAACAAGGATATCCATAGACATAGAGTGATGCACACACAAGATGATGTCCATGAAAACTTTTAGGTTACCTTGTCCCTTGTCTTACCAACAAGAGGGTTTGTGACTCCTTGAACTAGTGCAAGATGTGGAAGTTGATTGCACTTGTTCTTGCCAAAATGATAAGAGTGAAGTATGTTGGCGGAGTCACCCTCAAGAACTCTCTAGTTCTTCTTCTTTTGGATCCACACCATCTTGATGGGAATCCTTGGAGTTGTAGTCGTACTTGATGAAGTGGAACTTGAAGTAGTCTTGGGAATCCACTTGACTAAGGTCTTAGGAGCTTCTTCAAATGCATCAATTTCCTCTTGAAACTTGTCCTTGCCTTTTTGCTTGTAGTCTTGTGGTGGAAGATCATCTTGAGCTTGTGTCCCCTTGAAAGAAGTATCATACCTCTCTTGTTGAGGAACAAACTTAGTCTTGGGGTATTGATCTTCTTCCCACTCAACTCCATTGGCATTGAACTTTCGTTCAAAACCAACACCTTGATTCTTCCGGTGCATTCCTTGCTTGCGCACAATTTCCTCGAATTGCTTACTCCCGGCAAGGCTTTTGTACACTCCTTTCTCTATAATTCCCTTCAATAAGCTATTTTCTTGCTCAAGTGTAACTTGGCTAAGAGAATCATTAGTGGAATCAAGAGAACTACTAGAAGCAACAATATTGGATTAAGCATGATCATTGTTACTACTAGAGGAAGAATCTTTCTTGTTCTTGTTACTAGACTTGACTTGAGGCATGTAAGTGGATAAGAGTAAACGCTTGGCAATGTAAGAAGAACTTTTCTTGCGGAGATCATCATTGATTGCTTTTAAGAACTCATGCTCTTGCTCAAGATTGAGCTTTTCAAAGCGTAATTTCTCATGAGCTCTTAAAAGTTCTTGATGATCTTTGAAGATAGTTTCATAAGCTAACTTAAGAGTGTTTAGTTCTTTAGTTAGAGCCTAAATCTTCTCCTTATCATTGTCATTCGTTTTATCTTGATTAGCATGATTAATTGACATTTCATCATAGTATTCATCACTAGAGTTGTCAACAAGCAAATCATCACCTAACAAGTCATCTTCATCACTATTGAAATCAACATACTCGGGGTGTGTTACCTTAGGACATTTGGCCATGAAGCATCTTCCAATTCCTTCATTTGGTGAGTCAAATATGTCGTAGGAGTTGGTTGACACAAGTGCTAGACCGGCAACACCTTCATCTTGAGTATCTTCGGAGTCGGAGTGATAACTTCTCTCGGAGTGGCTGTCGGAGTCGGAGCCGGATACCCATTCACCAACATGAGCTTGATGTCTTCGTTTTGTATAGCTCCTTGATGATTTTTCCTTCCTTTCTGAATCCTTGCTTCTCCGTGAGTATCTTCGTTCATAACGATCATCTCTACTCCTTCTCTCTCTTGGTGGTGATTCTTTGCTTCTTCTTTTTGGAGAATCTTCTCTTCTCTTGTAGGGAGCCGTACACTCATTGGAATAGTGTCCGGGTCTTCCACAACTGTAGCAGTTTCGCTCTCGACTAGAAGATCCTTTGTCATTGTAGGACCTTGACTTGAAGCTTCTATCTTTGCTTCTACTCTTGTAGAACTTGTTGAAGTTCTTCACCATTAAGTTCAATTCTTCATTGAAGTTTTGTTTCTCACTTGATGATGTAGGGGCTTCACATGAGGCTTTGTAGGCACCACTTGATTTGTTGTGAAGTTCCTCTTTATCCTTAAGTGACATCTCATGAGCAACAATTCTTCCAATCACCTCCGTTGGCTTGAGATCTTTGTAATTGGGCATCATTTGGATCAATGTGCACACGGTATCATATTTTCCATCCAAGGCTCTTAGAATCTTCTTGATGATGAATCTGTCGGTCATCTCTTCGCTTCCTAAGCCGGCAATCTCATTTGTGATGAGAGCAAGCCTAGAGTACATTTCAGCGACACCTTCACCATCCTTCATTTTGAATTTGTCAAGTTGACTTTGAAGCACATCCAACTTGGATTCCTTGACGGAGTTGGTACCTTCGTGCATATCAATCAAAGTGTCCCAAATTTCCTTTGCATTCTCAAGACGGCTGATTTTGTTGAATTCTTCGGGGCACAATCCGTTGAAGAGAATATCACAAGCTTTAGCATTGTATTGCAACATCTTCAACTCATCCGCGGTAGCTTCACGGTTTGGTTCTTTCCCATCAAAGAAGTCACCTTGCAAGCCAACACACACAATAGCCCAAACAGCGGGGTTATGTCCAAGAATATGCATTTTCATTTTATGCTTCCAACTAGCAAAATTAGTACCATCAAAGTAAGGACCTCTACAGTGATAATTTCCCTCGCTAGACGCCATACTCTCCTAGGTTGTGAAACCAAGGCTATGACACACCAAAAGCTATGGAGATCAAAGCAAATGGAAACCAAATCTCTGATACCACTTGTAGGATCGAAAGTATGTCTAGAGGGGGGGTGATTAGACTACTTGACCAAATAAAAACTTAACCTTTTCCCAATTTTAGTTCTTGGCAGATTTTAGCTATTGTAGGACAAGTCAAGCAATCATCACACAATTCAAGCAAGCATGCAAAGAGTATATTGGCAGTGGAAAGTAAAGCATGCAACTTGCAAGAAAGTAAAGGGAAGGGTTTGGAGAATTCAAACACAATTGGAGACACGGATGTTTTTCCCGTGGTTCGGATAGGTGGTGCTATCCTACATCCACGTTGATGGAGACTTCAACCCACAAAGGGTAACGGTTGCGCGAGTCCACGGAGGGCTCCACCCACAAAGGGTAACGGTTGTGCGAGTCCACGAAGGGCTCCACCCACAAAGGGTCCACGAAGAAGGAACCACCCACAAAGGGTCCACGAAGAAGCAACCTTGTCTATCCCACCATGGCCATCGCCCACGAAGGACTTGCCTCACTAGCGGTAGATCTTCATGAAGTAGGCGATCTCCTTGCCCTTACAAACTCCTTGGTTCAACTCCACAATCTTGTCGGAGGCTCCCAAGTGACACCTAACCAATCTAGGAGACACCACTCTCCAAGAAGTAACAAATGGTGTGTAGGTAATGAACTCCTTGCTCTTGTGCTTCAAATGATAGTCTCCCCAACACTCAACTCTCTCTCATAGGATTTGGATTTTGTGGAAAGAAGATTTGAGTGGAAAGCAACTTGGGGAAGGCTAGAGATCAAGATTCATATGGTAGGAATGGAATATCTTGGTCTCAACACATGAGTAGGTGGTTCTCTCTCAGAACATATGAGTTGGAATTGTGTATGTGTTCTGATGGCTCTCTCCACGAATGAAGAGGAGGTGGAGGTGTATATATAGCCTCCACACAAAATCCAACCGTTACACACAGTTTTCCAATCTCGGTGGGACCGAATCAACAAACTCGGTCGGACCGAAAAGGTAAACCTAGTGACCATTAGAGATTTTTGGTGGGACTGACATGCAACTCGGTAGGACCGATATGGTTAGGGTTTGGGCATAACGTAATCTCGGTGAGACCGATTACACAAACTCGGTGAGACCGAATTTGGTAATTAGCTAACCAGAGAGTTGGTCAGGTAAACTCGGTGGGACCGATTTGCTCTTTCGGTGAGACCGAAAAGTTACAAAAGGGAAACACTGAATTTACATTGCAATCTCGGTGGGACCGATTCGCTCTTTCGGTGAGACCGAAAAGTTACGAAAGGGAAACAGAGAGTTTGCAATCCCATCTCGGTGAGACCGAGATCCCTATCGGTAGAACCGAATTGCTAGGGTTTGGCAGTGGCTTATGACAAGTGAAACTCGGTGGCGCCGGATAGAAAGAATCGGTAGGACCGAGTTTGGCTTAGGGTTTAGGTCATATGTGGATATGGGAAAGTAGTTGAGGGTTTTGGAGCATATCACTAAGCACATGAAGCAAGAGGCTCATTAAGCAACACCTCATCCCTCCTTGATAGTATTGGCTTTTCCTAAAGACTCAATGTGATCTTGGATCACTAAAATATAAAATGAAGAGTCTTGAGCTTTTGAGCTTGAGCCAATCCTTTGTCCTTAACATTTTGAGGGTTCCACTTTCACATCCATGCCATGCCAATCATTGAGATTTCCTGAAATAATCATCTTGGAATAGCATTAGCTCAATGAGCTATATGTTGTTATGAATTACCAAAACCACCTAGGGATAGTTGCACTTTCACCCACTCCTGGCGATCTCTACGAGCATGGCTGTCAGCTGCATAGTGAAGCTATTGAGAGCATCTTTCAAAGGCATGAACCTGATATGAGTCAGATGCTCAGCATGATGAAGCCATTGCCCCAAGATGCTGCTTATCCAACGGAGTTCTTCGTTGAAGACCTTGAGTATCTGCCAAGAACCATCTATCACATCATCAGGCGAACTCTCTGGCCCATCAAGGGGCACTCTCCAAATGCCAAGCTTGAGGGTGCAATGAAGACTTTGGTCTTCTATATCCTTCATGGAAAATGCTTCAATGCACAGGACTTCTTCATTCGCCAACTTGCTGCATCAGGCTCTGATCTGTTTGGCTTGAAGTTCTACGCCCCATGGGTAATGCGGCTAATTAAACTTCACTCCGATATCTCATATCAGCCATCTGCTCGCAATCATAGGATTTTTCTGCCTGATGTGGATATCTCTATTGAAGCCATCTATCCTGAGCCTGCAAAGGAACCTCTAAGTCTTCAGAATGCAGAACATCAGAGTTTCTCTCAGAACCTTGAAGGAGTTGAAGCAGTCACTCGGGTGTATCCTTTGGCTGGCACTACACATGCACCACACCCTGCGTCTATTGGGGAACATAGTAATTTCAAAAAAAATTCCTACGCACACGCAAGATCGTGATGATGCATAGCAACGAGAGGGGAGAGTGTGATCTACGTACCCTTGTAGATCGACAACGGAAGCGTTTGGTTGATGTAGTCGTACGTCTCCACGGCCCGACCGATCAAGCACCGAAACTACGGCACCTCCGAGTTCTAGCACACGTTCAGCTCAATGACGATCCCCGGGCTCCGATCCAGCAAAGCATCGGGGAGGAGTTCCATCAGCACGACGGCGTGGTGATGATCTTGATGTTCTACTGTCGCAGGGCTTCGCCTAAGCACAGCTACAATATGACCGAGGTGGAATATGGTGGAGGAGGGCACCGCACACGGCTAAGGAACAATCACGATGATCAACTTGTGTGTCTAGGGGTGCCCCTCTGCCCCCGTATATAAAGGAGCAAGGGGAGAAGGCCGGCCGGCCCCTATAGGCGCGCCAGGAGGAGTCCTCCTCCTAGTAGGAGTAGGACTCCTACTAGGAGGGGGAAAGAAGTGGGGAGGGAGAGGGAAAGGGGGGCGCCGCCCCCCCTCTCCTAGTCCAATTTGGACCAGGGGGGAGGAGGCGCGCGGCCCACCTCTGGCAGCCCGTCTCTCTCTCCACTAAGGCCCATATGGCCCATTACTTCTCCCGGGGGGTTCCGGTAACCCTCCGGCTCTCCGGTTTTCTCCAAAATCACCCGGAACACTTCCGGTGTCCGAATATAGCTGTCCAATATATCAATCTTTATGTCTCGACCATTTCGAGACTCCTCGTCATGTCCGTGATCACATCCGGGACTCCGAACTAACTTCGGTACATCAAAACTCATAAACTCATAATATAACTGTCATCGAAACCTTAAGCGTGCAGACCCTACGGGTTCGACAACAATGTAGACATGACCGAGACATGTCTCCGGTCAATAACCAATAGCGGAACCTGGATGCTCATATTGGCTCCTACATATTCTACGAAGATCTTTATCGGTCAGACCGCATAACAACATACGTTGTTCCCTTTGTCATCGGTATGTTACTTGCCCGAGATTCGATCGTCGGTATCTCAATACCTAGTTCAATCTCGTTACCGGCAAGTCTCTTTACTCGTTCCGTAATACATCATCTCGCAACTAACTCATTAGTTGCAATGCTTGCAAGGCTTATGTGATGTGCATTACCGAGAGGGCCCAGAGATACCTCTCCGACAATCGGAGTGACAAATCCTAATCTCGAAATACGCCAACCCAACATGTACCTTTGGAGACACCTGTAGAGCACCTTTATAATCACCCATTTACGTTGTGACGTTTGGTAGCACACAAAGTGTTCCTCCGGCAAACGGGAGTTGCATAATCTCATAGTCATAGGAACATGTATAAGTCATGAAGAATGCAATAGCAACATACTAAACGATCGGGTGCTAAGCTAATGGAATGGGTCATGTCAATCAAATCATTCACCTAATGATGTGATCCCATTAATCAAATAACAACTCTTTGTTCATGGTTAGGAAACATAACCATCTTTGATTAACGAGCTAGTCAAGTAGAGGCATACTAGTGACACTCTGTTTGTCTATGTATTCACACATGTATTATGTTACCGGTTAATACAATTCTAGCATGAATAATAAACATTTATCATGATATAAGGAAATAAATAATAACTTTATTATTGCCTCTAGGGCATATTTCCTTCAGCGTCTACTGAAGCCACTGATAGTACAACTGCTCCAAGACCCAAGAAGCGCACTCGTGTTCTCAACGACCGAGAGCTTCTTGTGGCTCTTCATCAGAAACAGGATAGGCATCATGACTGGCTGAAGCGTCAGATGAAAAGCCTCTTGGTGGATGTTAATCGCATTCGCAATCTTGCCACCAAGAATGATTTCGTTGCCCATGAAACCTGTTGCCGCACATGGAAAGGGCTGACGATGAAGTGTTCTGAAGATGATCTTCAAGAGGATGGCTTCACTGAGCGATTCAAGTTTGACTCCACACCTCCTCAAAGAGTTGTGCTGCTAGGAACTCCATCCCTTGAAGACTCTGAGTTCTCTTCCTCTGCTGCAACTGTGACTGCCAGAGTTATCGAAGATGAAGACGATGCTACTTCACCGCCACCTCCTTCAGCATGCTTCACCTTTACTCCAAGCTCTTCAGCACCGCCAAACACCACCAACGACCCTGCTACTTCACCTACTCCGCGTGGGAATGAGTAGATGCTCTATGTCTTCAAACCTTTTTGGTCCTTACTAACAAAAGGGGGAGAAGCATATGAGGTTGATAGTCTTCAAGCGGGTTCATATGGGCGGGTGCTTTATATTTTGCTTCGTGCTTACAACTCTCGTCTTGCTACATTTGGTTCTTTGAGTTGTAACACTTAAACTCGATGGTCGTCTGCTACTTATCTGCCACCTTGTTTTGCGATGATAAATTCCGCATGTGCGACGATAAATTCCGCACTTAGATCATTCTGCAGACGTCCATTTTCCATTATGCATGTCATTATCTTCATATACTTTCACATGCATAGTGGATTGTCATCATAAGTTGAAGTGGATCTCCACAAGTACAACCTGCCATGTGCATTTGCATTACAAAAGCAAATTACTTATATGCACATCTTCAGGGGGAGCCCTTGCAACTTATGAAGACAATTCCTTATCCTTTACAATTTCACAGATTATATTCCCCGTTGAAAACTTCAACTAGTTTGTCACCAATCACCAAAAAGGGGGAGATTGTAAGTGCATCTAGTGCCACCCCTAGTTGGTTTTGGAGTATTGACGACAAACCTAGTTGACGGACTAATGTGTTTGTGAGAATTGCAGGATAACACAGGTAGAAGTCCCTCATTGATTCGGTTTTCCTACCAGAGATGACCCCTAAAAATGTATGAAGACATTGAAGCCAAAGGTGGTATATGAAGATATTCACATTGAAGACTATGACAAGAGAAGACACCACATGAAGCCTATGGAGCTCAAAGACTTAGATCTTTCATAGTTCTTTTTCTTTTGTGTTGAGTCATAGGAACCACCGTACTGTTAAGTGGGGTCCAAAAGAACCAGTCAGAATGACTGAAGTGATGCCTAACAAAAAACCTATGTCTTCGAGTGAAGACTATGAGAGTGAATCTTGTCCAAAGTCGGACAAGTCAGCTTTGCTTGTAGCCCATGTAAAGTTGTCGTGTGAGTTTGAAATCTGACCGTTGGAACATGTGTCAGTTCCTTAGTGACCCAGGGTCATTTCGGACAAATCAGGTCGGGTTGCCAAGTGGCTATAAGTAGCCCACCCCCTACAACCATAAATGGTTGGCTGCTCAGATTGAGAGTATGGCTTTTGTCGTTTGAGAGCAACCCACCTCGAAGCCTTTGAGAGAGAATTCCTTGCGAGGATAAAGCCCTAACCACCCAGAGCCAAAGAGAATTAGGCATCACTTAAGTCTTCTTGTCTGTGTGATCTGAAGACTTATTACACTTGAGGACTGTGCATCCTCCAGCCGGTTAGGCATCGCGTTCTGAGCATCCAAGAGACATTGTGGATCGCCGGTGAATGAAGTCTGTGAAGGTTTGGGAGTCTACCTTGAAGACTTACCAGAGTGATTGGGCGAGGTCTGTGTGACCTTAGCTCAAGGGGAATACGGTGAGGACTGGGTGTCCTGAGCTGCGTGTTCAGGACTGGGTGTCCGGGACTTTGTGTCCTAAGGTTTAAATACCTAGCCTCCCCAACCAGACGTACAGTTGTCACAGCAACTGGAACTGGTCCAACAAATCATTGTCTTCAGCGTGTCACTGGTTTCATCTTCCCTTCCCTTTACTTACTATTGCTCCTTGTGAAGTCATTGTATGTTTGCACTATCTTTTGTCTTCACTAAGTGACTGCATGTTCTGTTAGGCTTCATAATATCTTCCTACCCAATCCTTACTACATTGCTGCTATTAAGTCATTGTGCTTTCACTCTATTGAATACTTGACTATGGATTGCCTAGTGTAGTCTACCTTCCGCTGCATGGTAATAGGTTTATTTCTATCGTTTGTCTTCATAACTTCCACGTTTTGAAGACTTCCATAAAAATCGCCTATTCACCCCCCTCTAGTCGATATAATGCACTTTCACAAACATTCCTTTATGCTTTGCAGAATAATTCTACATTATCTCCGATCAACAATATGTCATTCACATATACTTATCAGAAATGTTGTAATGCTCCCACTCACTTTCTTGTAAATATAGGCTTCACCGCAAGTCTGTATAAAACTATATGCTTTGATCAACTTATCAAAGCGTATATTCCAACTCCGAGATACTTGCACCAGTCCATAGATGGATCGCTGGAGCTTGCATATTTTTTTAGTACCTTTAGGATTGACAAAACCTTCTGGTTGCATCATATACAACTCTTCTTTAATAAATCCATTAAGGAATGCAGTTTTGTTTATCCACTTGCCAGATTTCTTAAAATGCGGCAATTGCTAACATGATTTGGACAGACTTAAGCATGGATACGAGTGAGAAACTCTCATCGTAGTCAACACCTTGAACTTGTTGAAAACCTTTTTTTGCGACAATTCTAGCTTTGTAGATAGTGATACTACTATCAGAGTCCGTCTTCCTCTTGAAGATCCATTTAATATCAATGGCTTGCTGATCAATGAGCAAGTCAATCAAAGTCCATACTTTGTTCTCATACATGGATCTCATCTCAGATTTCATGGCCTCAAGCCATTTCGCGGAATCTGGGCTCATCATCGCTTCCTCATAGTTCGTAGGCTCGTCATGGTCAAGTAACATGACCTCTAGAACAGGATTACCGTACCACTCTGGTGTGGATATCACTCTGGTTTACCTACGAGGTTCGGTAGTAACTTGATCTGAAGTTACATGATCATGATCATTAGCTTCCTCACTAATTGGTGCAGTAGTCACAGGAACAGATTTCTGTGATGAACCACTTTCCAATAAGGGAGCATGTACAGTTACCTCATCAAGTTCTACTTTCCTCCCACTCACTTCTTTCGAGAGAAACTCCTTCTCTAGAAAGGATCCATTCTCAGCAACGAATATCTTGCCTTCGGATCTGTGATAGAAGGTGTACCCAACATTTTCTTTTGGGTATCCTATGAAGATTTACTTCTCCGATTTGGGTTCGAGCTTATCATGTTGAAACTTTTTCACATAAGCATCACAGTCCCAAACTTTAAGAAACGACAGCTTAGGTTTCTCGCCAAACCATAGTTCATACGGTGTCGTCTCAACGGATTTAGATGGAGCCCTATTTAACGTGAATGTAGTTGTCTCTAATGCATAACCCCAAAACGATAGTGGTAATCGGTAAGAAACATCATAGATCGCACCATATCTAATAAAGCACGGTTATGACGTTCGGACACACCATTACACTGTGGTGTTCCAGGTGGCGTGAGTAGTGAAACTATTTCACATTGTTTTAACTGAAGGCCAAACTCGTAACTCAAATATTTTACTTCTGCGATCATATCGTAGAAACTTTTATTTTTGTTACGATGATTCTCCACTTCACTTTGAAATTCTTTGAACTTTTCAAATATTTCAGACTTGTGTTTCATCAAGTAGATATACTCATATCTGCTCAAATCATCTGTGAAGATCAGAAAATAATGATACCTGCCGCGAGCCTCAATATTCATCGGACCACATACATCAGTATGTATGATTTCCAACAAATCTGTTGCTCGCTCCATTGTTCTGGAGAACGGAGTCTTAGTCATCTTTCCCATGAGGCATGGTTCGCAAGCATCAACTGATTCATAATCAAGTGATTCCAAAAGCTCATCAGCATGGATTTTCTTCATGCACTTTACACCAACATGACCTAAACGGCAGTGCCACAAATAAGTTGCACTATCATTATTAACTTTGCATCTTTTGGCTTCAATATTATGAAAATGTGTATCACCATGATCGAGATCCAACAAACCATTTTCATTGGGTGTATGACCATAGAAGGTTTTATTTATGTAAACAGAACAACAATTATTCTCTAACTTACATGAATAACCGTATTGCAATAAACATGATCCAATCATATTTATGCTCAACGCAAACACCAAATAACATTTATTTAGGTTCAACACTAATCCCGAAAGTATAGGGAGTGTGCGATGATGATCATATCAATCTTGGAACCACTTCCAACACACATCGTCACTTCACCCTTAACTAGTCTCTGTTTATTTTGCAACTCCCATTTCGAGTTACTACTCTTAGCAACTGAACCAGTATCAAATATCGAGGGGTTGCTATAAACACTAGTAAAGTACACATCAATAACATGTATATCAAATATAGCTTTGTTCACTTTGCCATCCTTCTTATCCACCAAATACTTGGGGTAGTTCCGCTTCTAGTGACCAGTCCCTTTGTAGTAGAAGCACTTAGTCTCATGCTTAGGACCAGACTTGGGCTTCTTCACTTGAGCAGCAACTTGTTTGCCATTCTTCTTGAAGTTCCCTTTCTTCCCTTTGCCCTTTTCTTGAAACTAGTGGTCTTGTCTACCATCAACACTTGATATTTTTCTTGATTTCTACCTTCGCTGATTTTTGCATCGCGAAGAGCTTGGGAATTGTTTTCGTCATCCCTTGCATATTATAGTTCATCACTAAGTTCAACTAACTTGGTGATGGTGACTAGAGAATTCTGTCAATCACTATTTTATCTGGAAGATTAACTCCCACTTGATTCAAGTGATTGTAGTACCCAGACAATCTGAGCACATGCTCACTGCTTGAGCTATTCTCCTCCATCTTTTAGCTATAGAACTTGTTGGAGACTTCATATCTCTCAACTCGGGTATTTGCTTGAAATATTAACTTCAACTCCTAGAACATCTCATATGGTCCATGATGTTCAAAACGTCTTTGAAGTCCCGATTCTAATCCGTTTAAGCATGGTGCACTAAACTATCAAGTAGTCATCATATTGAGCTAGCCAAACGTTCATAACGTTTGCATCTGCTCCTGCAATAGGTCTGTCACCTAGCGGTGCATTAAGGACATAATTCTTCTGTGCAGCAATGAGGATAAACCTCAGATCACGGACCCAGACTGCATCATTGCTACTATCATCTTTCAACTTAGTTTTCTCTAGGAACACACATAAAACATAGGGAAGCAATAACGCGAGCTATTGATCTACAACATAGATATGCAAATACTATCAGGACTAAGTTCATGATAAATTAAAGTTCAATTAATCATATTACCTAAGAACTCACACTTAGATAGACATCCATGTAATCATCTAAGTGATCACGTGATCCATATCAACTAAACCATAACCGATCATCACGTGAAATGGAGTAGTTTTCAATGGTGAACATCATTATGTTGATCATATCTACTATATGATTCACGCTCGACCTTTTGGTCTCCAGTGTTCCGAGGCCATATCTGCATATGCTAGGCTCGTCAAGTTTAACCCGAGTATTTCTACGTGTGCAAAACTGGCTTGCACCCATTGTAGATGGACGTAGAGCTTATCACACCCGATCATCACGTGGTGTCTGGGCATGACGAACTTTGGCAACGGTGCATACTCAGGGAGAACACTTTTATCTTAAAATTTAGTGAGAGATCATCTTATAATGCTACCGTCATAACTAAGCAAAGTAAGATGTATAAAAGATAAACATCACATGCAATCAAAATATGTGACATGATATGGCCATCATCATCTTGTGCCTTTGATCTCTATCTCCAAAACATCGTCATGATCTCCATCGTCACCGGCACGACACCATGATCTCCATCATCCTGATCTATATCAATGTGTCGTCACATGGTCGTCTCGCCAACTATTGCTCTTGCAACTATTGCTATCGCATAGCGATAAAGTAAAGCAATTATTTGGCTCTTGCATCTTATGCAATAAAGAGACAACCATAAGGCTTCTGCCAGTTGCCGATAACTTCAACAAAACATGATCATCTTATACAACAACTTATATCTCATCACGTCTTGACCATATCACATCACAACATGCCCTGCAAAAACAAGTTAGACGTCCTCTACTTTGTTGTTGCAAGTTTTACGTGGCTGCTACGGGCTTAGCAAGAACCGTTCTTACCTACGCATCAAAACCACAACGATAGTTTGTCAAGTTAGTGTTGTTTTAACCTTCTCAAGGATCGGGCGTAGCCACACTCGGTTCAACTAAAGTTGGAGAAGCTGACACCCGCTAGTCACCTATGTGCATAGCACGGCGGTAAAACCAGTCTCGCGTAAGCGTACGCGTAATGTTGGTCTGGGCCGCTTCATCCAACAATACCGCTGAACCAAAGTGTGACATGCTGGTAAGCAGTATGACTTATATCGCCCACAACTCACTTGTGTTCTACTCGTGCATATTACATCAACGCATAAAACCTGGCTCAGATGCCACTGTTTAGGAACGTAGTAATTTCAAAAATTTCCTATGCACATGCAAGATCATGGTGATGCATAGCAACGAGAGGGGAGAGTGTTGTCCACGTACCCTCGTAGACCGAAAGCGGAAGCATTAGCACAACGTGGTTGATGTAGTCGTACATCTTCACGATCCGACCGATCCAAGTACCGAACGCACGGCACCTCCGAGTTCAGCACACGTTCAGCTCGATGACGTCCCGCGAACTCCGATCCAGCAGAGCTTCACGGGAGAGTTCTGTCAGCACAACGGCATGATGACAGTGATGACGTTGCTACCGGCGCAGGGCTTCGTCTAAGCACCGCTATGATATGATCAAGGTGGAATATGGTGGAGGGGGCACCGCACATGGCTGGGAGAGATCAACAGATCAACTTGTGTGTCTTTGGGGTGCCCCCTGCCCCTGTATATAACGGAGTGGAGGAGGGGGAGGGCCGTTCCTCTCTATGGCGCACCCTAGGGGAGTCCTACTCCCACCGGGAGTAGGATTCCCCCTTTCCTAGTAGAACTAGGAGCCCTTCCAAGTAGTAGGAGTAGGAGGGAAGGAAAGGGAAGGGAAAAGGAGAAGGAAGGAAGGCCCCCCCCCCTCCCTAGTCCAATTCGGACCAGCCCATGGGGAGGGGTGCGGCCACCCTTTGAGGCCTTTCTCTCCTTTCCCGTATGGCCCATTAAGGCCCAATACGAATTCCCGTAACTTCCCGGTACTCCCGAAAATACCCGAATCACTCGGAACCTTTCCGATGTCCGAATATAGTCGTCCAATATATAGATCTTTACGTCTCGACCATTTCGAGACTCCTCGTCATGTCCCCGAGCTCATCCGGGACTCCAAACTCCTTCGGTACATCAAAACACATAAACTCATAATATAATCGTCACCGAAACTTTAAGCGTGCGGACCCTACGGGTTCGAGAACTATGTAGACATGACCGAGACACGTCTCCGGTCAATAACCAATAGCGGAACCTGGATGCTCATATTGGCTCCCACATATTCTACGAAGATCTTTATCGGTCAGACCGCATAATAACATATGTTGTTCCCTTTGTCATCGGTATGTTACTTGCCCGAGATTCGATCGTCGGTATCTCAATACCTAGTTCAATCTCGTTACCGGCAAGTCTCTTTACTCATTTCGTAATACATCATCTCGCAACTAACTCATTAGTTGCAATGCTTGCAAGGCTTAGGTGATGTGCATTACCGAGAGGGCCCAAAGATACCTCTCCGACAATCGGAGTGACAAATCCTAATATCGAAATACGCCAACCCAACAAGTACCTTCGGAGACACCTGTAGAGAACCTTTATAATCACCCAGTTACGTTGTGACGTTTGGTAGCACACAAAGTGTTCCTCCGGTAAACGGGAGTTGCATAATCTCATAGTCATAGGAACATGTATAAGTCATGAAGAAAGCAATAGCAACAAACTAAACAGTCAAGTGCTAAGCTAACGGAATGGGTCAAGCCAATCACATCATTCTCCTAATGATGTGATCCCGTTAATCAAATGACAACTCATGTCTATGGTTAGGAAACATAACCATCTTTGATCAACGAGCTAGTCAAGTAGAGGCATACTAGTGACACTCTGTTTGTCTATGTATTCACACATGTATTATGTTTCCGGTTAATACAATTCTAGCATGAATAATAAACATTTATCATGATATAAGGAAATAAATAATAACTTTATTATTGCCTCTAGGGCATATTTCCTTCACCCTTTCCTACCCATAAGCTTAAATAGTCTTGATCTCGCGGGTGTGAGATTGCTGAGTCCCCGTGACTCACAGATTACTTCCAAAACTAGTTGCAGGTGACGATGATACTAGTGTAGATGACGCAACTGAGCTCAAGTGGGAGCTCGATGAAGACCGTGTTCGATGTGTTGTTTCGTTTTCCAGTTGATCAGTAGTGGAGCCCAGTCGGGGCGATCGAGGATCTATGCATTAGGGGCTGTCTTTATTTTGGTTCCGTAGTCGGACCTTGATTGTATTCTGGATGATGTAATGCTATATTTATGTATTGTGTGAAGTGGCGATTGTAAGCCAACTCTTTATCTCTTTCTTATTCAATACATTGGATGTGTAAAGATTACCCCTCTTGCGACATGCCTACTATGCGGTTATGCCTCTAAGTCGTGCTCCGACACGTGGGAGATATAGCCGCATCGTGGGTGTTACATTGTCATTCACTCTTGTGCTTCACTTATATCCTTAGAGTAAGAAAATTTATGAATTGAATATCACAAATCTGAAATTATACATGTTTCATATGCTTAGTAGTAGTCTCACATTGGGTTTAGGAAGTAAAATCTATTGAAATTTGACAATCACAATATTGGCCATTCAAGCAATTCATGAAAGATTAGTATGAGGAAGATAAATTTCACATCCAAATATATTATCTTGGACATCTTTTATGATTGTGAATACCCATTAATTATTTTCAAACTTGATCAAATAAGTTGAAGTTAGACAAGCAAGAGAGCATAATGAGTTATGTTTGGGTATATTTGCATAGAAGTTATATTGTTATGGATCCTCCAACATGTGGTGCTAATAATATTTGCTAGCCAAATATTTATGTACTAAGAGAGAATACTGCTTGTGAACCCAAAATCCTTGAGCCAAGTTTCTTCCATCAGTGTCCACCATATCTACCTATATAGGGTATTACCCTGTTGTTCCAAGTAAATTTGCATGTGCCATCTCTAAAATATTCAAATGAATGCCTGTTTTGTGTACCTGTACCGCTCATGGAGCAATGGGGTAGTCAATATCTTCAGTGCTAAGTGTGTTTTACTCACCGACAAGAGTTTATTCACTTGTCAAATTTGAGGAGGCTGGTAAAAGGGATACCCAGTCCTGCTTAACTTAATGAAAAAAACTCCCCCTGGAAAGTTGATTGATTGGGGCACCCGTGGATTTGGCTAGCCATGGCTTGTGTTTGTATGGTTGTGGGGGAGTAAAAACTTTTTGCATGGGAATCACCATTAATGTGTTTAGCATGGAAGATATTGAATACTTTGTCATAAAATCGTTGACAAGAAAAGTACACCTCTCAAATTAAATTAGCTTTGTTTCAAGCAGTGAGCCCTAGCACATAAGCAAATCCGTGCTTCCCTCTACGAAGGGCCTATCTATTTACTTTTCATGTTGAGTCAACTTCTCATTCTAAGCTCAATTATTCTCCACTTGGAAAGCACTATGTGGTGGGGAAAGATCCAAGCACATATATCCAGTCAAATATATTTGATCATAAAATATTATTGTTGACAATTTTCTCTATGATAAGTAAATAGGGAGGCGAAACATTAAGCCCCTATCTTCTTGTGTGTTTGATGAATGTTGTTTGTTCTAAAAATATGCTTTGAGTACTAGCAATCATACAAGACTATATGATAATTGAGTATGTGGAGCTCTTACTTAGACTTTTTCAAAAATAAGTTGAATTGTAATTGTTTGGTGACTAAGAACATAGGTTGTTAAGTTTCAAGAGAATGCATTGTTTGAACCATAACATGTGAATTGATTACTACTTTATCATGATGAGCTTTATAAGAAAGAGTTGTTGTTTATGATGCTTGGTAAAGTGTCCGAAATTACACTATGCTAGCATTCACACTCCATAAATTTTTCTTTTGTCATTTACCTACTCGAGTACGTGCAAGAATTAAGCTTGGGGATGCTGATACGTCTCAAATGTAACTATAATTTATGAAGGATTCATGCCATGTTTATATTTTTTATATGGTTTTGGTGCACTTTTATATGATTTTCATGAACTAACCTATTAACCAAGTTCCCGACGCCAGGTGTTGTTTTCCACATGTTTTTGGTTTTCCAAAAAATCCATACCAAACGAAGTCCAAGTGCCACGAAAAATTTACGGTGATTTTTTACGGACAAGAAGAGACCCATGAGGGTTCGGAGAAAGGACCAGACGAGGTCCAGGGGGCACAAGCCTGGGTGGCGCCCCCTAGGGCGCGCCACCTGAGCTTGTGGGACCCTCAGGAACCTTCCTCGTGAATCCAACACTGAAAATCCTATAAATACAGAAAACCCCGAAAGTTAACCTAGATGAATTTTTCTGCCGCCCCAAGCCTTTGTCCTGAAGCGATCACAATCGGAGCTTCGTTCCAACACCCTATCGGAGGGGGAAATCATCACCGGAGGCCATCTTTACCATCCCCACAGCCTCCGTGACGAGAAGGGAGTAGTTCACCCTCAGGGCTGAGGGTATGTACTTAACTATGTGTTTGATCTCTCTCTCATGGGTTCTTGATTTGGCACGATCTTGATGTATCATGAGCCTTGTTAATATAGTTGGATAATATGGTGGTCCTCCCTCTCTATATTATTGTTATGAATTGAGTCTTGCCCTTTGAGGTTTCATTATTATCGGATTGAATATTTTGGATTTGAGATCACTTGATGTATGTCTACTACTTGTGAGCTGCATCCGGATTTTCCCCGAAGAGGAGAGGAGATGCAACACAGTAGAGATAAGTATTTCCCTCAGTGAGAACTAAGGTATCAATCTAGTAGGAGAATCATGCAAAGCCTCGTGAACAACACATGCACACACAAAAGCAAATACTTGCACCCAACGCGGGCAAGAGGGTTGTCAATCCCCTTGAACTCGTTACTTGCAAGGATCAAATCTTGTATAGGTAGATGGTTAAATTGCAAAACAAAATAAAAGTTAATAAATTGCAGCAAAGGAATTTAGGTTTCTGTAATATGATTAAAGTAGACCCGGGGGCCATAGTTTTCACTAGAGGCTTCTCTCTTGAACACATAGCATACGGTGGGCGAACAAATTATTGTTGGGCAATTGATAGAAAAGCGCATAGTTATGATGATATCCAAGGCAATGATCATGTATATAGGCATCACATCCGAGACAAGTAGACCGACTCCTGCCTGCATCTACTACTACTACTACTCCACCAATCGACCGATATCCAGCATGCATCTATGGTATTAATGTCATGAAAAATAGAGTAATGCCTTAAGAAAGATGACATAATGTAGACAAAGTAAACCCAATCAATATGAATAAACCCCATCGTTTTATCCTTAATGGCAACAATACAAATACATGTCTTATCCCCTACTATGTCACTAGGATATAGAGCACCGCAAGATTGAACCCATTAGAAAGCACCTCTCCCGCTGAAGATAAATCAATCTAGTTGGCCAAACCAAACGGATAGATCGGAGAGAAATACAAAGCCATGAAAATCATGCATAATAAAGTTCAGAAAAGACTCCATTACTTATCATAAATTTTCAAATCATAAACCCACAATTCATTGGATCCCAACAAACACGCCGCAAAATAAGATTACATTGGATAGAACTCCAAGAACATAGAGAAGAACATGGTATTGAATATCAAAGAGAGATAAGAAGCCATCTAGCTACTAGCTATGGACCCGTGGGTTTGTGGTGAAATACTCACGCATCATCGGGAGGCGGCAAGGATGATGTAGAAGCCCTCCGTGATCGATTCCCCCTCCAACAGAATACCGGAAAAGGCCTCCAAATGAGATCACAGAAGAACAGAAGCTTGTGGCGATGGAAAAAGTATTTTGGGTGGCTCTCTGGTATATTGGAAATATTTGGGAATTTATAGAGGCGGGATTAGGTCAAGAGGTGCCACCGAGGGGCGGGGGCACAAGCTCAGGGGGCGCCATGTGAGCTTGTCGCTCCCTCGTGGCTCTTCTGGTCTGCCCCCGAACCTTGGTGGTTCCCTTATGGTCCTGAAAAAATAATCCAAAGATTTTCTCTATTTGGACTTCGTTTGATATTGATTTTCTGAAAAGCTAAAAACAAGCAAAAAGTAGCAATTGGCATTGGGCACTAGGTTAATAGGTTAGTCCCAAAAGATGATATAAAAATAGCGTATAAATGCATATAAAACATCCAAGATAGAGACTATAATAGTATGGAGCAATCACAAATTATAGATACATTGGAGAAGTATCCATGTCTTGCATGTGGATACACGTGGTGACAATGAGGTAGTCTATTGAGTCACTTGATGTATGTCTTGGTAATCAACTTGCGGATTCCCAAAGTGACATTGTGGTAATCTAGGAACATACCACATAGGTTGATACACGTTTTCATCCCACTTTCTTCGATAGAAACTTTGCGATAATCTTTGAAGTTCTTTGTGTTGGATTGAATATTATGAATCTGAAATTATTTGATACATATCGAATAATTAACTCACAAATACTTGTGGTGACATTGGAGTATCTAGGTGACATTGGAGTTGATTGATGCATATCATATGGTGTTATTGTAGTACGATCTCTAGCAATGTTTGTGACACTTATAGGGATGACTCAATAGATTGGTCGGAAAGATAACTTTGAGGTGGTTTGCTATGTACAACAATTTTATCTTATGTTCTCCGCTATTGATAAGAACTTTGGAGTGATTCTTTGTCGCACGCTGAGGAATGGCTATATGATTCAATTATGTTAGCACTGTTGAGAGATTGCACTAGTGAAAGTATGGACCCTACGCCTTATTTCTAAGCATTGATATACTGTTTTGCTCATTGTTTACTACTTGTTATATTGTTGTTTTTTATCTGAGATTATAAAAACCTATTTCTACTATCCATACTACACTTGTATCACCATCTCTTCGCCAAACTAGTGCATCTATGCAATTTGCCATTGTATTGGGTGTGTTGGAGACACAAAATATTTTTGTATTTGATTGCAGGGTTATTTGAGAGCGACCTTCTTCATCCTACACCTCTCACGAATTGATAAATCTTAGGTCATCCACTTGAGAAAAAATTGTTGTTATCCTACAAAACTCTGCGCTTGGAGGCCCAATAGAGTCTACAAGAAGAAAAGTTGCATAGTAGACATCACGTGTCGGGGCGCCAGAGATAGCCGCTCCTCCTTGACACGCATTGGCGGCTGCGAGAGGCGCTCTTCCTTTACGCGGCGTCCAATTTGGACACCTCGGTTGCACGACGGAGAGCGCAGAGGAGATGACGGCTCTGGCTTCACGGGGAGGAGCGTCCCGGTGGCGGAGCCCGGCCATTGAGGTGGAGCACAGAGCGACGGAGCATCAACTCCATTTGCTCCTCGTACTCCGCGTCAGTGGCGGCATACACCTGGCCCGCCACCGCTGGCGTGGACTGTTGGTGGTGTTGCGATGTCTGGTCCTCCTCGTCGCTGGAGGAGATGACGATCTCCGCCTTCGTCGAGGAGTCGCCCACCGATGAGGACGACGACCCCGGAGTTCGTTGGTGGCGTCACCATGAATCGCCAGAGCCCGCCCCAGAACCGCCGTCTGCGGCACCGAAGCCCGGGACTTGCCCATCGTCGGAGTTGTAGAGGGACATGGGCGAAAAGAGGGGATGAGAAGGAGGATAGATTGTGATGCGGACAACGTCGAAGCGCGGCTTATATAGCCCCGACCGGGCCATGCGAATGGCGGTCAGCCGCTTCAATGTTGCATAGCGACCGGAGTCTATTGCTCGGGAAGTTGCGTCGCATTGAGGCGGCGGCTCCCGAGAGGTCGCATCGGTCAGCGTTGTCCTCCCTCCCTCCGGCCATATCACGGCATCAATGACGGGCGTTGCGTGCTTTGGGCCGGCATGAATACTGCGTGGTAAGCGGTGCGTGCATCGGAAGGAAAGCGCACAGGGGCAGGGTAGGGGTTTGGGTGGGCCAGGGCGGTAGAAGCGGGCGTGACAGCGTCTGGGCTCTCGTAAAGCCCCTCATGTTTGTCTCTGGTTTGCGAGCCCTCCCTTCTCCACGTTTGTCTCTGGTATGTGCGAGAAAACGCGTTTGAACCGATACAAGCCCTCATTATATGGCTTTCATGGTCCGGATGCGGATCAGCATTAGAGATGCCCTTATGTCTTTAATTTCTGTTATGAATCTATCTCTGCAGAGGCAGCCGGTTATGTTGTTCACCTCCGCGTGCTGAATTGGTGTATGTAAAGACCGAATTTGGTTTCGTTGTGTAATGCGATGGAGCCGGGGCGGGTGCGCTTTTTCCTTCTTTAAATAAAATATAAGTAACTCTGTATATTCTTCATACGTTTGCATGCATTGACTGTTCATTAAGTAGATACATTTGTCGGAAATTTGATAACGATGCACAAAATTTGTCCTGCCCAAAGTGGAAAGAGGGAAGGGAAAATGTGCAGGAACTACGTGTGTAATCAAAGAATCATTGCTGCATCCTACTATCGCTCCGGTGCTGCTTCTTTCTTTCTGCGTTGCACGTGCGTCTTGTTGGTTTGATCAGAAGTCAAAGATCATCTTCCGGAACTTCTCCATATGCTCGGCCTGCAGCGAGATGGCCACCGACAGGCTGCCGTCGCGGCTGGCGCTGGGGAGCACGAACGCGAGCCCCTCGTACGCGATGCCGCCGGGGCCCATGAACACGGGCCGGCCCCAGCCGAAGTCGGCGTCGTGGATGGGCAGGCGCACCCAGCTGGTGAGCCCAAGGTTGGGGCACCGGAACGTGTGCGCGCCACGGACCAGCGCCGACAGGTCCGGCTGCATCTCCAGGTAGTCCAGCGCCGAGCGGCAGTACTCGTTGTCCATCACCTCCAGCGCCGCCTGGATCGTGGTCGCGCCGTCCGCCAGCGAGCCGGTCACCTTGCCCGCCACCGCGAGCGGCGTGGCCGTGAAGATGACGTTGCCGAAGTAGCCCTCCGGGAGCGGCGGCTGCAGCCGCTGCCGCCCGTCCGTGGCGCAGTACAACTTCGTGGGCTGCTCTGGGGACAGGCCACGGGCCAGGGACGCGCACCGCCAGACGTGTGCACCGAGCACCGCGTAGGTGCTGAACCGCGGCGCGCCCTCGCCTGTGGGAAGCTGGGCGCGGAGGCGGCCGAGGTCGGCGCGGGACAGCTTGAAGATGTCCACGGCCGTGGGCGGCGCTTCCGGCTTGGCGGTTAGGGCCTGCGGCTCCTCCGAGTCCAGCATGGCGGGCGCTGGCTGGTACTCGATGTGCGGGTGGGAAGGGGTCGGCGGGTCACGTGCGCGGAGGAGGGTGCGGTCAATGAACGGCATGACGGCAATCGGCACGCCACGGCAGAGGTCGGCCCATGAGTTGATGAAGTGCAGGCCGGAGAAGCCGTCCGCGACATGGTGCTGCATGCCTATGCCGAGGGCGACGCCTCCGCACTTGAAGTGGGTCACCTGCAGCAAAATCGCGCCAGTCAGGGACAGCAACATGCAAATAAAAACGAGCCGGTTTAGTTGACAGCTATCGTACTAACACAACTGGAGCATGCGGCACCGATTAATGATTTTCTATCACACTCGCCGCCTCACTAGTAATATTCAATTTTGTTTACTTAGACTAGCGATAGTAGGAGTAACTTCAGCAGTAACATCGAGTCCAACTCAGCAAATTTGCTTATGTGGCAATGAGTTAATAAAAAGAGAGGTAGTTGTAGTAATTTAGCTAGTTACTGTAACATCACATGTTCCAATGTAGTATGAGTCTATAACCTAATAAATGAATTTTTGCATGTTATCACACTTAAGTTACTACCCACTATGAAGGTAGTAATATAGTCTAAAAATATGTGTATGTTATTAGTGTATGTTACTATCCATTGTGGCTAGTCTTAAGGAGAACAATACCCAGTCGACCAAGTACAATTATCGTTCGGCATCTTGCACTCCATCGAGGCTTGCATATGGCAAATGACCCCTCAAATAACACCAAAGCCTCTTAAGGCCGTGATCACTGATCACGACTCGTGACGAGCTCTGAATGTAACAGAGCACTTTGTGATCGCAAAAACTAAAGTCAGCCGCATAATGCAAAATCAGCTAACAACACAGAAGGCTCGACCAAAAACGATAGCTACTACTCTACAGAATTCAGACCGTGACAGAAAGATCAATCATAGGTTGCTTCCTAGCACAAGAAAAGTCACCAGTATTCCAGTTAGGCAATCACTTTCTCGCAACCGACATGAAATGTGCGTCCGAAGCAAAGTACACTTGCAGCAAGCAACCAGATGGTTGTATACCATCTTGGTGCAGTTGCGAGATTGCACAAGATTATGATCTGTCAACCTTGTCAGCATATTAACTGCAAAAAACAAACGGTAACATTAACTAGCTGACGCTAGGAGGGAGGTCCCAGCGAACCACGTCACAACCGTTTGATCGCAATCAAACGATGGCAACTTTCACGAAAAAATCCCTTCACGAAATGAAAACTGCCAACCCCTACAACTAAAGTTGCCACCCGTCTACAACTAAAACTGCCATCAAAATCATTCGCGGATGCTAACCCCTCCTGGGAAACGTTCGCCAGGTATTGGGCTCCAAAACAAAATCCTTATCACGTATTGGTTCGTCTGTGTTTGAAAGATCTCGACGAATCATCGGATTCGACCTGGTCACTCACCCAACGCTCTCAGCACAATTATTTTTTACTTATTTATTTTTTGTGGAAGGATGTTTCTTTAAGGGAAGATGCTGTCAAAGTTAATTCTCCTGAATTTTTTAGAGCTGTTGGATTTGCCCTTTTTCTCGCGAAAAAGCCAAAGGTCATCTATTAAGTAGGACAAAGCATTACAAAAACACTCTTACAGAAATTAAAAAATAG
The DNA here is from genome assembly GCF_002162155.2 of Triticum dicoccoides. NCBI lineage: Eukaryota > Viridiplantae > Streptophyta > Magnoliopsida > Poales > Poaceae > Triticum > Triticum dicoccoides. The sequence goes on along the minus strand of NC_041390.1, from coordinate 421,064,965 downwards.
ATCCAAACCATTGAGGGTGTCCAAGTCTTCTTCCTCCTGCATTAACGGGGTGCACCCCATGAGCAAAGCTCGTTGCCGCCTTGGTAGTACATGACCATAACTACAAACACCAATACTAAGGTATGCTCGTGTGCATACCCCTTCACCTCCTAACGTGAGTGTACAAGTGATTATGGCTTCTCGGCATCCCACCGGCGGTGTCGCTGGTCCGCCTCATCTCTAGTGGCCTTAGGGCCATAAAGGCGCAGCGGACCCTAGCCCTTTCTACTGGGAGGGTTTCTGCTCTGTTTTTTGGTTTTTTTTAGGTCAATTATGGTGTGTGTCCCGTTTAGGAAGTCGTGGCTGCGACGGCTCCCTGAAGATAAAATAAGGTCCTCTCCACTTAGCCCTCCCGGTGGTGCGTCTAGCGTCGTCGGAGGGCTGTGTGAAGGTTTGTTTCTAGCGGATCTCGTGGAATTTGGTCGGTTTTGGTCTCCTATGGATCTTCATAGATCCAGTCCTCGTTTATGTTCGTTCATGTGTCTACAGCTTTGATCTTTCCAACCTATGCTTTCGTTTATCCGTGGTGATTCTTGTTCTAGTGTGTTGCTCGTGTGGGGCATTGCCGACGGCTTTCCGATTGTATACTAAAAACTAGTTCTATCCGGCTCCGGTGAGGGAGGGGCGATGTCAGTGACACGCCTTCCGCTCGCTCTAGTGCTTGTAGTCATTGCTAAGTGGTATATGAACCTGGATATAATTTTTATTATTTTTGGTATTCCTTATACCACCATGACAGAAGATGAATAGATCAAAATGTTTTTTGAAAAAGAAAAAAAAAACTAAAAACACCAACACTGGAATTGAACTGCTTGATAATTCATGCACTGAAGGGGCCACACCGGCAAGTTATTTTGTAGGCATTTGCATAACAGGTATCCTCAATCATTTGCTTACATGCATTTTATTAGCTAATAAAGACCTACAAAAAGATAATTCCATCTACTAACTAATAATATGTCGCGGAATTGCAATGATATTAGTCGCCAAATTGGAATGGTAAATCAAAACTTGTAATGTACGCAAGTTGCCATAAAATTCCACTAGTGCAATTTCGATCTTCACATAAACAAGACCCATGTCGACAATTTCAAATAAATTGAACACGTAATTACGCAAACTGATCGATGATACTAGTACACATTCTTGTGAAGAACAAGATGCTACCACTTTTGGAGTGGTATAAGGACAGAAAAATAAAGCCTCACGCGAGGTGCGAAATTCAGGGCGGCCTACCAATGAGGATTTTTTTAGAGAGAGGGCGCTAAAAAGGCCCAGTACGCGGGGCAAGGTCGGCCGACAGTTTTTTTTATTGAGGGACCAACAGATAATTGCGAGGTGTGCCAACAAGTCAGTGATCGAACCACACGCCACACCTCGTCCCATTTCCTTGCAGGTCCACCTGGCACGGTCCATTGCATGCGGACATGCGGCGCCGACGGCTGAAAGCGACGCGCGACCGTCCGTTTCTACCGTACCCACCGGTGGTGACATCCAGCGCCCCTCACGGGCACGCCTCACGCGACCGCACGCGTTGTGCTCTGCTTCGTCGGCACGTCCTACTCTGTTCCTCGCGTGTGAGAAAAATCACGGAGTGGCATTCATGGTTTACCTGGACCACGAGGAGCGGGTAGGAGGAGATGCCCCCGGTGAAGTCGACGGCGGGGATGAGGCGCTTGAGGTCCATGGTGGGCGCGAAGTCGCCGAAGTCGTCGACGGTGCCGTCGGGCGCGTCGGCCTCCACGAAGAGCACCCCTTCCGCGTTGCAGTCGATCTCCACGCGCCCGTCCTCGTCGCGGGCCAGTCGCCCCGCCATCGGGTAGAAGGGCACCAGCGCCTCCGCCAGCGCCCGGCGCATCCGCTCCGCGTCGAAGTAGCGGCCCGCCTCCTCCCCCTCCCCCGCGCCGCGCCGGAAGAAGTAGACGCTCGGCGTGTGGAACCGCGGCACGACCAGGTCCGGGTTGGCGTTCCACAGCCGGAGCCGCGGCGTCTCCTCCGCCGGCACCACGACCGTCGATCCCCGCACCGTGATCTTCATATCCGCGGATGCAGATCTGGCGGGCAGACTAGGCGGAAGAAAAGCGAGCGGAAGGTCGTCGCTACGTACGTGGAACGCGCGTGGGAGCAGCGGCGATAATTAAAATTAAAGTAGGGCGTTTGGTAGCTCTTGGTGGAGAGCTGGTGAGCGAGCGGGGGTTGGCGCGGGTTTTATAGCCGGCGAGGCGGGATGGCGCGACTTGCCCTCGTTTGCCTCCAGTTTTTTTTTTTTTTGCTCGATTGCTTCGTGGGAGGAGCTGGTGACGGGTGGGGAGTTGGTGGGATGGATGACCAGGCTCGGAAGCGGGACCCCTTTAATTCCTCGGTGGACGCGGTCCAACCTACCGGACCGTGGACGCGTTGCCGGTGATCTACATCAGCCTGATCTGTCCACCTCTATCCGCTGCATCAGCACTGACAGCAGCTTCCGATTTTGGGAATTCATCAGCTGCCCCTAATTCCTACTTGGGCGAAAAATGAAAATGCAGCGGCCAATGATCTTGGACGAGCATCACTCCCTTGTTTTGGTCGAGTATCGTGATTATTAGAAAAGACGAGATAGATTAAAATTTATTCTGACTTGTCATGTACTTTAAATAAATCATTATACTCTTATATAAATGCCCACGAGGCTCAAGCAATACAATAAATTATTCCACCAATTCTTTTTCTCCCTTCTAACATGGTATCTCGTCGATCCTAAACCTTAGCCGCCGTCGCTTTCGCACCCACGCGCTGTCTCTGGAGCAGTCGGCCTCCATGACCGTCGTCGGGGGCCGCACCGCCCGTATCTTTGGGTTTGTCCGCCGGTCGTGTTGACCGGCTGTCCTAGAAAGTCTTTCTTCGAATCTTTGCTCCGGGGCTGTCTCTCTCCCGCTGGACAACTTGATCGGCGATCTCTTTTCTGTTTTCCGATCTAATCTTGATCGATTTGCGTCGCCCACCGCTGCCGTCGACCCCGTATGCCTCTACTCCAACACCGACACGATCGGCCGGCTTCTTCATCGACCCAGCGGCCTCGCGCGTCGTCCGCACGTCTGTCCGCCGGTCGCCCCGACTCGGCGGCCTCGCGTCATGTGGCGGCCCTTCACCGCCGCCGTTCGCGCGTCGACCTACCCGTTGATCTACGCCGGCCGTCACCGCCCTGCTTCGACCGGGACTCCTGCATCACCCCGACCCGGCGGCCTCGCGCCATGTGGCGGCCAATCATAGCCGCCCTGCCGCCCGCCATCGCCGGCGTCATCTCCGACTCCGTCGACACCCCGCCTCCACCGAGCGTCCCCGACCTCGCGCGCGGTCGGATTGATCACTTGCCCGCCGCCGCGATCCGCCTCAGTTACGCCGTGCAACCGACCTGGCCTGTCGGTTGCGCGCGCCTTCGCAGGTCCCGTGAAGATCGTCCCCGAGTTCAGCGCGCCTCTCCACCGATCGAGCATCGGGCTGCCGCTGTGTCGCCCCATCGGGCCGCAGCGCCGCCGCCCCGCGGCTGCATCGACCCACGTGTTGCCGCTGTGTCGCCCCTTTGGGCCGTAGTGCCGCGTCCCGCGGTCTACCGCCGCATCGAGTACGTCTGTTCCAGGCCGTCTCTGTGGCAGCACCGACCCTCACGCTGTCGCTGCGTCGCCCCATCGGGTCGTAGCGAGCGTGGCACGCGGTCTCCGCCGCTGCCCGAGGCCATCACCGCGGCTGCACCGACTCGCGCGCCGCCGTTGTGTCGCCCCTTCAGGCCGCAACGCCATGGCCCGCGGTCCCAGCCGCCGCCCCGAGGTCTTCCCGCCGTCGCCCCAACCTACCCACCGCCACTACGTCGCCCCTTCGGGTCGTAGCGTCGCGGCCCGCGGTCCACTCCGTCGTCACACACGTTGACCTTCTGTGGTATGCGCAGCGCCGTCTTCCTTGGCGCGGGAACGCCACCGTCCGCGTCGGTCTTCGTCACGTTGTCGGGTTCTTCGCCTCCTTCGAGCATCGCCGCCGCGCTCCTAACCTAGCCGCCGCCGTCAGGCCGCCGCAGCTGCTCTTCTTCGGCCGCCGCCGTGACTACCCCATAGCCACTGCCGCTGCCCGTCCACCTCCCTTCGTCTTTGCCCAGCACCAGCCCATCGCCAGCGTCGCCATCATCTACCCCGACCACTTCGTCTACTCCGACCACCGTTGCTGACATCGGCCCCCCCGCCGATGGACGCCACAATCGTCGTCGAGTTCTTCTCTGCTGGCCTCTCCGACTTCTTCGACATGGCGTACAGCTCGTGCAGGTCCCAATCTCTGCGCGCCCGGTGCTGGCAACACCGCCGCGTGCCTTCGTCCACGACGTGTCCCCGGGCCTGGCAAGCCTGGTGCGGTGCTCCGTCAACTTCGTCTTCGTCCGTCTACGCATGCCCGGTGCTGGCAACACTGGTGCGTGCTTTCGTCTATGATGTGTCCCCGGGCTTGGCAAACCCGCCGCGACGCGTCGTCAACAACATCTCCTTTCCGGCGCACCACTACTTCGACACCATTGCGCCCATGCTAACTCGGCGCCCCCTTGCGCCCGCGGCTCCATGGCGACTTCCTCGACACCGGCCACCCTGACTCGACATCGACCACGACATTCTTCGCACGGCTACCTCGACCGCGGCTCCACCACCCACGCTCTCGGCTACCTCGACAACGACACAAAGGGCTACCGCCTTGCTTGAGCAACCTCGTCGGTTTCCACTCCAGCCACGACTCCGCGATGCATCGGCCGTTACGATTGTGGGGCGGGGGTCCGTCCGCTTGCCTTCGGATTCTTCTTCAGTCTCACCGTCTGTGTCGCTACCGTTGTGACTGCGGAGGGATGTTGAGTATCATGATTATTAGGAAAGACGAGATAGACTAGGATTTGTTCTGGCTTGTCTTGTACTCCAAGTAGATCATTGTACTCCTATATATATGCTCACAAGGCTCAAGCAATACAACGAACTATTCCACCAATCCTCTCTCTCCCTTCCAACAGTTTTGTTATATTTTTCCTGGTTTTGGAGGATTTGTTACTCCGCTCACATGAGACACATGGCGGATTTTGAATTATATACTACTCCATTCGGTCCTAAATATAAGCCCTTTTAGGGATTTCAATATGAACAATCGTATGGAACAAAAAATGAGTGAATCTGCACTCTAAATATATCTATGTATATCTAAAAAGTTTTATATTTAGAAACAGAGCGACTATGTCTCTATTCTTAGCAGACGAGCTTGCTTCAAATCACGAGCTCCCAGTTCGTATTTGAGCTTGGATTATGTCGAGAAACTCGGAATCCAAACCAAGATAATTTCGAATCTGAGAATGACACAAGATTAGTTTTTTTAGAATGCGCATGAGCTCTGTGTGCCTATATATTAAGATAGAAAACAATGTTTATGTTACAAGAACGGGTATGTAAAGCCGCATATCATCCATGGCAACCTACACAAACCACCGGGGTTGGCACAAGCATGACTAGCCTACTACTCGCTTTAGACTACCATCCCCACCTTCTTTCGCTCACGCAAAAGATCCGGACCTTATTGACAACTGCCGAGGCGAGAAGGGATTTGTTCTTGAATATCCTCATATTTCTCTCGAACCAAATGCAACGGAGAGTGTGGATAATGACTGAGTTTATCCTTTTGCATCTTGGGAAATATCGTCTGCTGCCACAAAGACCACCATGGAAGAATTTGGTCAGTCGATGAAGGAGCAAGGCGGACGAGGCTAGTCCAATGGAGCACACTGAGCCAAACTTCCCGGGCTTAGATACACCGGACAAGGAGGTGTACGTTCATTTCATCACACTAGTTGCAAAGAGGGCAGGACGGCTGATGGAGGAGCCCTCATTTGGCAAGGCGATCGGAGGACCAACACCTGCTTTGTTGCACAAGCCACACAAAGAACTTGAATATTATGGGCGCCTGGGGTTTTCATACTAGATGATCCCATCCACATGAGATACGACCAGCAAAGAAGGCTTCATACGTGGATTTGGATGAGTAGCATACAATAGTCATCCACTTCTAGCTCCATGAGTCAATGCCATGCGTCATTGGGGAGCCTGAAATTGTTGGCCACATGGTAGGGGAACTGCATGATCGTGGCGGCAGGAAGACGGCCATGAAGGTCGCTCACCCAGGAGGATACATGAAGGCCTTCCTAAACCGTCCGACTGGCTAGGGGAGCAGGCTTGACAACCGCAGCAACATCGGGTTCCAAATGAGGAATACGAGCTCCGTAGATCTAGTGGTCCTACAAAAATAGCACTAAAGCACCGTTTCTGGTCTAAATCTAAGAAGATGCCTTGAAGATGGATGTGGCATTAACTGAAAGGGAGAGCTTCAAGGACAACTAGGGGAGAACATCGGAATTTTTTGTTGCCAAAGCCATTTAGTTCTTAGGGAGTCGTTGAGAGCTTTGAGGTTGTGCAAACTGAGCCCTCCAAATTAAACGCGAGTGCACATCCGTCCAGGGGACCAAGCATTGGCATCCTTTTGCACAATCTGTGCCATCCCATAGGAAATCCCACCTAAACTTGTCGGCCTCCTTGAGAAACCATGGCGTCGGGTCCAAAGCAAGCATATGGTAGATGCCCATGGTCGTGATCATGGCATATAGCAAGATGATGCGGACGATGGTGTGATCAAACCAGTTTTCCAAGAGGGGAGCTTGCTTGTGAATTGGTCCGCCAGGGGCATGAAATCGGGGTTTTTAAGCTGCGAGTGAGAGAGAGGAAGGCAGAGGTATTTTATTGGGAAGGATGAATCGTGCAAGGGGAATTTTTGGTGAGGCCTTGCAGATGAAGCTCATGGCACTAGATCGGGATGATAGCATTTTTGATAGGTTTACCTTAAGACCCAAAGTGCCTCAAAAAATATCAAGAGTGGCCTTGGTTCCCTCTATGTCGTGGAGCGACAGTCACAAGAAGAGTGGCACGTCGTCTACGAACATAAAGGATCTATGCTTGATGCCCCATTGCGAGAGGGGTAGGAAAGCTTGTTGTTGATCGAATTGCCGGATGATCGCATTGAGGACATCAATTATGAGGAGAAAGAGCACATGGGACATTGGGTCTCCCTGTTACAAACCTCAAGCATGCGCGATTTGTGTCGATGGGTTTCCGTTAACCAAGACACGGGAAGTGGAGGTGCGAAGGATGACAACAATTAAGCCGGTCCACCTGTAGCCAAGACTGTGATATCGAAGGATTTACAAGAGGAAGGGCCACACCATAGAGTCGAAGGATTTAGAGATGTCCAGCTTTGGGGGAAGGGAGGGGTGTTTATTTCGGTGAAAAAGCTTTACCAATAACTGAACCAAGAATAAATTGTCGTGGGTCGATCTGCCCTTCACGAACGCGCTTTGGTTCAATAAGATGAGTTCTGGTAGCCATGGAGAGGGGTGATTTGCGAGGACACGCGCCATGATAACCCACACGTATAGGGAATTGTTTGTAGCCTTTTTGGTAAGTAAGAGTGTCGAAACCAACGAGGAGCTAAAGGTAGAATTAATATTCTCTCAAGTTCAATCGACCACCGATACAACTCTATGCACACCAACGTTTGCTTTACATAGAAACAAGTAATAAAACTAGAAGTACTTTGTAGGTGTAGCGGGATAAGTTTGCAAGATAATAAAGAATGCGGAAATAAAAGTTAGGTGTTGTTTTAATAAAAGTGCAATTAGGTTAGTATAGCGAGTGTGGAAAAGTGGTGGTAGGATTTGCGGAATTGTCCCTAAGCAATTGGCTAAGTTACTAGACTGATAGCAAGTTTTAATGTGGGAGAGGCCACTGCTAGCATGCCATCCCTTACTTGGAATTCTATGCAGTTATGATTGGAACTATTAGCAAGCATCCGCAACTATTAAAGATCATTAAGGTAAAACCCAACCATAGTATTAAGATATATTGGTCCCCCTTCAATCCAGTATGAATCAATTTCTATGGTAGGAAGAAGTTTCCGCCACTCCTGCCCTCCAATGCATAGTCCTATCGACATACAACTAAACCTATGGTGTGATCCACACACGCGCTCATATGATGGGCACCAAAGGATACAACTAACCCTTGGGGCACCCCTCTGGTACTTCTTTGGCCCAAGTTGTGTATTTTGGTCCATAAAAATTCCCCAAAAGGTTTCGCTGTGTTTGGACTCCGTTTGGTATCGATTTTCTACAATGTAAAAAACAAGCAAAAAAACCAGCAACTGGCACTGGGCACTATGTCAGTAGGTTAGTCCCAAAAAATGATATAAAGTTGCTATAAAATGATTGTAAAGCATCCAAGAATGAATATAACAGCATGAATACTTCATAAATTATAGATACGTTGGAGACGTATCAGGGTGCTCCACACCTGGGATGTTCAAGGGTCCAAGAAGACGGGAAGCGTGGAGGACAGGATTAAGGCGGTGGAGCAGGAGATCTTCAAGTGCCAAGGGATGGTCAAGCGTGGGCTTAGTGCCAACTACTCCATGATCGCGAAATTCACCTGTGATTGCAAGGTCAAGGTGGATGGCCAGTCCATGAAGGACATCGTCTTCAACTTCAACGAATAAATCAATCACCTCCAAGGCCAAATTTATGATCTCCAAAATCAAAATTTTGAGTATGAAGCAAGATTCAAAGGTATGAGTTTAGCTGCAAGTTTCAGGGCCCCGTAGACTCGTCCATCTTTTTATGATGGTGAACCCCTGCCATGGAAGACGGAGGACAAGCCTACCACCTCATCACCACCACCATCACCAAAGAAGGAGACTTGAGTACACGGGTATGGGCACTCCCCTTGGCTTTCGCCAAGCTTGGGGAGATGCCTCGGTATCATATCACCATCAATTTTTTTATCTTCACCAGTTTTTAGTTCAATCCTTAGTTATTTTGTGTTTTAGTCGAATAAAAGTTTAGTATGACTATTTTCGAGTGCTAGTTTCATGATCTATCTATCTATGTAATCAAGTGAGAGTTATATAATAAGGATTAGTTTGAGTTTTTGCCTTTTACGTCATCAAAATAAGGAAAATAATGAAAAAGTCATATTCTAATCTTATGGAAAGTAATGACATTACATAAGGAAAAGTATAAATGGTAAAATTTATTAAAAGTTGACAAACATAGCATTGGTCAATGATACAATTCATGAAAGAATTAATAAGGGAAGAGAAGATTCACATGCAAATATACTATCTTGGACATCTTTTATGATTGTGAGCCCCCATTAAGTATTTTATGTCAAATTGTTGATGTTGGACAAGGAAGAGAACGTAATGATTTATGTTTGTTCATATTCACATAGAATTTATATTGTCATAGATCCCCAACATGTGGTGCTTGCCCGATATCTTTGCTAGCCAAAAATATGCACCAAGTAGAGATACTACTTGTGCATCCAAAAACCTTAAACCCAATTTCATGTTATGAGAGTCCACTATACCTACCTAAGGATTGAATAAGATCCTTCAAGTAAGTTGTCATCGATGCATAGGGCGATAAAAATTGCTTCTAAATATGTTTGATCTTTTATTGTAAGGGAAAATAAGCATTGTACAAACTTGTGATGGCAAAGTAATAAAAGCAATAGACTGCATAATAAAGGTTGCTATCATAAGGGGCAATATAACATGACGTTCTTTTGCATTAAGAGATTGTGCATCCAAAACCAAAAAGTGCATGACAACCTCTGCTTCCCTCTGCGAAGGGTCTATCTTTTACTCATGTATTTACTTTTTATGCAAGAGTCAAAAGTGTTCTCCTCTATTCCTTTTTATTTTTCTCTTTTGCAAGCATCATGTGGTGGGGAAATATCTAGGCACATATATCCAGTTGGATATGAGTGATCATGAGTTATTATTTTTGACATTGGTACTTCTTGATCTTGTGTTGGTTTTTCCCTTGAAGAGGAAAGTGAAAGTGCAACTAATCCCTGAGTAATTTTGGTAATTCATAACAACATATAGCTCATTGAACTAATATCCATTCAAGTTAAATATTTCAGAAACTTCAATGATTGGCATGGCATGGACTAGAGATGTGGACTCCTCAAAATGCTAAGGACAAAGATTGGCAAAAGCTCAAGACTCTTCATTTTCATTTTAGTGATCCAAGATCACATTGAGTCCATAGGAAAGCTAATACTATTAAAAGGGGATGAGGTGTTGCTTAATGGCCTACTTTCTCAAAGTTCTTAGTGATATTGCTCCAAAACCCTCAACCACTTTCTCATTTCCACATTTGTCCAAAACCTCAAAGTCAAACTCGGCCCAGCCGATTTGATCCATCCGGAGCTACCGAGTTCATTTGACATAGCCACTGCCAAAAACCCTAGACAATTCAGTCCTACCGATATGGATCTTGGTCTCACCGAGATGGCCTTGCAAACTCTCTATTGCCTATTGTAATTATTTGGGTCTCACCGAAATGTGAAATCGGTGCCACCGAGTTCACTTGACATTCTCGCTATTGCCTTATTGCTTCACTCCTGTCTAACCGAGTTGATGCAATCCGTGCCACCGAGTTGATGTTTTCCCTAAGCCCTAGTACATCGGTCCCACCGAGTTGTTCCAGCCGGTCCCACCGAGATTCCTAATGTTCACATTTTGAAATAAATCAATCTCACTGAGTTCTTCTATTCGATCTCACCGAGTAGGGTCAAATGTGTGTAATGGTTGGATTTTGTGTGGAGGCTATATATACCCCTCCACCCCCTTCTCCATTTGAGAGAGAGCCATCGGAACGTGCCTACACTTCCACTACTCATTTTCTGAGAGAGAACCACCTATTCATGTGTTGAGACCAAGACGTTCAAATCCAACCACAAGAATCTTGATCTCTAGCCTTCCCCAAGTTGCTTTCCACTCAAATCATCTTTCCACCATAGCCAAATATGTGTGAGAGAGAGTTAAGTGTTGGGGAGACTATCACTTGAAGCACAAGAGCAAATAGTTCATCATCAACACACCATCTATTACCTTTTGGAGAGTGGTGTCTCCTAGATTGGTTAGGTGTCGCTTGGGAGCCTCCGACAAGATTGTGGAGTTCAACCAAGAAGTTTGTAAGGGCAAGGAGATGCTACCTCTTGAGCACTGCATTGGTTTTCCCTTGAAGAGGAAAGGGTGATGCAACAAAGTAGCGTAAGTATTTCCCTCAGTTTTTGAGAACCAAGGTATCAATCCAGTAGGAGACTACACGCATGTCCCTCGTACCTACACAAACAAAAAAGAAACTTGCAACCAACGCGATAAAGGGGTTGTCAATCCCTTCACAGTCAGTTACGAGAGTGAGATCTGATAGAGATAATAAGATAAATATTTTTGGTATTTTTATGATATAGATTGAAAGTAAAGATTGCAAAATAGATTGGAAACTTATATGATAAAAGATAGACCCGGGGGCCATAGGTTTCACTAGTGGCTTCTCTCAAGATAGCATAAGTATTACGGTGGGTGAACAAATTACTGTCGAGCAATTGATAGAAAAGTGCATAACTATGAGAATATCTAGGCATGATCATGTATATATGCATCACGTCCGCGACAAGTAGACCGAAACGATTCTGCATCTACTACTATTACTGCACACATCGACCGCTATCCAGCATGCATCTAGAGTATTAAGTTCATAAGAATAGAGTAACGCATTAGGCAAGATGACATGATGTAGAGGGATAAACTCAAGCAATATGATATAAACCCCATCTTTTTATGCTTGATGGCAACAATACAATACGTGCCTTGCTGCCCCTGCTGTCACTGGGAAAGGACACCGCAAGATTGAACCCAAAGCTAAGCACTTCTCCCATTGCAAGAAAGATCAATCTAGTAGGCCAAACCAAACTGATAATTCGAAGAGACTTGCAAAGATAACCAATCACACATAAAAGATTTTAGAGAAGAATCAAATATTGTTCATAGATAAACTTGATCATAAACCCACAATTCATCGGATCTCGACAAACACACTGCAAAAAGAGTTACATCAAATAGATCTCCAAGAAGATCGAGGAGAACATTGTATTGAGATCCAAAGAGAAAGAAGAAGCCATCTAGCTAATAACTATGGACCCGAAGGGCTGTGGTAAACTACTCACACATCATCAGAGAGGCTGTGGTGTTGATGTAGAAGCCCTCCGTGATTGATTCCCCCTCCGGTGGAGCTCCAGAAAAGGCCCCAAGATGGGATCTCTTGGGTACAGAAGGTTGCGGCGGTGGAAATAGGGTTTCGTGGTGGTCCTGGATGTTTTCGGGGTATATGGACATATATAGGAAGAAGTAGGTCGGTGGAGCTGTGAGGGGCCCACGAGGGTGGGGGGCATGCCCAAGGGGGCAGGCGTGCCTCCCTGCCTCGTGGCCACCTTGTTTCTTTCTTGACGTCTACTCCAAGTCCCCTGGATCACGTTTGTTCCAAAAATAACTCTCCCGAAGGTTTTATTCCGTTTGGATTCCATTTGATATTCCTTTTCTATGAAACACTAAAATAGGCAAAAAACAACAATTTGCACTGGGCCTTGGGTTAGTAGGTTAGTCCCAAAAATAAGATAAAAGTGTATAATAAGGCCCATTAAACATCCTAAACAGATAATATTAATAGCATGGAACAATAAAAAATTATAGATAAGTTGGAGATGTATCAAGCATCCCCAAGCTTAATTCCTGCTCGTCCTCGAGTAGGTAAATGATAAAAACAGAATTTTTGATGTGGAATGCTACCTAGCATAATTCTCAATGTAATTTTCTTTATTGTGGCATGAACATTCAGATCCGAAAGATTCAAGACAAAAGTTTAATATTGACATAAAAACAATAATACTTCAAGCATACTAACTAAGCAATCATGTCTCCTCAAAATAACATGGCAAAAGAAAGTTCATCCCTACAAAATCATATAGTTTGGTCATGCTCCATTTTCGTCACACAAGAATGCCCTCCTCATGCACAACCCCGATGACAAGCCAAGCAACTGTTTCATACTTTAGTAATCTCAAACTTTTTCAACTTTCACGCAATACTTGAGCGTGAGCCATGGATATAGCACTATGGGTGGAATAGAATAATATGATGGGGGTTATGTGGAGAAGACAAAAAAGAGAAAGTCTCACATTGACGGGGCTAATCAATGGGCTAGGGAGATGCCCATCAATTGATGTCAATGCAAGGAGTAGGGATTGCCATGCAACGGATGCACTAGAGCTATAAATGTATGAAAGCTCAACAAAGGAAACTAAGTGGATGTGCATCCAACTTGCTTGCTCACGAAGACCTAGGGCATTTGAGGAAGCCCATTGGTGGAATATACAAGCCAAGTTCTATAATGAAAAATTCCCACTAGTATATGAAAGTGACAAAACAAGAGACTCTCTATCATAAAGATCATGATGCTACTTTGAAGCACAAGTGTGGAAAAAGAGGATAGTAGCATTGTCCCTTTTTATTTCTTTTCTTTTCCCCTTTTTTTTATTTTTTTGGGCCTTTCCTTTTTTGGCCTTTCTCCTTTTTTTATTTGGGACAATGCTCTATTAATTATGATCATCACACTTTTATTTATTTGCAACTCAATGATTACAACTCGATACTAGAACAAAATATGACTCTATATGAATGCCTCCGACGGTGTACCGGGAAGGGCAATGAATCAAGAGTGACATGTATGATAAATTATGCATGGCGGCTTTGCCACAAATACGATGTCAACTACATGATCATGCAAAGCAATATGACAATGATGAAGCGTGTCATAAATGAAACAGTGGAAAGTTGCATGGCAATATATCTCGGAATGGCTATGGAAATGCCATAATAGGTAGGTATGGTGGCTGTTTTGAGGAAGATATAAGGAGGTTTATGTGTGATAGAGCATATCATATCACAGGGTTTGGATGCACCGGCGAAGTTTGCACCAACTCTAAAGGTGAGAAAGGGCAATGCACGGTACCGAAGAGGCTAGCAATGATGGAAGGGTGAGAGTGGGTATAATCCATGGACTCAACATTAGTCATAAAGAACTCACATACTTATTGCAAAAATATAAAAGTCATCAAAAACCAAGCACTACGCGCATGCTCCTAGGGTGATAGATTGGTAGGAAAAGACCATCGCTCGTCCCCGACCGCCACTCATAAGGAAGACAATCAAATAACACCTCATGTTTCAAATTTGTTACACAACGGTTACCATACGTGCATGCTACGGGACTTGCAATCTTCCACACAAGTATTTCTCAAATTCACAACCACTCAACTATCACAACTTTAATATTACCATCTTTATATCTCAAAACAATTATCAAGCATCCAACTTCTCATAGTATTCAATGCACTTTTTATGATAGTTTTTATTATACCAATCTTGGATGCCTATCATATTAGGACTACTTTTATAACCAAAGAAAATTACCATGCTGTTCTAAAGGACGCTCAAAATAATATAAGTGAAGCATGAGAGATCAATAATTTCTATAAAATAAAACCACCACCGAGCTCTAAAAGATACAAGTAAAGCACTAGAGCAAAATTATCTAGCTCAAAAGATATAAGTGAAGCACATAGAGCATTCTAACAAATTCCAATTCATGTGTGTCTCTCACAAAAGGTGTGTACAGCAAGTATGATTGTGTTAAACTAAAAAGCAAAGACTCAAATCATACAAGACGCTCTAAGCAAAACACATATCATGTGGTGAATAAAAATATAGCCTCAAGTAAAATTATCGATGGACGAAGACGAAAGAGGGGATGCCCCAGGGATGCCTTTCGGGGCATCCCCAACCTTAGGCTTTTGGTTGTCCTTGAATTTTACCTTCGGGTTCCTTGGGCATCCTCAAGATTAGGCTCTTGCCACTCCTTATTCCATAATCCATCAAATCTTTACCCAAAACTTGAAAACTTCACAACACAAAACTCAACAGAAGATCTCATGAGCTCCGTTAGTATAAGAAAACAAACCGCCACTTAAGGTACTATAGTGTAACGCCCTCGATGCGGCTATATCTCCCACATGTCGAAGCACGACTTAGAGGCATAACCGCATTGAAAGCAATGTCGCAAGTGAGGTAATCTTCACACAACCCATGTAATACATAAGGGAAAGGATACATAGTTGGCTTACAATCGCCACTTCACACAAGTACATGAATAAAGCATTACATCATCCAAATACAATCAAGGTCCGACTACGGAACCAAAATAAAAGAAGAACCACAAATGCAACAAGGTCCCCGATCAACCCCAACTGGGCGCCACTACTAATCGACTAGAACGAAACAACACAAAGGACAAGATCTTCATCGAGCTCCTCCTTGAGCTTGGTTGCGTCACCTGCTCGGTAACATCGGCACCTGCAAACTGGTTTTGGAAGTATCTGTGAGTCACGGGGACTCAACAATCTCGCACCCTCGCGATCAAGACTATTTAAGCTTATGGGTAAGGTAAAGGTATGAGGTGGAGCTGCAGCAAGCGACTAGCATATATGGTGGCTAACATACGCAAATGAGAGCGAGAAGAGAAGGCAAAGCACGATCGATAAAAGTATGATCAAGAAGTGATCCTAGAACAACCTACGTCAACATAACTCCAACACCGTGTTCACTTCCCGGACTCCGCCGGAAAGAGACCATCACGGTTACACACGCGGTTCATGTATTTTAATTAAGATCAACTTCAGGTTTTCTATAACCGGACGTTAACAAATTCCCATCTGCCCATAACCGCGGGCACGGCTTTCAAAAGTTCAAATCCCTGCAGGGGAGTCCCAACGTAGCCCATCACAAGCTCTCACGATCAACGAAGGATATTCCTTCTAGCGGGAAGACCCGATCAGACTCGGAATCCCGGTTACAAGACATTTCGACAGGGTAAAACAGATCCAGCAACACCGCCCGAATGTGCCGACAAATCCTGATAGGAGCTGCACATATCTCGTTCTCAGGGCACACTCAGATTGTCCAAACTTCCGGTAGGCCAGCCCAGAGTTGCCCCTGGTGGCCACCGGCGGCTGACAGTTTGGACCAACACTCAGAGGAGCACTGGCCCGGGGGGGGGGTTAAAATAATGATGACCCTTGAGTCTACAGAACCCAAGGGAAAGAAAAGGCTAGGTGGCGAATGGTAAAACCAATGTTGGGCATTGTTGGAATAGTTTTATTCAAGGCGAACTATCATGGGGTTCCCATTATTACCCAACCGTGTATGGAACGCAAAATCCGGGAACATAACACCGATATGACGGAAACTAGGGTGGAAAGAGTGGAACAAAACACCAGGCATAAGGCCGAGCCTTCCACCCTTTACCAAGTATATAGATGCATTAATTAAATAAGAGATATTGTGATATCCCAACAAGTAACCATGTTCCAACAAGGAACAACATCTCCATGTTCCAACAAGGAACAAACGTCAATCTTCACCTGCAACTAACAACGCTATAAGAGGGGCTGAGCAAAGCGGTAACATAGCCAATCAACAGTTTGCTAGGACCAGGTGGATTAGAGGCTTGGTTCAACAACATGGGAGGCATGATAAGCAAGTGGTAGGCTTCGTAGCATAGGCATAGCAAAAGAGCGAGCAACTAGCAAGCAAAGATAGAAGTGATTTCGAGGGTATGGTCATCTTGCCTGAAATCCCGCAAGGAAGAAGAACGAGTCCATGAAGAAGACAAACAGACGTAGACGAACGGATCCTCACAAACGTGACGTTACCGGAACCAACCCGAAGAAGCAAACACCGGAAAGAAGCACACAACATAGTAAACAACCATCACATAAGCATGGCACGATGCGCAAACAAGTATGATGCATGTCCGGTTTAAATATGCATGGCATGGCAAGGGGCACAAACAGAACTACAAGTTAAGTGGAGCTCAATATGCAACGAGTTGCATATTGACGGAACACCACATCAATTATTTAGTTCTCTCTCATTTATGTACCCAACAAGATTAAATGTTGTTAGCATGGCAAGAGGGTGAAGCCTAATAAAACTATCTAATCTAGGCAAGTTTAAATGAGGCCATAACAACAAAACAACAAGTCCAGAAACTCCTCATGTGCATATTTTAGGTTTGGTACTGTTCTACCCTAAACATAATGAGTTATTAAACATGAAAAACAAGTGCCCCATGTTAAACTAGGCATTTTTCTACCCCATTTACATATAAAGATTATTAAATTTGGAGCTACGGTTATTTAGTTATGAATTAAATCATTTTAACATGCTATTTAAACAAACAGCAATTTAAACATTTTAAACATGGATGAAAATGACATATTATGAAACTAGATGAAAAACTAAGCATATTTCATATATAAATTGTTTTAATCCGATGCACGGTTAATTAGTTATTAAATGCATGAAGTTAAGGGTCTAAGCTGTAAACATGCAGTTTTCTACAAAGTAGGGAAATTCGTCTGCTAAAAAAATAGCAGTTGGGCTGAAACTGGTTGGCCCAACAGAGAAAGGAAAAAAAAGGAGGGCGCTCGGGGGGGCGGCCTCACCCATGGGCTCTTGGCCTGGTCGGTGCTGGGTTGGCCTGCTGGCGCAGGACGCGGGCTGCTGGGCTAGGCCTAGGCGGCTTGGGTGGAGGCGATCGAGGCCTCATGGTCCACGCGTGTGCGGTCAACGTGCAGTCGAACGCTCGTCTCCCTCGCACAGCAGACCGATGCAGAGGAAGCAGGGGCGACGACAGGAGGACTCCGGCGACGACGAGGCAGAGCAGTGGCGAGGCGAGGCGGGGATCGACCGGATCCGGGAGCGGGGCTGCGTGGGACGCCGGGTACAGCGGCAAGAAGGGCTTGGATGGCATCAACGTTTGGCGGTGGCAATCGCAGCTCCAAGGGGATGGCGCCATGAGTGGTCTGCACAGGGAGACGAGGGGAAGGCAGCGAAGACGTGGGGCGACCATGGATGCCCCTGCCAGTTTTCGGAGTTGGAAGAAGAGGTGAAGCAGCGCTGGTCCCCGGCGAGGTTGAAGACGGCGCAGGCGAGGACCTCCTCAGGTTACTGGCGCTGTTACAGAGAACAGAGAGAGAATCAGGTGAGACAGAGGAAGCAACGAGGGGGCGAAGGAAGAAAAAAAACAGGGGCGTGAGACAGGGCCTGGTAGAGGTGGTCGCCGGCGGCGGCGAGGGGCTCGATCGGAAGATCCTCTCCCGTTCCAGGTCGACGAGGATGTCGCGAGAAGGAGGCCTCGATCCGATCTAGATCGAGCGCTGCAGGAGGCTCGGGCGTGCTGGTGGTCGTCAGATCCCCATCTGGCGGCCACAGATGGATGGGTGGGAGACTGGATCTGGGCCGAATTTGGGTTGGTTGGGTGGGGATCGATAGGTGGCTGCTGGTTGGTGGTGGAGGAAAACGAGGAGAGGGCTGGTCCGGCGGCGGTGAAGTGACAGATCCCCTAGGGATTAGGGTTTGTCCCAAATAGTCATGGAGGTGTGGCTTAAAAAGGAAATGGAAGCTAGGAGAGGGATTTGGGGGCTTATCTCAGGCCATTAGATCATCATCGGACGGCTCCAGTCAAAGGGGTTTGGGTTAGGAGGTTCCAAATAAGAAACAGAAGATGCTCAGGATGTTTGGGATTGATCCGGATCCAAAGGTGATGAATGTCCCGGTCGGGTCCGGGACAACTTACTGGACGCGCACGAGGAGGAGGTACGCGGGCTGTCGAGAGAGGTTAGGTTGGACCTGGCGGTAGGTAGTGAGCTGTGTAGACGGTCTCGAGCTGAGAGAAGAGAAGAGAGGGAGGCCCGGCGACTGTTTCCGGAGAGCGAAAACGTTCGACGTTAGACCGGCTATATTGCCGCTATAGTTAATCGTTGGGGCATCAAACGAACTCCGAATGCGATGAAACTTGATAGGCGGTCTATCTACACTATAATAAGACCGCACACCAACTTTCAACCCAATCCGAGAACATTTTCGGCCACTTATAAAATACTATTTCGGACATGCCGCGGGCGCGTGAAAGCGTGTCTAGGCTCAGAACGGACAATGGAGAGAACGAGGAGGCCAGGACGGATGCAAGTTTTGAAAACATGATGATGCAATGCACATGATGACATGATAAGATGCAACACGCAAGCAAATGATAAGCCAACAACAACAAATAAGCGGAGGACACCTGGCACATCGGACTCGGGGCGTTACATGTAGTGAACTCATTATTTATTTATATTGGTGTTAAACCTACCGTATTCCAACTTCTCTATGGTTCATACCCTCCGATACTAGCCATAGATTCATCAAAATAAGCAAACAACACACGAAAAACATAATTTGTCAAAAACAGAACAGTTTGTAGTAATATGTAGGTTTCGAATACTTCTGTAACCCCAAAAATTCTGAAATAAATTGGTGGACGTGAGGAATTTGTCTATTAATCATGTGCAAAAGTAATCAACCTAATCTCACTCTCCAGTAAAAAATGGCAGCAAATCTCGTGAGCGCTAAAGTTTCTGTTTTTTACAGTAAGATCACTAAAACTCCCCCAAGTCTTCCCAAATGTTCTACTTGGCACAAACACTAATTAAAAGCATAAACCCACATCTAAACAGAGGCTAGATGAATTATTTATTACTAAACAGAACGAAAAAGCAAGAAACAAAAATAAAATTGGGTTGCTTCTCAACAAGCTCTATAGTTTAACGCCCCTAGCTAGGCATAAAAATAAGAATAGATCTAGGTATTGTCATCTTTGTTATGCAATTCATAGGTGGATGTCATAATAGATTCATAAGGTAATTTAATTTTCTTTCTAGGAAAGTGTTCCATGCCTTTCCTTAACGGAACTTGGAATATAATATTCCCTTCTTTCATATCAATAATTGCACCAATCGTTCTAAGGAAAGGTCTACCAAGAATAATGGGACATGTAAGATTGCAATCAATGTCAAGAACAATGAAATCTACGAGAATATAATTCCTATTTGCAACAATAAGAACATCATTAATCCTTCCCATAGGTTTTCTTAATAGTGGAATCCGGAAGATGCAAATTTAAAGAACAATCATCAAATTCACGGAAACCTAACACATCACACAAAGTTTTTGGAATCGTGGAAACGCTAGCACCCAAATCACATAAAGCATAGCATTCATGATCTTTAATATTAATTTTAATAGTAGGTTCCCACTCATCATGAAGTTTTCTAGGAATAGAAACTTCTAATTCAAGCTTTTCTTCGTAAGATTGCATTAAAGCATCAACGATATGTTTGGTAAAAGCTTTATTTTGACTATAAGCATGCGGAGAATTTATCACGGATTGTAACAAGGCAATACAATCTATCAAAGAGCAATAATTAAATCCCTTAAAATCCAAAATAGTGGGTTCATTGCTATGTAAAGTTTTGACCTCTTCAATCCCACTTTTATTAATTTTTGCATTAAGATCTAAAAACTCCGAATCATTGGGACGCCTTCTAACTAAAGTTGACGCATCGCCAGTCCCATTATTATCAAGATTCATATTGCAAAAAAAAGATTTCATAGGAGAGACATCAATCACTTTTAGATCTTCATCCTTATTATCATCCAAACTAGAAGAACACGCTTTTATAAAGCAATCCTTTTTAGCACGCATCCTAGCGGATCTTTCTTTGCACTCATCAATGGAAATTCGCATGGCTTTGAGTGACGCATTGATATCATGCTTAGGTGGAATAGATCTAAGTTTCAAAGAATCAACATCAAAATAAACTCTATCCACGTTCCTAGCGAACTCATCAATCTTAGACAATTTTTCTTCAATCAAAGCATTGAAACTCTTTTGCGAACTAATAAATTCTTTAATACTAGATTCAAAATCAGAGGGCATCTTATTATTATTTCCATAAGAATTGTTGTAGGAATTACCATAATTATTATAGGAATTACTAGGATACGGCCCAGGATTAAAGTTTCCTCTATACGCGTTATTACCAAAATTGTTCCTACCGACAAAATTCACATCCATAAATTCATTATTATTCTCAATCAAGGTAGACAAAGGCATATCATTAGGATCAGAAGAAACACTCTTATTAGCAAAAAAATTCATAAGTTCATCCATGTTTCCACTCAAAACATTAATTTCTTCTATAGCACGAACCTTTTTACTAGTAGATCTTTCGGTGTGCCATTGAGAATAATTAACCATAATATTATCTAAGAGTTTGGTAGCTTCTCCTAAAGTGATTTCCATAAAAGTGCCTCCCGCGGCCGAATCTAAAATATTTCTAGAAGCAAAATTCAATCCAACATAAATTTTTTGTATGATCATCCATAAATTCAAACCATGTGTAGGGCAATTGCGAATCATTAATTTCATCCTCTCCCAAGACTGTGCAACATGCTCATGATCTAGTTGCTTAAAGTTCATAATATCGTTTCTAAGAGAGATGATTTTAGTGGGGGGAATATACTTAGAGATAGAAGCATCTTTGCACTTGTTCCAAGAATCAATACTATTTTTAGGCAAAGAAGAAAACCAAGTTTTAGCATTATCTCTAAGAGAAAACGGAAATAGCTTCAATTTAACAATATCATTATCCACATCTTTCTTCTTTTGCATATCACACAAATCAACAAAGCTATTTAGATGGGTAGCGGCATCTTCACTAGGAAGGCCAGAAAACGGATCTTTCATGACAAGATTCAGCGAAGCAATTTTAATTTCACTAGATTCAGCATCGGCAAGAGGAGCAATCGGAGTGCTAGTAAAATCATTATTGTTGGTATTGGAAAAATCACACAATTTAGTATTATGTTGAGCCATCATGACAAACAATCCAACACACAAGCACACAAGAAGCGAACGGAAAAAGAGGGCGAACGAAAAAGAGGCAAGCGGAAAAGAGGGCGAATAAAATGGCAAGGGTGAAGTGGGGGAGAGGAAAAAGAGAGGAAATGGAAAATAATGTAATGCGAGGGATAAGAGTTTGTGATGGGTACTTGGTATGTCTTGACTTGTGGTAGATCTCCCCGGCAACGGCGCCAGAAATCCTTCTTGCTACCTCTTGAGCACTGCGTTGGTTTTCCCTTGAAGAGGAAAGGGTGATGCAGCAAAGTAGCATAAGTATTTCCCTCAATTTTTGAGAACCAAGGTATCAATACAGTAGGAGACTACACGCAAGTCCCTCATACCTACACAAACAAATAAGAACCTCGCAACCAACGCGATAAAGGGGTTGTCAATCCCTTCACGGTCACTTACAAGAGTGAGATCTGATAGAGATAATAAGATAAATATTTTTGGTAATTTTATGATATAGATTGAAAGTAAAGATTGGAAAATAGATTGTAAACTTATATGATAAAAGATAGACCCGGGGGCCATAGGTTTCAATAGTGGCTCCTCTCAAGATAGCATAAGTATTACGGTGGGTGAACAAATTACTGTCGAGCCATTGATAGAAAAGTGCATAATTATGAGAATATCTAGGCATGATCATGAATATAGGCATCACGTCCGCGACAAGTAGACCGAAACGATTCTGCATCTACTACTATTACTGCACACATCGACCGCTATCCAACATGCATCTAGAGTATTAAGTTCATAAGAACAGAGTAATGCATTAGGCAAGATGACATGATGTAGAGGGATAAACTCAAGCAATATGATATAAACCCCATCTTTTTGTCCTTGATGGCAACAATACAATACGTGCCTTGCTGCCCCTGCTGTCATTGGGAAAGGACACCGCAAGATTGAACCCAAAGCTAAGCACTTCTCCCATTGCAAGAAAGATCAATCTAGTAGGCCAAACCAAACTGATAATTCGAAGAGACTTGCAAAGATAACCAATCACACATAAAAGATTTCAGAGAAGAATCAAATATTGTTCATAGATAAACTTGATAATAAACCCACAATTCATCGGATCTCGACAAACACACTGCAAAAAGAGTTACATCAAATAGATCTCCAAGAAGATCGAGGAGAACATTGTATTGAGATCCAAAGAGAGAGAAGAAGCCATCTAGCTAATAACTATGGACCCGAAGGTCTGTGGTAAACTACTCACACATCATCAGAGAGGCTGTGGTGTTGATGTAGAAGCCCTCCGTGATCGATTCCCCCTCCGGCGGAGCTCCGGAAAAGGCCCCAAGATGGGATCTCTTGGGTACAGAAGGTTGCGGCGGTGGAAATAGGGTTTCGTGGTGCTCCTGGATGTTTTCAGGGTATATGGATATATATATAGGAGGAAGAAGTAGGTCGGTGGAGCTGCGAGGGGCCCATGAGGGTGGGGGCGCGCCCAGGGGGCAGGCGCGCCTCCCTGCCTCGTGGCCACCCCGTTTCTTTCTTGACGTCTACTCCAAGTCCCCTGGATCATGTTTGTTCCAAAAATAACTCTCCCGAAGGTTTTATTCTGTTTGATATTCCTT
This sequence comes from Triticum dicoccoides, assembly GCF_002162155.2. Lineage (NCBI taxonomy): Eukaryota > Viridiplantae > Streptophyta > Magnoliopsida > Poales > Poaceae > Triticum > Triticum dicoccoides. The sequence goes on along the minus strand of NC_041390.1, from coordinate 421,041,553 downwards.
TTCTGCGAAACACTGAAATAGGCAAAAAAATAGCAATTTGCACTGGGCCTTGGGTTAGTAGGTTAGTCCCAAAACTAATATAGAAGTGTATAATAAATCCCATTAAACATCCAAAACAGATAATATAATAGCATGGAACAATAAAAAATTATAGATATGTTGGAGAGTATCAGGAGATCGCCTACTTCGTGAAGTCTACCCGAGTGAGGCAAGTCCTTCGTGGGCGATGGCCATTGTGCGATAGACAAGGTTGCTTCTTCGTGGACCCTTCGTGGACTAGCGCAACCGTTACCCTTCGTGGGTTGAAGTCTCCATCAACGTGGATGTACGATAGCACCACCTATCGTAACCACGCCAAAAATCTCCATGTCTACATTGCGTTTGCCTTCTCCATACCCTTGCCTTTACCTTCATACGCAATGTTTTACATTGCGCTGCCACACTCTTAGAATTGCATGTGTAGGTTGACTGCTTGACTTGTACTAGTTGCTAAAATCTGCCAACACTTAAAATTGGGAAAAGGCTAGATTTTTATTTGGTCAAGTAGTCTAATCACCCCCCTCTAGACCTACTTCCGATCCTACAAGTGGTATCCGAGCTTTGGTCTCAGTTTGCCTTGATTTCCATAGCTTTGGTGATCATAGCCTTGGTTTCACAACCTAGGAGAGTATGGCGTCTAGCGAGGGAAATTACCACCATAGAGGTCCTTACTTTGATGGTACTAATTTTGCTAGTTGGAAGCATAAGATGAAAATGCATATTCTTGGTCATAACCCCGCCGTTTGGGCTATTGTGCATACTGGTTTGCAAGGTGAATACTTCAAGGATGGAAGAGAACCGGGTCATGAAGCGTCCGCGGAAGAATTGAAGATGTTGCAATACAATGCTCAAGCTTGCGATATTCTCTTCAACGGATTGTGCCCCAAAGAATTCAACAAAATCAGCCACCTTGAGAATGCAAATGAAATTTGGGATACTTTGGTTGATATGCACGAAGGTACCGAGTCCATCAAGGAATCCAAATTGGACGTGCTTCAAAGTCAACTTGACAAGTCAAAATAAAGGATGGCGAATGAGTCGCTGAAATGTACTCTAGGCTTGCTCTCATCACAAATGAGATTGCCGAAGTGAAGAGATGACCGATAGATTCATCATCAAGAAGATCCTAAGATACTTGGATGGAAAATATGATACTATGTGCACCTTGATCCAAATGATGCCCAATTACAAAGATCTCAAGCCAACAGAAGTCATTGGTAGAGTTGTTGCTCATGAGATGTCACTCAAGGATAAGGAAGAGCTCCACAACAAGTCAAGTGGTGCTTACAAAGCTTCATGTGATGCTCCTACAACATCAAGTGAGAAACAAGTCTTCAATGAAGAATTGAGCTTAATGGTGAAGAACTTCAACAAATTCTACAAGAGTAGAAGCGAAGAGAGAAGTTCCAAGTCAAGGTCCTACAATGACAAAATATCTTCTAGTCATGATCGCAATTGCTATAGTTGTGGAAGACCTGGACACTACTCCAATGAGTGTACGGCTCCCTACAAAAGAAGAGAAGATTCACCTAAAAGGAGAAGTAAAAGAGATGAATCACCACCAAGAGAGAGAAGGAGTAGAGATGATCATTATGAACGAAGACCCTCTCGTAGAAGCAAGGATTCTAAAGTTAGGACAAGTCATCAAAAAGCTATACAAGACAAAGATATCATGCTCATGTTGGTTAATCGGTATCCGGTTTCGACTCCGACAACTACTCCGAGAGAAGTTATCACTCCGACTCCGAATATACTCAAGATGAAGGTGTTGCCGGTCTTGCACTTGTGTCATCCAACTCCTACGACATATTTGAATCACCAAATGAAGGAATTGGAAGATGCTTCATGGATAAAGGCCCTAAGGTATCACACCCCGAGTATGTTGACTTCAATAGTGATGAAGATGATTTGCTAGGTGATGATGATTTACTTGCTGACAACACTAGTGATGAAAACTATGATGAAATTGCTATTAATCATGCTAATCAAAATGAAATGATTGACAATGATAAGAAGGAGAGAGTCTAACTAAAGAACTAAACACTCTTAAGTTAGCTAATGAAACTACTTTAGAGGATCATCGAGAGCTTTAAAGACTCATGAGAAGCTACGCTTTCAGAAGCTCAATTTAGAGCAAGAACATAGGTTCTTAAAAGCAACCAATGATGATCTTTGAAAGAAAAGTTCTTCTTACATTGCCAAGCGTTTACTCTTGTCTACTTATATGCCACAAGTAAAATCTAGCAACAAGAGCAAGAAAGATTCTTCTTCTAGTAGTAACAATAATCATGCTAAACCCAATATTGTTGCTTCTAGTAGTTCTCTTGATTCCACTAATCATTCTCTTAGCCAAGTTACACTTGAGCAATAAAATAGCTTATTGAAGGGAATTATAGAGAAATGTGTTTACAAGAGCCTTGCTAGAAGTAAGAAATTTGAGGAAATTGTACGCAAGAAAGGAAGGCACCGGAAGAATCAAGGTGTTGGTTTTGAACAAAAGTTCAATGCCAATGGAGTTGAGTGGGAAGAAGATCAATACCCCAAGACGAAGTTTGTTCCTCAACAAGAGAAGTATGACCCCACTTCTTTCAAGGGAACACAAGCTAAGCATGCACCCAAGGACACATATTTGATTTTTCGACCAATTTATATGCACTGGAGCATGTGCATGTAGTTGAAATTTGGATTATGCACATAAATGCATTGAAAACTCACGTAATGCATAACAATGTCCAAACGAACCCTGAAAAATCACAAAAATTAACACAACACTCCTGTTGTTCTATGTTGACACGAGAAATTTTTTGAAAGCAATAAGAGGCAATGGATATCGTTTCGTCCCCAAAGGTGGGGTGTTCCCTACCGAAACCATCATGCTTGTTGTGAGAAGCTCTGGTTTGTGAGAAGCATATACCCAAACCTGCCCCAAATGGGACAAAAAATTTACCATGATATGTTGATGCCGCTCCATGATAGCATGCCAAGTTTCATGAATTTCAGACGAGTTTTGGATTTACTAGAATTTAAAAACCAGGCATCTCAATGTTTTGTCGGCAGTCAACGGTGCCCTGGTGTTTGAAATTCATTCCCATTACTTGCATGTGACCTAAGCAAGCACCCAAGGACACATATTTGATTTTCAACCAATTTATATGCACTGGAGCATGTGCATGTAGTTCAAATTTGAATTATGCACATAAATGCATTGAAAACTCACTTAATGCATAAAAATGTCCAAACGAACCCCGAAAAATCACAAAAATGACACAACACTCATGTTGTTCTATGTTGACACGAGAAATTTTTTGAAAGCAATAAGAGGCAATGGATATCGTTTCATCCCCAAAGGTGGGGCGTTCCCTACCGAAACCATCATGCTTGTTGTGACAAGCTCTTGTTTGTGAGAAGCATATACCCAAACCTGCCCCAAATGGGACAAAAAATTTACCATGACATGTTGATGCCGCTACATGATACCATGCCAAGTTTCATGAATTTCAGACGAGTTTTGGATTTACTAGAATTTAAAAACCAGGCATCTCAATGTTTTGCCGGCAATCAACGGTGCCCTGGTGTTTGAAATTCATTCCCATTTCGGGACGCATATTTGATTTTTCAACCAATTTATATGCACTGGAGCATGTGCATGTAGTTCAAATTTGAATTATGCACATAAATGCATTGAAAACTCACTTAATGCATAAAAATGTCCAAACAAACCCTGAATAATTCCAATTATTTTATGATCACTGCAGATAAAAGGTCTAGCAATTCAAACACCGTCCATGGCTGCTGTGACCCCATTATGTAATTCAAATCAAGACAAAAAATCAAGTAGATCCCACACAGTTTATTATAACCAACTGTGTGAGATGTAGCACAAAATATCTTCGGACCATGTCTGAATAAGGAACCGTGTTTGATGACACTTTGCGCGCCAGTTTTTTGGCTAAAGTGATTCCAAATTTTTGGCTTCCGCGGAAATATCTACCTCCCCGCCCCTCCCCCTTACCGAAAGCCACATTTCCCCTATTTACGCCTTCCTTTCCAAGTTGAAACCTTCACTCCTTGCTTGCAGAGCCACCGCCTCCTCGCCGGCGACCCTCCTTCACACTGCTCGGTCTCGCCTATCCAGGCAGGTAATCCACACCCAACCCCCATCCTCCTCCTCCTTCCACATCCCACATGCCCCGACCGCCGGCGCGAGCGCGAGACCTTCCACCCAAATCACCGACCCCTCCACCAAATAAGCGCTGGCCTAAGCCATGGTGCACGTAGTATAGCCAGGACCTCAAGGAGCATTTGGCAGTGGAGAAGCAAATCACGGTCGCACGCGCGGATGAGGTCGCGATGGCTACCATTCGTGCCGACCCCCAGATCTTGGAGGAGCACCTCACCGTCGAGGCCACCGTTGATGCCTCGTGCCCCGATGCCGCTACGCGGTTGGCTGCTTAAACGACAGTTCGTGGCATTTTCTCGAGGCCACCGTCGGTGCCTTCGACGAAGACTACGAGGTGTTTTCTCAGCGTGCACGTGCTTACCTCATCTCGAGAGCTAGTAGGTTGGCGCCCGAAGTGGCTCAGGCAACTCATCACTACAACGAGGGCACCCACATTGCGGAGGCCTCGCCATCTTCCATGTCCAAGGAGCCAATCATCATTGATATCTCTGACAATGAGGAGTAGCTTGTCTTATTAGCTCAATATAAGGACCCATGTTCAGTTTGCTAGCTACTGCCTTTCCTTAACAAATTCTAGTGAATTGTGCTATCTACTTCTACCATGCAATCTTCTGCTATAGTGTATATGTTCTATATGTCGTGCAATGTGGTGTTCAGTTAACTGCTTGGTTCCATTCTGCAAATGTGATGTTCAATTCTTCAGGGTGCAATATTTCCAAGTTGTTAAGCATGCTTGGTTTGGTTAACTGTCTGATCTTCTATTAGGAGTATGCTATATTGTTGATACGTCTCCATCGTATCTACTTTTCCAAACACTTTTGACCTTGTTTTGGACTCTAACTTGCATGATTTGTGGAACTAACCCGGACTGATGCTGTTTTTAGCAGAATTGCCATGGTGTTATTTTTGTGCAGAAATAAAAGTTCTCGGAATGACCTGAAACTTCATGGAGAATATTTTTGGAATTTATAAAAAATACTGGTGAAGGAATCAACACCAGGGGGCCCACACCCTGTCCACGAGGATGGAGGGCGCGCCCCCCTGTCTCATGAGCCCCCTGAGACTCCACCGACCTCAACTCCAACTCTATATATTCACGTTCAGGAGAAAAAAATCAAAGAGAAGGATTCATCATGTTTTATGATACGGAGCCGCCGCCAAGTCCTAATCTCTCTTGGGAGGGCTGATCTGGAGTCCGTTCGGGGCTCCGGAGAGGGGAATCCGTCGCCATCGTCATCATCAACCTTCCTCCATCACCAATTTCATGATGCTCACCGCCGTGCATGAGTAATTCCATCATAGGCTAGCTGGACGGTGATGGGTTGTGTTGGGGATATGACTACCAGATATGACCCGCCCAGGAGGGGCCGGGTCAACCACAATGGCGGGTTACTTAAATAAAGCCCGAAGAGTATACAAGGTGATGGTTTACAATAAGGCTTATAATAGGCCCAAGCCCAGAGGCGGCTTAAGGCCCGTAAGTATAAACCTCCATGTATGAATAAGACTTGTAAAGTAACGCATGTAAGAGATGTCACCAAGCAGGACACGTTGTATGAGCCGACCGGGATTCTGTAGGCTGCAGGGCATTAACCTGTGTATATAAGGGGATGACCCAGTGGTGGCTTAGGGCAAGAAACAATAGATCGAGAGCCTAGTTAGCGTATTCGCTCCTTGGTCATCGAAACCTAGCAATACCACATCAACTGGACTAGGCTTTACCTTCACCGCAAGGGGCCGAACCAGTATAAACCTCTCGTGTCCTTTGTCCCGATTAACCCCTTTAAGCTTCCTAGTTGCGATGGCTCCACGACTAAGTCCTTTCACTAGGACATCTGCCGTTACAATTCCATGACAGTTGGCGCCCACCGTGGGCCAGCGCATGATGGATTTGAGTTCTTGAAGGGCAGCTTCGAAGGGCTCAAGGGATACACTGTTGGCCGGATGACCAAGAGTCATCACGGCAAGCTCTACATCGATGACGCAGGCTGGGGCCCCGATGCCAGCTCAATTGAGTACGGGTACCGGGTCCCCTTCGGCGGGATCCACGTCTTCATCGGCCGGATCGGCAAGCCGGGTCCTAAGCCAGACATCTGCACCGACACCATCGAGACGGCTCAGCGTGCGAGACCCACTCGGGCTCAGCCGGCTATGAAGCATGCCTTCGTAGGATGCATCCATGGAGGGGAGCTTTCAGAAGGATCTGTGGATGGCGGTGAGACGGCCATCTACTCTGACGGTGAGTCGTCCACAGGTGAGACAGATTCATTGTATCAACTACAAGATGGCGGGCTTGGGGGCTGTTCCGATGGCAGCAATATTCCGGACCGCTTTGAGCCGCTGAACAGAGCGGGGATCTTCATGGCTGGCAAGCAGCCCGCTCAAAACTCTACGGCTGCGGCAGCAATAACCACCGGGTCAGCAGCGGCCGGGTCAGGAGGCCCTGCATGCCCACCGGCTCAGGTGCTGATGGATCTCATGGATAGGATGACGGCCCTGTTGATTGCCGTGGTTGAACCGGTGGATCAGGCTCAGCATGACGCAGAGGTGGCACGATTATGTGAGGAGGTGGCACAAGCCAAGGAAAACTTAGCGGCGGAGGACTCAGGATGGCTGCGGAGCGGGCGGCTCTGGATGCTAGAGCTCAGCAGCTTCAATCAGAGACTTTTCAGCTCACGATGGACCTGAACGCATCAAACGAGGTCATGAGGAGAAGGCACCAGAAGACTCAATCACGTATGCCTCTGATTTATGATCCTAGGAACCTTTCCCACACACCCGGTGCAGGTCCTAGTAACCCGCCGGAGGCGAACCGGATTGCTACACCCGGGGCTGGGGCGCCGGTTCAGCCACGGACTATGGAACCCCTTCAGGTGAATACTGCTCCGCCTCATTATACACCGACACCACCGGGTCATTTTTCTAACCCTTTGGAGAATCTGATCGCTGCATCAGCACGTTTGGTGGCTCTCCCAATGGAAGGAGACTCTCCGACAGCAATCGAAATGCGAAGGGTCAGAGAACTTCTTCAGACGGCTCTGGCACAACAGGAGGCATACTCTTATAATCGAGACAGGATTCATTCGACCCCTCGCCCAAACCGGAGCCCGAGCTATAGCAGGCATATGGATTCAGCAGCCGTATCAAGCAACACCCAGCGCCATAACCAGCCGCTGTCGGCATTCTGGGAACGGGGGTCCCTAGACTTCCCTGCCTGCGGCCTGCGGGGTGGCTCAAAGGGGGGCCCAACACGGCCCATCTTCATCAACATAGACCCAAGACCCTCGCGAGGGGCCAAGCCTCGCGGGGCGGATGACACGGAGCTTCCTCAGGCACGGCCTCATCAGGCTGGCTCGCGAGGAGGCGGAGAGATCAAGGCGGGGTACCTCACGAGGTGCCCATGACGCAAGCCATGACGACCAAAGGCGCCAGACGGGTGCCAGCCCGCGCAGTGTCCTCCTTTCCTCTTTGGTGCAAAGGGAGCAAGCGCAGCCGCGGAGTACCGAGGCATCAGGCAAAGGTTGCCATTTCAGTGCAACAAGACCAAGACCAGGAGGACTGCAAGACGGAGGTCATTGTGGAGCCCAAGACGGCGTCACCACCAGAGCTTTGTGCAGGCGAAGACTACTTTTGTCAGTATAGCTAGTACTAGCTGTCCCCCTTCAAATTAGCCCGCCATTGTTGGCTCCCTTCCCGCTCGATATTTGGGAAGAGGACCAGGGCCTCTATAAATAGGACCAGCCACCCACAGGGCAAAGGGGAGAGAGAGGGAAAAAAGAGAGAGGAGAGGAAAAGAGAGAGAGTTTTAGGGGGATCGAGACCAACGATAGAAGAGAGAGAGAGAGAGAGAAGGGTGACTGAACTCCTCCCAGCAGTTCATCGCCCCAGCCAAGAACAGACCCTCGCTAGGCTGTTCTTCCTTGTATTGTTCCTCATCATCATCCCAAGAGGCAATCCACCACACCACACACTGGAGTATAAACCCTGTGTCTCTTGTGTTGTTCTTTCCATAGCTTAGATCTTAGCGAGGTGGAGGGGTGCAGGTAGGTAGGGGGCGAAATCTCTGCGCGCACCCCAGTGTTCGAACCTCAAGGGTCTACCGGAACCCGAAATCCAACATTTGGCGCGCCAGGTAGGGCTGCGCCGGAATTCGTCTTCCACCACCCTGTTCTCCTCCGACCATTGCGCCCATGTCTGACGCTCGTCGGGCCCGCGCCGAGCGCCGGGCCGCTCTCGTTTCCCGCGTCACCCAGACGGCTCCTGTCGGCGGGCGTCCTCGCCGTTCCCCGTCACCTGCCGTCAACGCCGCCACCGGCCCGGCGGCGGACGAGCAGCAAGCATCGTCTCAGCATCCGTCCGTGCGGCAAGACGGCCGCACCGCTACTCCCTCGCTCACCCTAGTTGGTTCTTTGTCCCGCGCGCTCCGCGCACCCATGGAGGCTCGAGCTGCGCTCATCGCGGCAAATGAGCTCCTGCGCTACCGTCCCGTCGATGATGTCTACGAAGAATGGCTCGACCGCGTCGCCGAGCTCGTCCGCGCCGCAGGGGGCTCTCCTGCGCCGTCCGTTCCGCTGCACCGCACCCCGCCCCGCGCGGGCGACGAGGCTCCGGCGGCGCCCCGGCCGCCTCCTCCTCAAGAAGGCGCCATGGCTCCAAGGCGTGTGGCCCCTGGGCGGAACCCACTCCGTCAGGTGTCAGCGCGGCAAGAGCAGAGCTGCCAAGAAGTCCCTCGCCAGCAAGAAGCTGCCCGGGCGCTCCCTGCTCCAGCACGTCGCGACCATGCTCCCGCTCCAGCACGCCAAGACCCCGCGCTGCTCCCAGCTGCAGCACGTGGGGACATGCAAGACCAAGCTCTCCGTCACCCAAGGCCTCCCGTGGCCACAACAGGCTGCCGTGCCTTCACCATCGAGCTACGCAGCGTCACGTGGCCCGGCAAGTTCAAGCCAGACCTGCCTCCTCGTTACGAAGGCAGGCTGACCCTGCGGAGTTCCTCCAGCTCTACGAGCTGGGCATCGAAGCTGCCAACGGAGACGAAAAGGTCATGGCGAACTGGTTCCCCATGGCGCTCAAGGACGGGGCCCGCACCTGGCTCCTGAACCTGGCTCCAGGCACGATCTCCTCCTGGGACGAGATGCGCACCCGCTTCATCGCCAACTTCCAAGGTACTCGCGACCGGCCACCCGCCGTGAGCGACATGCGCCGCATCAAGCAACAACCCGGGGAGACCCTGCAGAAGTACATCCAGCGCTTCAACAACACACGCCTCAAGATTCCCAAGGTGACTAAGGAGGCCATCATCTCAGCCTTCTCCAACGGCATGCGCGATGTCAAGATGAAGGAGGAGCTGGCGATGCATGAAGACCTGTGCACTTCCTTGGAGCTGTTCAACTTGGCAACCAAGTGCGCCAGGGCTGAGGAAGGACGTCTCTCCCTCCTCGAGCTACCTGCCACAGACCCAGAAGAGAAGAAGCCCAAGGCCAAGGATGTGAAGCACAAGGGGGCTGCCGTGCTCATGGCAGAGCCAGACACCAAGCGGGGCAGAGATCAGCCCAAACCTTCCAAGGGCAGTCGGTACTGTGTGTACCACGACCTCCACACCCAGAACACCAACGAATGTCAAGAGCTCTGAGCCGTGCGAGAAGGAAGGATCGGCCGTCGCCCCGACCGCGGTGACCGGGGCTACGGTCGAGGAGGAAGGAACGCAGGACGCTGGGAAGACCGTGGCCCGCGCCAAGGGTGGCGCGATCAACCTCGCGAGGATTGCTAGCAAGACCCGCCTCGCGAGGGAGACTGGAGGGATCAGCCTCGCGAGGATCGCCCGCAAGGCAACGCAGGCCTCCCTCCGTTGTCACCGCAGCCAAGGAGAAACGAGGAGCGCCACCAGGACGAGGGGGCTGGGGGCTTCCAGGAGCCGCGCGCGATCGCCTGCATCCTAGGTGGGGCTCAAGCCCCAGCCTCTCAACGCATCTTCAAGCAGTTCGCCCGCGAAGTGAATGCAGCCCTCCCCAAGCTCGAAGCCGCGCGCCCTCTCAGGTGGTCGGCGTGCGCCATCATGTTCAGCTCAGCAGATCAGCTCAAGTGTGCGGCTACAGCCGGAGTCCTCCCGATGCTTTGTTCCCCAATCATCAGCAACGTGGTGGTCACCAGGACCCTCATCGATGGCGGGGCAGGGCTCAACGTCCTGTCCGTGGAAACATTCAACAATCTCCAAGTGCCCTCCAGCCAGCTTCAACCAACCAAGCCCTTCTCCGGAATCACCGACGGCTCCACGGTCCCGATTGGGCAGGTCCGCCTCCCTGTCACCTTCGGGGCACGCGACAACTACCGCACCGACCTCATCGACTTCGACGTCGCTCACATTGAAAGTGCAACTATCCCTAGGTGGCTTTGGTAATTCATAACAACATATAGCTCATTGAGCTAATGCTATTCCAAGATGATTATTTCAGGAAAGCTCAATGATTGGCATGGCATGGATGTGAAAGTGGAACCCTCAAAATGCTAAGGACAAAGGATTGGCTCAAGCTCAAAAGCTCAAGACTCTTCATTTTATATTTTAGTGATCCAAGATCACATTGAGTCTTTAGGAAAAGCCAATACTATCAAGGAGGGATGAGGTGTTGCTTAATGAGCCTCTTGCTTCATGTGCTTAGTGATATGCTCCAAAACCCTCAACTACTTTCCCATATCCACATATGACCTAAACCCTAAGCCAAACTCGGTCCTACCGATTCTTCCTATCCGGCGCCACCGAGTTTTCACTTGTCATTAGCCACTGCCAAACCCTAGCAATTCGGTCCTACCGATAGGGATCTCGGTCTCACCGAGATGGGGTTGCAAACTCTCTGTTTCCCTTTCGTAACTTTTCGGTCCCACCGAAAGAGCGAATCGGTCCCACCGAGATTGCAATGTAAACTCAGTGTTTCCCCTTTGTAACTTTTCGGTCTCACCGAGTTCCACTCGATCTCACCGAAAGAGCAAATCGGTCCCACCGAGTTTGCCTGACCAACTCTCTGGTTAGCTAATTACCAAATTCGGTCTCACCGAGTTTGTGTAATCGGTCTCACCGAGATTACGTTATGCCCAAACCCTAACCATATCGGTCCTACCGAGGTGCATGTTAGTCCCACCGAAAATCACTAACGGTCACTAGGTTTACATTTTCGGTCCGACCGAGCTTATTGATTCGGTCCCACCGAGATTGGAAAACTGTGTAACGGTTAGATTTTGTGTGGAGGCTATATATACCCCTCCACCTTCTTCTCATTCGAGAGAGAGAGCCATCAGAACACACACACACCATTCCAACTCATATGTTCTGAGAGAGAACCACCTACTCATGTGTTGAGACCAAGACATTCCATTCCTACCATATGAATCTTGATCTCTAGCCTTCCCAAGTTGCTTTCCACTCAAATCTTCTTTCAACCAAATCCAAATCCTTTGAGAGAGAGTTGAGTGTTGGGGAGACTATCATTTGAAGCACAAGAGCAAGGAGTTCATTACCTACACACCATTTGTTACTTCTTGGAGAGTGGTGTCTCCTAGATTGGCTAGGTGTCACTTGGGAGCCTCCGACAAGATTGTGGAGTTGAACCAAGGAGTTTGTAAGGGCAAGGAGATCGCCTACTTCGTGAAGATCTACCGCTAGTGAGGCAAGTCCTGTGTGGGCGATGGCCATGGTGGGATAGACAAGGTTGCTTCTTCGTGGACCCTTTGTGGGTGGTTGCTTCTTCGTGGACCCTTCGTGGGTGGAGCCCTGTGTGGACTCGCGCAACCGTTACCCTTGGGTGGAGCCCTATGTGGACTCACGCAACCGTTACCCTTCGTGGGTTGAAGTCTCCATCAACGTGGATGTAGGATAACACCACCTATCCGAACCATGGGAAAAACATCCATTTCTCCAATAGCGTTTGAATTCTCCAAACCCTTCCCTTTACATTCTTGCAAGTTGCATGCTTTACTTTCCGCTGCCAATATACTCTTTGCATGCTTTCTTGAATCATGTGATGATTGCTTGACTTGTCCTAAATTAGCTAAAATCTGCCAAGAACTAAAATTGGGAAAAAGTTAAGTTTTTATTTGGTCAAGTAGTCTAATCACCCCCCTCTAGACATACTTCGATCCTACAAGTGGTATCAGAGCTTTGGTCTCCATTTGCTTTGATCTCCATAGCTTTTGGTGGTCATAGCCTTGGTTTCACAACCTAGGAGAGTATGGTGTCTAGCGAGGGAAATTATCACCGTAGAGGTCCTTACTTTGATGGTACTAATTTTGCTAGTTGGAAGCATAAAATGAAAATGCATATTCTTGGACATAACCCCACCGTTTGGGCTATTGTGTGTGTTGGTTTGCAAGGTGACTTCTTTGATGGGAGAGAACCGAACCGTGAAGCTACCGCGGATGAGTTGAAGATGTTGCAATACAATGCTCAAGCTTGTGATATTCTCTTCAACGGATTGTGCCCCGAAGAATTCAATAAAATCAGCCACCTTGAGAATGCGAAGGAAATTTGGGACACTTTGATTGATATGCACGAAGGTACCGACTCCGTCAAGGAATCCAAGTTGGATGTGCTTCAAAGCCAACTTGACAAGTTCAAGATGAAGGATGGTGAAGGTGTCGCTGAAATGCACTCTAGGCTTGCTCTCATCACAAATGAGATTGCCGGCTTAGGAAGTGAAGAGATGACCGATAAATTCATCATCAAGAAGATTCTAAGAGCCTTGGATGGAAAATATGATATCGTGTGCACATTGATCCAAATGATGCCCAATTACAAAGATCTCAAGCCAACGGAGGTGATTGGAAGAATTGTTGCTCATGAGATGTCACTTAAGGATAAAGAGGAACTTCACAACAAATCAAGTGGTGCCTATAAAGCCTCATGTGAAGCCCCTACATCATCAAGTGAGAAACAAGACTTCAATGAAGAATTGAGCTTAATGGTGAAGAACTTCAACAAGTTCTACAAGAGTAGAAGCAAAGATAGAAGCTCCAAGTTAAGGTCCTACAATGACAAAAGATCTTCTAGTCAAGAGCGAAACTGCTACAATTGTGGAAGACCCGGACACTATTCCAATGAGTGTACGGCTCCCTACAAGAGAAGAGAAGATTCTCCAAAAAGGAGAAGCAAAGGATCACCACCAAGAGAGAGAAGGAGTAGAGATGATCGTTATGAACGAAGATACTCACGGAGAAGCAAGGATTCGGAAAGGAAGGAAAAATCATCAAGGAGCTACACAATACGAAGACATCAAGCTCATGTTGGTGAATGGGTATCCGGCTCCGACTCCGACAGCTACTCCGAGAGAAGTTATTACTCCGGCTCCGAAGATACTCAAGATGAAGGTGTTGGCGGTCTAGCACTTGTGTCAACCAACTCCTACGACATATTTAACTCACCAAATGAAGGAATTGGAAGATGCTTCATGGCCAAAGGTCGTAAGGTAACACACCCCGAGTATGTTGATTTCAATAGTGATGAAGATGACTTGTTAGGTGATGATTTGCTTAGTGACAACTCTAGTGATGAATACTATGATGAAATGTCAATCAAACATGCTAATCAAGATAAAACGAATGACAATGATAAGGAGAAGATTGAGGCCCTAACTAAAGAACTAAACACTCTTAAGTTAGGTCATGAAACCATCTTCGAAGATCATCGAGAACTTTTAAGAGCTCATGAGAAATTACGCTTTGAGAAGCTCAATCTTGAGCAAGAGCATGAGTTCTTAAAAGCAATCAATGATGATCTCCGCAAGAAAAGTTCTTCTTACATTTTCAAGCGTTTACTCTTATCTACTTACATGCCTCAAGTCAAGTCTAGTAGCAAGAAAGATTCTTCCTCTAGCAGTAACAATGATCATGTTAAATCCAATATTGTTGCTTCTAGTAGTTCTCTTGATTCCACTAATGATTCTCTTAGCCAAGTTACACTTGAGCAAGAAAATAGCTTATTGAAGGGAATTATAGAAAAAGGAGTATACAAAAGCCTTGCCGGGAGTAAGCAATTCGAGGAAATTGTGCGCAAGCAAGGAATGCACCGGAAGAATCAAGGTGTTGGTTTTGAATGAAAGTTCAATGCCAATGGAGTTGAGTGGGAAGAAGATCAATACCCCAAGACAAAGTTTGTCCCTCAACAAGAGAAGTATGCTTCTTTCAAGGGGACACAAGCTCAAGATGATCTTCCACCACAAGACTACGAGCAAAAAGGCAAGGACAAGCTTCAAGAGGAAATTGATGCATTTGAAGAAGCTCCTAAGACCTTAGTCAAGTGGATTCCCAAGACTACTTCAAGTTCCACTTCATCAAGTATGACTACAACTCCAAGGATTCCCATCAAGATGATGTGGATCCAAAAGAAGAAGAACTAGAGAGTTCTTGAGGGTGACTCCGCCAACATACTTCACTCTTATCATTTTGGCAAGAACAAGTGCAATCAACTTTCACGTCTTGCACTAGTTCAAGGAGTCACAAACCCTCTTGTTGGAAAGACAATGGACAAGGTAACCTAAAAGTTCTCATGGACATCATCTTTTGTGTGCATCACTCTATGTCTATGGATATCCTTGTTTGTTCCTTGTGGGACTAACCCATGTAGGTATTGAAAGTGCAATTCACTCAAATGGATAGCTCCAAGAGATCTACATCAACATTGAGCATCCACATCTTCAACATCTACATGAAGTCATCATCGAAAAACCCAAGGTTAGTTCATCCCTCTTAGGGGGGATATGACATCTAGGGGGATCTTTACTCTAAGACTTGAGCTAAAGCAACTCTAAAGATGTGAACAAAACAATGCTTTATGTAAAAGTGGTAACCCCACTTGAGCTTAAACGATGAGTATGACCTATGATCAAGTGTTCTCATTTGACTCCTAAGTCAATATACTCATATATAGATGACCTAGTCATCGCAAATTGCTTGATAGATGCTAGAATTGGTTGTGCATGCCTTGTCACATATTTCATTTGCCATCTTATTGTGTGAGCATGCTGGTTGCATATTTTACTCATTCGAGGACATCCACTTGTTGTTTTGATTGTTCGGTTTTATCTTCTTTTGCCAAGTGGATGGACAAGAATGCCTAAGAACCTCCTCTAGCTATCTATGCTTTTCTCGTCTCAAACTCTATTCATGCTACATCACAAAATTTGATCAAGTCAGATTCGAACCACTCTGTGTGAGGAGCGCTCGGAGTCCCCGATTCGTCATAGACTTAAACTTCCAAAACCTCTTTATGATTCTTGGTCTGACCGATACTCCACCTTCGGTCCTATCGAGATCATTAAGTTGATCTAGGTTTTCGATCTCGGTGCAACCGATTTGAACCTTTCGGTCACACCGAGTTTCAATAACTGCTTGCAGTTATGAATCTCGGTGCCACCGAGTTGTTCCACTCGGTCACACCGACAGGGTCGGTCTATATAGTCACGGGCAAAATTTTGGAAATTCCTCCGAACCCCTTCGCCCGCGCGATAGCCTGCTCTGCCCTCGTGGTCTCCGGATCGTCTTCTCACCGCCAGCAGCCTCCAGTCGCTGGTCTCTGTCGCCGTCAACGGGAATTCTGCCCCGCCGTTGCTGCCGTAGCAAGTCTCTGCCGAACTAGGGTATGGACTTGATCACAGTGCTATTCCCCATCCAATTCCTAGCACATTGTGTTCTTCATGATTCTTGCCACGATTGAAACACTCCTATCCAGTCAAAATGCCCGTAGATTAGGTTTGATTCGAAAATTTTAGGGTTAGGTTTCTGCCGAAACCATCTCGGACCCACCGAGTTGAAAAACTCGGTCCCACCGATTTGGCTCTTGCCATTGCACAAGTGAGACTCGGTCTGACCGAGAATTACTTATCGGTGTGACCGATTTTTGAACTCAGTGAAACCCTAGCAGTCTCGGTGCCACCGAACTGTGACTCGGTCCTACCGAGTTCACTAGTTTAGGTTCCAAAACTGCTTCGGTATCACCGAGTTTGAAAATCGGTAGATCCGAGATGATTTCAGTGGGAAACTAAAACTAAGTTTTTGGATCATTCTCTTGCAAAAATCTCTGCATTTTGTGATGCTCATCTTTTCTATCTCATCTATAATCTATTCACAGGGTCAGCAGTCAGTTTGCAGCATGTCTGATCAAAGTGATAGCCAAAATATGTCAGAGTAGCAAGTGGTGATGAGTGAGGGCACTAGTCCCTCCAGTTCATCTGATGAAGGCAAAAAAAAGAAAGGAAAGGGTGAAGAAGACTGTGGCTAGAGTGCTTGGCAAAGCTTCCATCATGGAAGAGGAAGAAGAAGAAGAGGTAGCTGCACCAGCGCCCAAGGCACCCAAGCTAATGGGAGATGCCATAAAGTCAGGGGGAGCTGCTTCCAAGGCCAAGCCAGCTCCAAAGCCAAAGCCCAAGAGAAATACAAGGAGTATTCCTGCAGCTGAGAAGAACAAGGCCCCAGTGCCTGAGACTGTTGCTGAAGAAGAGGAAGAGAATGTCCTGAGAAAGCTAAAGCCCAAGATCCCAGACCACAACGATGCTCATCCTGTGGCTGAGGATATGAAGCTCAGGAGAGATTCAGGGCAGAGGAAGTGGAGAGAAGCAGACCCATATGCTTCAAGGAGAAGGACTGCCGTGGACTACAGGTTTCATACCAAGGAGCAGCAGGATTTTTATGAGACAGTGCTGCTAGATAAGAAGCCCATTGTCTGTGATATGCGATGGGTTGATTGGACGTACATCAAGGACAATGAGGAGCACTATCCTGGAGTGCAAGACAGCTTCATAGCTTGTGGAGTAGCTGACTTTGTTGGGCAGAAGCTCACAAAGTGGAACGAGGAACTCATCATGCAGTTCTACTCCACGGCTCACTTTTATCCAGATGGGAGGATCACGTGGATGTCTGAGGGTACAAGGTACCAATCTACAGTGGCTGAGTGGGCACAGATCATAAATGCCCCAGAGGAGCAAGATGATGACTTGGATATCTATGCCAAGAAGTAGATGGACCATAACTCCATGTCCAATATGTACAAGGAAATTCCCAATGAAGCTCTTGACACCTTCAAATTTGGGTCTGTGCATTACCTTCTGTCAGGACTGCCTACGATCAATTGGATACTAAGGCACACCTTACTGCCCAAGTCTAGAGATCACAAGATGATCAGAGGCCATGCTATCAACTTGCTACATGTGTTTGATGTGCCTCAGAAGTTCAAGGTGACGAGCCTCATAGTGGAAACAATCAAGAGGACTGCAGCAGATTAGAAGAGGAGCTGCGGATATGCCCCTCAGATTCAGGAGCTCATCAACTCCAAGATGGGCACGGGCATATATTTATTGGATAAGGAACATTTGCCCATCCGTCCAGATTTTGAGAACAATGAAGTTGTGATGGCTGAGAACGAGCCATCATCTGCCCAAGCATACGCGAAGAAGGAGAAGGCGAGGAAGGAGAAAGCTGCCAAGATGCCTACTCAAGAGGAGGCATCTGAGTATTTCTTGAAGACTAAACAAGAGCAGCTTGGTTACTTGATTGCATCCACGCTGAGGATTGAGCAAAGTCTGGCCACCCTCACTCAGAATCAGCAGAGCCTAGAGAGGATCATGGAACAAAAGTTCTATGACTTGGACGTCAAAGTAACGGAAGTTCAGTCTGCAGTGGAGCAGCTCCAGGAGGACATGCAGGAGAGGAGAGGCAGGACTACCACTCATGCCTTTGCCAGAGTGCCAAGAGGTCCAAGGTCGTCTGCCGTGCCAGTTGCTGACACAAGAGCCACCACCTCAGCACCAGCCATAGCCTCAGTTCCACCAGCTCCAGCATCTACTTCAGCTCCAACTCCAGCGACTACTTCAGCATCTACCGAAGCCTTCGTCCTTGGAGTGATCCGGACTCCACCACCACCTGAAGATCAAGCCTGAGCGTCAATCTAGTGCTATGCATTTTCTAGGAACTTTTTGGTAACTTGTTGCCAAAGGGGGAGAAGATGTATAGATCATAGGCTTCGAGAGAGAGTGTGTTGCTTTTCTCTCTTGCTTTATTTGGTGGTTTTTCGAACTTGTTTGTTTTTGAGTGCCTGAGATACTACGTCATTATTTGTGAGACATTGATGATCATGTGTTTGATCATAAGCTACACTTAATGCTTGCTTAATACTTTTATCCTATCTATCTTGTGTGATCATTCACTTTTCTTGGTGATGAGTGCATGTATTTCATTCTTATCATTTTGAGCGCTCCACCAAGATGTATGTGACATGGAAGAGTAACCCATGACTCTAACTCTTTGTGCATTTGCAGTCCAAAGCAAATTTTAAATATGCACAAATTTAGGGGGAGCTCTTACTTATCACATACTTCTCAAAGCGACGATATATTTCTTGCTTATTATCATTTGTCAAAGCTTTGATCTATATGTTGTCATCAATTACCAAAAAGGGGGAGATTGAAAGTGCAACTATCCCTAGGTGGTTTGGGTAATTCATAACAACATATAGCTCATTGAGCTAATGCTATTCCAAGATGATTATTTCAGGAAAGCTCAATGATTGGCATGGCATGGATGTGAAAGTGGAACCCTCAAAATGCTAAGGACAAAGGATTGGCTCAAGCTCAAAAGCTCAAGACTCTTCATTTTATATTTTAGTGATCCAAGATCACATTGAGTCTTTAGGAAAAGCCAATACTATCAAGGAGGGATGAGGTGTTGCTTAATGAGCCTCTTGCTTCATGTGCTTAGTGATATGCTCCAAAACCCTCAACTACTTTCCCATATCCACATATGACCTAAACCCTAAGCCAAACTCGGTCCTACCAATTCTTCCTATCCGGCGCCACCGAGTTTTCACTTGTCATTAGCCACTGCCAAACCCTAGCAATTCGGTCCTACCGATAAGGATCTCGGTCTCACCGAGATGGGGTTGCAAACTCTCTGTTTCCCTTTTGTAACTTTTCGGTCCCACCGAAAGAGCGAATCGGTCCCACCGAGATTGCAATGTAAACTCAGTGTTTCCCCTTTGTAACTTTTCGGTCTCACCGAGTTCCACTCGGTCTCACCGAAAGAGCAAATCGGTCCCACCGAGTTTGCTTGACCAACTCTCTGGTTAGCTAATTACCAAATTCGGTCTCACCGAGTTTGTGTAATCGGTCTCACCGAGATTACGTTATGCCCAAACCCTAACCATATCGGTCCTACCGAGGTGCATGTTAGTCCCACCGAAAATCACTAACGGTCACTAGGTTTACATTTTCGGTCCGACCGAGCTTATTGATTCGGTCCCACCGAGATTGGAAAACTGTGTAACGGTTAGATTTTGTGTGGAGGCTATATATACCCCTCCACCTTCTTCTCATTCGAGAGAGAGAGCCATCAGAACACACACACACCATTCCAACTCATATGTTCTGAGAGAGAACCACCTACTCATGTGTTGAGACCAAGACATTCCATTTCTACCATATGAATCTTGATCTCTAGCCTTCCCAAGTTGCTTTCCACTCAAATCTTCTTTCAACCAAATCCAAATCCTATGAGAGAGAGTTGAGTGTTGGGGAGACTATCATTTGAAGCACAAGAGCAAGGAGTTCATTACCTACACACCATTTGTTACTTCTTGGAGAGTGGTGTCTCCTAGATTGGCTAGATGTCACTTGGGAGCCTCCGACAAGATTATGGAGTTGAACCAAGGAGTTTGTAAGGGCAAGGAGATCGCCTACTTCGTGAAGATCTACCGCTAGTGAGGCAAGTCCTGTGTGGGCGATGGCCATGGTGGGATAGACAAGGTTGCTTCTTCGTGGACCCTTTGTGGGTGGTTGCTTCTTCGTGGACCCTTCGTGGGTGGAGCCTTGTGTGGACTCGCGCAACTGTTACCCTTGGGTGGAGCCCTGTGTGGACTCGCGCAACCGTTACCCTTCGTGGGTTGAAGTCTCCATCAACGTGGATGTAGGATAGCACCACCTATCCGAACCACGGGAAAAACATCAGTGTGTCCAATAGCGTTTGAATTCTCCAAACCCTTCCCTTTACATTCTTGCAAGTTGCATGCTTTACTTTCCGCTGCCAATATACTCTTTGCATGCTTGCTTGAATCATGTGATGATTGCTTGACTTGTCCTAAATTAGCTAAAATCTGCCAAGAACTAAAATTGGGAAAAAGTTAAGTTTTTATTTGGTCAAGTAGTCTAATCACCCCCCTCTAGACATACTTCGATCCTACACACATTCGCCTGCCATACAACGCCATCCTTGGGTAGGGCGCTGGCCAAGTTCATGGCCGTAACTCACCACGGCTACAACGTCCTCAAGATGCCAGGAAGTGGCGGAGTCATCACGGTGCCCTGTGAAGAGAAGGACGCGGTGTGTTCCCTGGAACGAGCCTTTCAGGCCGCGTCACTGGAAGACCCGGATCGCAGAAGCAGGAGGCTTCCCGAGACCGCCCCCAAGAAGAAGAAGACATCGTCCGGCCTGGCCCCTCAGGAGGCAGGCCCCTCTGGGCCCGTGCCTGCCCAGGGGGAACCTCCTTCCATCGCATAGGAAAGCACGCCCGGCGCCCTCCTCAGGCAGGGCTCGGGGGCTCCCCCCTGGAGGGCCACCGACCTGGCTAGGGTCATGAGGGAGGCGCTTGGGCACCACATGGAGGCGTGTTTCGAAGCACGTTTCCCTCAAGAAGGAGTAAGTCAAGGAGAGCCAGACCCTCAGGAGTTCGTCAGCAAGGCCATTCAGGAGCTACAGGAGTCAAGAGTCATGAAAGGTGGCCGCCGCCTACCAGCAGTGGCTCTCCATCCAGGCGAGGATGGTGGGCTGCGCGTCTGCATCGACATACCAGGGCTCAACCGAGTCGCCTCTCTGGAGCGCCTCTGGCCCTCGCGAGTGGGGCGCTGCGGAGGTCCACCCCATGACTACGTTTGCATGCCTTACGGCTTGCCGAACACGGCTGCCACGTACCAGCGCCTCATGAGGGGCATCATGGAGGCACAAGAGGCTAGGCGTTCCGTGGCCCTGGCGGAGTTGGAGATGGTCCGCGAGGAGCCACCAGCGCCTCCGGAGCCTCCCGAGGCCGCTGGGCCTGGGGGCTCGTGAGGATCGGCTCCCGCAGCCCACCGAGTCTGCTACACCAACACCCCTTCGTCCTCAACGTCATCAGGTGACATCTTTCAAGTTTTCACTTCCAGCTGGGAGCGCCCCCCAGGGCTGCATTATTCTCAGGCCGCGTGGGTCCGTCCCTGCGGCGTGTATCCCTTTTATTTCATGTTGTTAGCTTACCTTGTTGGGGGCGCCCCTCGGGCTGCATGATCCCCAAGTCGCTCGGGCCAGACCCAGTGGCATGTATCCCATTTGCATTTATTTCCGGTTATGCGTTCGACCCACCATGCTTGATTATTTGATGCCGGTCCATGACACCTCTTCTCCTCCATGCCGACCACTTGCACGTTAAAGGGGGGGGGGTACCTGAGCATCGCGACTCAGGGCTCTTACTAGCTCTCCAGCCCTCACCCTCTGGCCTTGTCCACGGCATCGCGACCTGGCATACCAGCGATGGCTGAGACCAGCTCGAGGGCCGGGACCCGAGGACATAGAGTGCCGACATCTAACTGAATTTGCAGGGACACATCACAAGATAAGGCCCAGTGCCAGGCGCAACCCGCCTAGAGGTAGGGCCCCGTGAGTCCCGCTCTGGCTCACGGGTGCCCAGATACACCTCGCCAGGCCGTACCGTGCCAGCCACGTGTCGGGGCGGGGCTGTACACGCCCCGGGGGCTCCTCTTGGAGGGGGCCCCCCCTCCCATGTACCAGTGGAAGCACCATGCTCCGCGCTGGCTGACGACACTGCCGAGGAGCGGCTATGCCCGTACACATACGGAAGCGCTATGCTCCGCGCTGGTGATAAACAACTAAGGGTGGCCCCCCGGGCCGCATCAACCTCAGGGAGCCCAGAGCTCAGTGTCTAGCCTCATCGTAACGCCTCCCCTCGGGAGTGCCGCGCGAGGGGGCTGGGCATGGGGGTTGCGCCTAGGTCACACCCAGACGCACGCCGCCCAGCCAGGTCCCCCCAGGCCTGGTTCGTCGCACGCCTCTCCCCGAGCGGAGCCAAGGTACGAAGGCTGTTTGAGCGTCAAGGGGGACTCCTGAGCATCGCGACTCAGGAGCCTAACTGGTCACGTAGCCCCTCACTCCTTAGTTCCGAAAGTGTAAGTGCATCTAGTGCCACCCCTAGTTGGTTTTGGAGTATTGACGACAAACCTAGTTGAGGGACTAATGTGTTTGTGAGAATTGCAGGATAACACAGGTAGAAGTCCGTCATTGATTCGGTTTTCCTACCAGAGATGACCCCTAAAAATGTATGAAGACATTGAAGTCAAAGGTGGTATATGAAGATATTCACATTGAAGACTATGACAAGAGAGGACACCACATGAAGCCTATGGAGCTCGAAGACTTAGACCTTTCGTAGTTCTCTTTCTTCTGTGTTGAGTCATAGGAACCACCGTACTGTTAAGTGGGGTCCAAGAGAACCAGTCAGAATGACTGAAGTGATGCTTAAACAAAACCTATGTCTTCGAGTGAAGACTTTGAGAGCGAATCTTGTCCAGAGTCGGGCAAGTCAGCTTTGCTTGAAGCCCAAGTAAAGTTGCCGTGTGAGTTTGAAATCTGACCATTGGAACACGTGTCAGTTCCTTAGTGACCCAGGGTCATTTCGGACAAATCAGGTCGGGTTGCCAAGTGGCTATAAATAGCCCACCCCCTACAACCATAAACGGTTGGCTGCTCAAATTTAGAGTACGGCTTTTGCGTTTGAGAGCAACCCACCTCGAAGCCTTTGAGAGAGAATTCCTTGCGAGGATAAAGCCCTAACCACCCAGAGCCAAAGAGAATTAGGCATCACTTAAGTCTTCTTGTCTGTGTGATCTGAAGACTTATTACACTTGAGGACTGTGCATCCTCCAGCCGGTTAGGCGTCGCGTTCTGAGCATCCAAGAGACATTGTGGATTGCCGGTGAATGAAGTTTGTGAAGGTTTGGGAGTCTACCTTGAAGACTTACCAGAGTGATTGGGCGAGGTCTATGTGACCTTAGCTCAAGGGGAATACGGCGAGGACTGGGTGTCCTGAGCTGCGTGTTCAGGACTGGGTGTCCGGGACTGTGTGTCCTAAGGTTTAAATACCTAGCCGCCCTAACCAGACGTACAGTTGTCACAACAACTGGAACTGGTCCAACAAATCATTGTCTTCAGCGAGTCACTGGTTTCATCTTCACTTCCCTTTACTTACTGTTACTCCTCGTGAGTCAGTGTATGTTCGCACTATCTTTTGTCTTCACTGAGTGACTGCGTGTTCTGTGTGGCTTCACAATATCTTCCTACCTGATCCTTACTACATTGCTGCTATTAGTCATTGTGCTTTCACTCTATTGAATACTTGACTATGGCTTGCCTAGTGTAGTCTACCTTCCGCTGCAGGGTAATAGGTTTATTTCTATCATTTGTCTTCATAACTTCCACATTTTGAAGACTTTCATAAAAATCGCCTATTCACCCCCCTTAGTCGATATAATGCACTTTCAATTGGTATCAGAGCTTGGTGCTCCCTTGTTCTGTGTGATTCGGTTTAACCACCTGGAGTTTTAGCTATGTCGACTGCAGGGATAATTAAAGTCTCCGCTGCGTGCCCCATCTTCTATGGAACTGAATATCCCTACTGGAAGAATAAGATGTGCATGCATCTTTAAGCCATTGACGTCGACCTATGGTATGTCGTCAAGAACGACATTCCCAAGGCTGGAGAAGGTGTCACTGCTGCTGATGTCAAGAAGTTCGTTCAACTGGACTCTACTGCCAAGAATATCATCTGTGGTCATCTGACCAAAGGACAGTATGGCCGTGTGAGTGCTTTGGAAACATCTAAGCTGGTCTGGGACTGGCTCTCCAAGGTCAATGAAGGCGTCTCAACCCAGAGAGATCAGAGAATCAGTGTCCTTGGCAACCTCTTCAACCGCTTCAAACGAAATGACAATGAGAATGTTCAGCTCGCTTTTGACCGACTCACTGACATCACAAATGAGCTTCAAGCCCTCGGCGCTACTGAGATCACCAAACATGAAGTCGTCAAGACACTACTGAGATCACTTGATAGTTCATTTGACACCCTAGCCCTGATGATTCAAGAACGTCCTGATTTCAAGACACTCGATCTGCCTGACATACTTGAGAGGCTCAACACACATGAGTTTCAGCTTTCTGAGAAAAGAGATATCTACGGTCCAAACTATGGGCGAACTCGTGCCTTGAAGGCAAAAGCTGTCTCCTCATCTGAAGAAGAATCTGACAACAGTTCGGATGATCCTGAAGACATTGGAAGGGAACTTGCTATGCTTGTGAAGAAGTTCCAAAAATTCACCAAGAAGAAAGGTTTCAGAAAGTCTTCCCGATCAAGCTCAAGGAATGATGAAGCTTCTGCTCACGACTACAAGAAGAAAACATGTCACAAGTGCAAGAAACCTGGCCACTTCATCTCTGAGTGTCCACAGTGGGACAATGAGAACAAAAAGAAGAAGAAGAGCAAGGAATATGACTCTGACGACAAGAAGAAGAGGAAATACTCAAAGTCTTCTTCCAAGTCTTCCTCAAAGTCTTCATCACACAAGAAGAGCTCATCTGGCAAGGCACGTGCGTTTGATGGCAAGGAAATGGATTCAGAGGAGGAGTCCACTTCTGAGGAGGCGGAGGTGGAGTCTGAGGAGGAGTCCGATTCAGGCGTCGCAAGTCTGGCTACAGCATACGTTGCCAAGTCCATCTTCAACACTGAAGACAATGACTTCATCACCGACACCGATGCAAATGACAAGGACTACTCCGCTTCTACCTACTGCTTCATGGCACGCGGTGCCAAGGTAAACACACGCACTACTCACTATCAAACATCTAGTGACGATGACTCTGATTGTGGTTCAAAACCCAGCTACAAAACACTTGCTAAAATTGCAACTGAACAACAGAAAGCTATGGAACATATTCAAAAACTGTTAGACAGAAGCGATGATCTGTTAGGTGCTGAAATGACTCGATCTGAATCCTTAATTGAAGACATCAAAAATCTTCACGTTAAGTATGAGGAACTTGAAAGTCGTCATGAAACTCTCTCAACAACTCATGAGAAGCTTTCCTATGATTATCTTCAAAGGAAGCAAGATCTTGAGAAATTGAGAGCGGCTCATGAAGATCTTCAAAATGAAAACGAGTCACTTCGCGCCAAACAGATCAGTTCCGCTGGAAGGATTTGAACCACCATGTCTTAAATGCATTGAGCGTGATAATGCTACTTCTGTTGCTGAATGTTCTACTGCTACTACTGTTGCAATATCTTCAACTGTTAATGTGGTAACTAACCCCTCTGCTGAGGATACCACTGCTATTGCTGATGAGAATGCTAGTTTGAAGACATTGCTTGAAACAGGGATGTACAAAAGTCTTAAAGGGCATCAGACACTATGTGATGTCCTCAAAAAGCAGATTCTGAACCGAAACCCGAGGAAAGAGGGTGTTGGGTTCGTAAGGAAAATGAATGCTGATGGCTCTTACTGGAAACCTGAGCAGTACCCCAAAACCACGTGGGTTGCTGCAAAGGAACCTTCAGCAGATCCATCCAATCTATCTGGCTTCACTTGTGCTAACCCCATTATCATTGATGAATCCCTTGATGCAAACTATAAACTGTTTAAGAATCAGAATGGTGAAGTGTTTGCCAGGTACATTGGTACTAACTGTAGGAGTGGACCGCCTATGAAGAAGATCTGGGTTCCAAAAAGGTGTCTGGAGAATCTTCCTGTGAATGTCATCATGACACCTCACGTGAAGAAGACAAACCTCAGTCCAAAGGCTTCATACGGTCCAAAGGCTTCATACAGACAGAGGACTCACCTGAGTCGCACTAACGCAAATATTTTGCAGGGAAACCATACTCAGGCATATGAATATGAGAGCGGTTCATCAAACTGCCATGTTCATAAGACCAAGAACTATTCTGCTTATTCTTATGAGTACTATTGTCCGCCTGCAGGACTGTTTGCTAGGGCTCCAAAGCCAAAGTTCTCAGATGCTGCACTTAGACTTATTGCTTCTAAGCCACCCTTGAAGATGTGGGTGGCTAAGAAAGCTTAACTCTCTTTTGCAGGGAAAGGTCTCCAGCAGAAAACCAAAATCGTTTGACGCTATTGCTGGGGACCTTAAACATCTTGTAGGGTGCAAGATCAAATGCCCGAATGGTCTTACTATGTACATCGTTCCTGAATCGCTTGCTACTCTCCCTATTAGTCCTAATCTGGATCTAAGCTTTCATAACCCACTGGTTCGTCAAATGTTTTTGCTTCACAATGCTCTTCGTGAAGCCTATCCCCCTAACTGCACTGTAGGGTACGACACCAGCGTCTTCAGAATGGATTATTGATAGTGGGTGTACAAATCACATGACTGGCAAAAGAAGCCTTCTTATGGACTCAACCTTACGTCCATCTGACAAGAGCCACATCACATTTGCTGACACTAGTAAATGTAAGGTATTGGGTCTAGCTAGAGTTGCAATCTCAAGGGATCAACACATGGATAAAGTCATGCTTGTTGAATCCCTTGGCTTCAACTTAATGTCTGTCTCAATGCTTTGCGATTTAAACATGATCGTAATATTTGGAAAATATCGTTGCCTTGTTCTAATGGAATCTGACAAGTCTCTAGTATTTGAAGGGTATCGAAAAGATGATTTGTACGTGGTAGATTTCTCAGCAGGACCACAGCTTGCCGTATGTCTTCTAGCAAAAGCTTCAGAATGCTGGCTCTGGCATCAGAGGCTTGGGCATGCTGGCATGAGGAACCTCCACACCCTGGCAAAGAAGAAGCATGTCATAGGCATCGAGGGCGTCAAGTTCAAGAAAGATCACTTATGCGGTGCCTGTGAGGCAGGAAAGATGACAAGGGCCAAACATCCCTCGAAGACAATCATGACCACTACTCGACCCTTCGAACTACTTCACATGGATCTTTTCGGTCCCACTCATTACTCAACTCTTACTACTACTGCTTGTCTCTATGCTTTGTCATTGTTGATGATTATTCTAGATATACTTGGGTGCACATAATCCTTTACAAGACTGAAGTGCAGGATGTCTTCAGATGCTTCGCCAATCGAGCAATGAACAACTATGGCGCCAAGATAAAGCATATCAGAAGTGACAATGGCACTGAATTCAAGAACACTGGCCTTGATACATATCTTGATAACTTGGGCATCACACATGAATTCTCAGCCCCGTACACGCCACAGCAGAATGGGGTCGTCGAACGCAAGAACAGAACACTCATTGAGATGGCCAGAACGATGCTAGATGAATACAAGACTCCTAGAAAATTCTGGCCGCCATTGATACTGCATGCCATACAATCAATCGTGTTTATCTTCACAAGCTTCTGAACAAGACATCTTATGAGCTCCTTACTGGCAAGAAGCCAATTGTCAGTTACTTCAGAGTATTTGGCGCCAGGTGCTGGATCAAGGACCCACATCACACCTCAAAGTTTGCACCAAAAGCACATGAGGGTTTTATGCTTGGATATGGAAAGGATTCGCACTCCTACAGAGTCTTCAATCTCTTTCATTACAAAGTGGTTGAAACAGTGGATGTGCAGTTCCATGAGACCAACGGTTCACAAAGAGAGCAACTGCCAAATGTGCTAGATGAAGTTCCATCCAGTGAATCAATCAAGCTAATGGGAACTGGAGAAATTATACCTTCTGAAGCTCATCCTAAAGAAGAACTTATCATCTCAGCACCTGATCAACATGAAGACAATGCTCAGCCTGAAGACATTCCTTCTAACAACGACAATGATCAGCAAGAGCAAAATCTTCGCCCTGTACATCCTCGCGTTGCCAATGAAGTGCAGATTGAAAGAATAATTGATAGCATCAATGCACCCGGTCCACTCACTCGTTCAAGGGAAACTCAGCTAGCAAATTTCTGTGGGCACTTCGCATTCGTCTCAATAACAGAACCCAAGAAAGTTGAAGAAGCCTTCATGGAACCTAAATGGATTCAAGCTATGCAAGACGAGCTTCAATAGTTTGAGCTGAATAATGTATGGGAACTGGTCAAGCGTCCCGATCCTCGGAAGCACAACATAATATGCACCAAATGGATATACCGCAACAAGCAAGATGAGCATGGTCAAGTTGTCAAGCTCGTCTCTTTGCTCAAGGATATACTCAAGTGGAAGGCATTGACTTTGATGAAACATTTGCTCTTGTGGCTAGACTTGAAGCCATACGCATACTGCTGGCCTATGCAAATCATCACAACATACTTCTTTATCAAATGGATGTGAAGAGCGCCTTCCTCAATGGAAAGATTGAAGAAGTGTATGTTGCACAACCTCCTGGCTTTGAAGATCCAAAACATCCTGACATGGTATACAATCTCAACAAGGCACTGTATGGCCTCAAACAAGCCCCTCGGGCCTGGTATGACACACTCAAATACTTCTTGAAGAGCAAAGGCTTCATACCTGGTTCTCTCGACCCCACTCTCTTCACAAAGACATATGATGGTGAACTGTTTGTGTGCCAAATATATGTGGATGCCATTATCTTCGGCCGCACCAATCAGAAGTACAGTGAA
Organism: Triticum dicoccoides; assembly: GCF_002162155.2. NCBI lineage: Eukaryota > Viridiplantae > Streptophyta > Magnoliopsida > Poales > Poaceae > Triticum > Triticum dicoccoides. The sequence continues at coordinate 421,012,684 of NC_041390.1, read as the reverse complement.
GAGTTTGGATATATGATGCAAGAGAAATATCAAATGTCTATGATGGGAGAGCTGAAGTTCTTTCTCGGTCTTCAAATATGACAGCAATACAACGACATCTTCATATCTCAAGAGAAGTATCTCAAAGATTGCCTGAAGAAGTTCGGTATGCAAGACTGCAAAGGCTTCACGACGCCAATGCCAGCCAAGCATCATCTGGGTCCTGACAACAATGGTAAAGAGTTCGACCAAAAGGTATACCGCTCCATGATTGGTTCTTTGCTTTATCTATGTGCATCTAGGCCAGATATTATGCTTAGTGTTTGCATGTGTGCTCGATTTCAAGCAACACCAAAGGAGTCGCATCACTTAGCTGTGAAGCGAATTCTTTGATATTTGGCTCACACCCCAACTCTAGGACTATGGTATCCAAAGGGCTCAGAGTTTGATCTGGTTGGATTCTCGAATGCTGATTATGCTGGTGACAAAGTGGATCACAAGTCTACATCAGGCACATGTCACTTTCTGGGACGATCACTTGTATGTTGGTGTTCAAAGAAGCAGAACCGTGTATCTCTCTCCACTGCTGAATCTGAATACATTGCTGCTGGATCTTGCTGCGCTCAGCTTCTATGGATGAAGCAAACACTCAAGGACTATGGCATTCATCTGAAGCAAGTGCCACTCTACTGCGACAACGAAAGCGCCATCAAGATTGCCAACAACCCTATTCAGCACTCGAAGACAAAGCACATTGAAATTCGTCATCACTTTCTCAGAGATCATGTTGTGAAGGAAGACATTGATATCATACACGTCAACACTGAAGAGCAATTGGCAGATATCTTCACCAAGCCCTTGGATGAGAAGAGATTTTGCAAGTTACGGTGTGAGCTAAATATCCTGGAATCCTCAAATGTCCTGTGATCAGGCACACATCCTAACCCTTATGCATATTGATGACTTAGATGTGCAACACACGAAGTAAAGTATATCTTCAATCAATGAAGACATACATTCTAAGTGTGAATACATTAATGTGGAATTTGACTTCGGAGCGCCATGATAATTGTGCACCGTGTCTGGGTCTAATACTTCCTATACTGTGGGTAACGCCACCACCAAACGTTCTATTTTGAAGTGTTTCACTCATGGCGTTACCTTGCAATGTCTTCACATTTGGTTTGGCTTCGATCTCAACACATCTTCATGATTATCTTCACTATGTTGATTATAGATATGTATATATACTAGTGTTTTGTCCTCTACAGCATTCACTTATAGCTATGTCTTCTTGTTGAACCTTTTGAACTAAGTGAATGTGATCGGACCCTAACCTCTCTATGCTATCTATCTCAAACTCTATCTCTCCAAATCATATGCATTCTATTGAAACTATCGAATGTCTTCTCTGCGTCCTTGTCAGCAGAAGATACAAAGACAAACCTTAAGTCCACTTTCAATGCTCATTCCTCCACATGAAACCCGGAGAAGTAGGAACGACCACCCAACAATCCAGGAATGCGTGGGACGTGGAACAAACCCCAAAAATTCTGAATAATGGCCACGTGTTCCTCAGATGCGAATCGCCAGGGGCACCTGTGTAATAACGCAGTGCCGCCCCTGTACCTATAAATACACACTTCACGGCGGTCATTATCTCTTCTTCCACTCTCGCACGAACCCTAGCGCCACCGCTAGCCCTCGACGACGCCGGCGACGAAGCGCTTCGTTGCCGCAACCTCTCCGACGCCGTCTTCACGCCGACCGCAGACATCGTCCTCTCCGCCATCGCCGTAGGTGTCCTCCGTCGCCAAGTGAGGGCACGAAAGATCGAACTGCTCGGCCTCATCTTCGACTCCGTCTAGCAGTTCTTAGTGTGGTAAATAAAACTTCCTTTTTACGGCACCATTGATCCTATGGCTTTGTCACTTTCTACCACAAGCAGTTTCTATTCACACAAGTTAGATCTCTCTCATACTGCATCTCATAACATGCCTAGTATAGTCACTTATGCTTCACAAAGTAGTTAGATTCCTCACTTGTACTGATCTCTGGATTCGTACAAATCTGGAACCAACTCCTTATCTATGAGTGAATGTCTTCGCACGATGAGGTCAATGTCTTCTAAACTAATTTATATTCAAAATCTTCTGAGAATGCATATGACCTCTTCCCCTTCCCTCGCACCTTAATGCTGTCACATGTACATGTCTGTGGGAGAATCCCTTGGTTCTCATAGTCTGCATTCATTTGCAGAATTCTTAGAGCATCATATAAATTCTCCCGAAGCAAGTTCCTGTTTGTCCAGCAAGCGAAAATCTTTGAAGCCTTTGAACGTGTTGAAGCCTTTCAGTTTAAAGTTCATGGCTTCAGAGAAATCAGCAAGGAAGGGTGGCAGAAAGCGTCGTGGAGAAACATCTAGAGATCTTCCAGATGACCTCTCAGAATTGTACAAGATAGATCATGAAGAGGATTACAATCAGCGCAAGACCCGAATTCAATGGATTCGAAGATATTGGGCAGAACAATGGTTCAAATACCGATTTGTAACCCAGGAATATGCTGAGAAAAATGCCATCAAGAGACCGTGGGGAGACATCCTATACAAGAATCTTCAACCCAGGTCCAGAGATGAAGCCATTGAACAAGGCTTCTATCCCTGCATGGTCCGTGGGCCACAGCCTGTTGATGCACACCCATCGTCACTACTATGGTGGCGTGACGACATTCTGTTCAAGCGCAACTTCCAGTTTGCCCAGAACTCAGCGAAGCAAAACAAGAAGACATTGGGACTAGACTTCAACCCTGGTCCCTCAGCTCCAAGGGCTGATGGCACACGAGATGCAGAACCCAATGTCGTCGGTCCTTTCTACAACCTTGAAGGCCTCATCACCCATATCTTGGTTCAAGGGACTGCAGTGAATGAGCCTGCAGCTGACGCTGAATCAGATGAAGCGCCTGCAGTGCCGAAGCCAAAGAAGTTGAAGGAGCCAAAAGCTTCAAAGCCGGCCTCTGCACCAAAAATCTCACGGGCGAAGCCACTAGCAACTGCACCTCCTGAAGACAGTGTGCAGTCTAAAGATTTGTCACGCATCTCCAAGCCCCAGAAGGTCAAGATGCCTCTGCCACACACCGGCCAAGAGCTAACAGCTTCTGACATTCTGCGCAATGATGCCATTGATCTGTCAAGTGATGAAGATCTTGCAGATGACGCTCTTGAGAAACTCATCAAGAGCAAAGAAGAAGTAGAAATCTTCAATGATCTGCCTCTCTTTGATGTGACAATCATCCACAACTTCATTGATGAGTGGTTTGACACGCCAAACATCAGCTTCGAAGATCTGCAGCTACCCATTGGCCTCAGTGTCGCCTTCCATGGCGCCATTGCTTCAGAGCTAGCTCTCGCTCAGCGCATCGTCGAACTGAAGCAAAAGATTGACTATGAAAAGGCTCAGTTCAAGAAGCATATGGCCAAGCTCAGTGTACAAGAGGTCAAGAACTTCAAGCTCATGCTGCACGAGCTTAAAGAAGCCTTTCTCAAGAAGCGTCAAGAAGCTCAAGGTTCTCGTGAGAGCATGAAGAGCCTAGCTGACAGGTGTGTGCAAGACTACAATGAGGCTGAGAAGCGCAAGGCCCTTGGGCGTCCTGGCATCGACCCCAGGATGGATGCAAAGAAGAAGAAGAAGCCCGCTATGGCCGAACCCGATGCACCAAGGCAGGAAGCAGATCCCATTGTCTTCCCAACTAGCATGACTGGCTCGAAGCCACATGCCAGGTCAACCGCTTTAGAATTGAAGAAGATGAGGACTGCTGAGGCTGAAGCCGGGAAGAGGAAACATCCTGAAGCCTCTCCTACTGCCCCCTCCAAGAAGAAGAGGAAGACCAAGAAAGAACGGGCTGCTGCCACAGAGCCTTTGATTGTTGAACCCATTTCCATGGTTCGTCCTGACGCTGAACGCCAACTGACAATCCATGAGCCTGCTTTCACAGAGGCTCATGAAGCTGAAGACTTTCCAACAGCTGATCCCATCGCTGCTGAAGACATTGGTCACGATGACCATGTAGAAGATGGTGCAGTCCTTCCTCAGCTCGAGCACAGCGAACTCATCAGCATTGGTTGTCCTCTGACGCAATCGCTCAGGATGCTTCATTGGCTGATCGCCCACAAGAGGAAGAAGACTTTGAGGCCCAGCCAACTCCAACTACACAGGCGTCGCCTGCGTTGCGCAGGCTTCGCAAAGGACTAAGGCCTCCAGTATCTGCGTCTGAAACTGCTCAAGACATTCCGGCTGCATCAGCCGGTGAAGAAGAAGTCCCACAAGCTGCTACTCCCCTGTCCCACCAAGAAGCAGTTCTCGAGGAGAACGTGACTGTGACCGACCCTCCAGCTCATCAAGTGGAGGTTGAACATCTTGAGGCTGCCACCACCAACACCACTGAAGCCACTAACGCTGTCATGGCTGAAGCTAATGTGGAGCCCTCACCAACAAATGCACCAACAGTCAGCGAAGCCACTGATCCCGCCACTTCTGTTCCTGAGTCTGCTGCCGGTCCCCAGTTCGACTATCATGTTGAGCACATGCCTCAGGTACAGAAGCCAATCCCAAGATTGCCAAGGTTCCCAGGTCCTGCATCAGCACCTGGCTCCTTCAATATCAATGGCTTCAGAGCAGACAACACATTCTTCAACAGCTCCAGGAACCCCTACTCCAGGGAAAGAATATCATCTGATCAGTTCTGGAGTTATCCGCAGCGAAGCTATTACTCATGCGTTCTTTACAACCAAGGTCGCATCTTCCCACACAAGCGCCTTGACATTGAAGCAATAGCTGGTCTACCCTGTCTGGAAGAAGCTCTGGATTTCTTCAAAGAGGTTGGAATGCTGCCGTTCATCACTAACCAAGAGCATTGGAATGAAGAGTTGCTGCTCCAATTCTATGCCACACTTCACATCCGCGGGTATAGCAAAGATCGGAAGACTTGGGTCCTGGAGTGGATGACAGGAAATGTTCATCACGAAGCCAAAGCCTTTGACATCATTGAGCTCACTGGTTTGCCCACTCCTGGCGATCTCTACGAGCATGGCTGTCAGCTTCATAGTGAAGCTATTGAGAGCATCTTTCAGAAGACTGAACCTAATATGAGTCAGATGCTCAGTATGATGAAGCCATTGCCCCAAGATGCTGCTTATCCCACGGAGTGCTTCGTTGAAGACCTTGAGTATCTGCCAAGAACCATTTATCACATCATAAGGCGAACTCTCTGGCCAATCAAAGGACATTCTCCCCATGCCAAGCTGGAAGGTGCAATGACGACTTTGGTCTTCTACATTCTTCATGGAAAATGTTTCAATACACAGGATTTCTTCATTCGCCAACTTGCTGCATCTGGCTCTGATCTGTTTGGTTTGAAGTTCTACGCCCCTTGGGTGATGCGGCTGATCAAACTTCACTCCGCTATCTCATATCAGCCATCTTCTCGCAATCATCGGATTTTTCTGCCTGATGTGGATATGTCGATTGAAGCCATCTATCTGAGCCTGCCAAGGAACCCCTAAGTCTTCAGAATGCAGAGCATCAGAGTTTTTCTCAGAACATTGAAGGAGTTGAAGCAGTCGCTCGTGTGTATCCTTTGGCTGGCACTACAAGTGCACCGCATCCTGCTCTCACTAAAGCCACTGACAGTACAACTGCTCCATGACCCAAGAAGCACACTCGTGTTCTCAATGACCGAGAGCTTCTTGTGGCTCTTCATCAGAAACAGGATAGGCATCATGACTGGCTGAAGCGTCAGATGCAAAGCCTCTTGGTGGATGTTAATCGCATTCGCAATCTTGCCACCAAGAATGCTTTTGTTGCCCATGAAACCTCTCGCCGCACATGGAAAGGGCTAACGCCGATGTGTTCTGAAGATGATCTTCAAGATGATGGCTTCACTGAGCGATTCAAGTTTGACTCCACACCTCCTCGAAGGGCTGTGCTGCGACGAACTCCATCCCTTGAAGACTCTGAGTTCTCTTCCTCTGCTGCAACTGTGAATGCCAGAGTGATCGAGGATGAAGACGATGCTACTTCACCGCCACCTCCTTCAGCACGCTTCAACTCTGCTCCAAGCTCTTCAGCACCGCCAAACACCACCAACGACCCTGCTGCTTCACCTACTCCTCATGGGAACGAGTAGATGCTCTATGTCTTCAAACCTTTTTGGTCCTTACTGACAAAAGGGGGAGAAGCATATGAGGTTGATAGTCTTCAAGCGGGTCCATATGGGCGGGTGCTTTATATTTTGCTTCGTGCTTACAACTCTCATTTTGCTACATTTGGTTCTTTGAGTTGTAACACTTAAACTCGATGGTCGTCTGCTACTTATCTGCCACCTTGTGTTGCGATGATAAATTCCGCATGTGCGACGATAAATTCCGCACTTAGATCCTTCTGCAGACGTCCATTTTCCATTATGCATGTCATTATCTTCATATACTTTCACATGCATAGTGGATTGTCATCATAAGTTGAAGTGGATCTCCACAAGTACAACCTGCCATGTGCATTTGCATTCCAAAAGAAAATTACTTATGTGCACATCTTCAGGGGGAGCCCTTGCAACTTATGAAGACAATTCCTTATCCTTTACAATTTCATAGATTATATTCCCCGTTGAAAACTTCAACTAGTTTGTCATAAATCACCAAAAAGGGGGAGATTGTAAGTGCATCTAGTGCCACCCCTAGTTGGTTTTGGAGTATTGACGACAAACCAAGTTGAGGGACTAATGTGTTTGTGAGAATTGCAGGATAACACAGGTAGAAGTCCGTCATTGATTCGGTTTTCCTACCAGAGATGACCCCTAAAAATGTATGAAGACATTGAAGTCAAAGGTGGTATATGAAGATATTCACATTGAAGACTATGACAAGAGAAGACACCACATGAAGCCTATGGAGCTCGAAGACTTAGATCTTTCGTAGTTCTCTTTCTTCTGTGTTGAGTCATAGGAACCACCGTACTGTTAAGTGGGGTCCAAGAGAACCAGTCAGAATGACTGAAGTGATGCTTAAACAAAACCTATGTCTTCGAGTGAAGACTTTGAGAGCGAATCTTGTCCAGAGTCGGGCAAGTCAGCTTTGCTTGAAGCCCAAGTAAAGTTGCCGTGTGAGTTTGAAATCTGACCGTTGGAACACGTGTCAGTTCCTTAGTGACCCAGGGTCATTTCGGACAAATCAGGTCGGGTTGCCAAGTGGCTATAAATAGCCCACCCCCTACAACCATAAACGGTTGGCTGCTCAAATTCAGAGTACGGCTTTTGCGTTTGAGAGCAACCCACCTCGAAGCCTTTGAGAGAGAATTCCTTGCGAGGATAAAGCCCTAACCACCCAGAGCCTAAGAGAATTAGGCATCACTTAAGTCTTCTTGTCTGTGTGATCTGAAGACTTATTACACTTGAGGACTGTGCATCCTCCAGCCGGTTAGGCGTCGCGTTCTGAGCATCCAAGAGACATTGTGGATTACCGGTGAACGAAGTCTGTGAAGGTTTGGGAGTCTACCTTGAAGACTTACCAGAGTGATTGGGCGAGGTCTGTGTGACCTTAGCTCAAGGGGAATACGGCGAGGACTGGGTGTCCTGAGCTGCGTGTTCAGGACTCGGTGTCCAGGACTGTGTGTCCTAAGGTTTAAATACTAGCCGCCCTAACCAGACGTACAGTTGTCACAGCAACCGGAACTGGTCCAACAAATCATTGTCTTCAGCGAGTCACTGGTTTCATCTTCCCTTCCCTTTACTTACTATTACTCCTTGTGAAGTCATTGTATGTTCGCACTATCTTTTGTCTTCACTGAGTGATTGCATGTTCTGTGTGGCTTCACAATATCTTCCTACCTGATCCTTACTACATTGCTGCTATTAGTCATTGTGCTTTCACTCTATTGAATACTTGACTATGGCTTGCCTAGTGTAGTCTACCTTCCACTGCAGGGTAATAGGTTTATTTCTATCGTTTGTCTTCATAACTTCCACGTTTTGAAGACTTTCATAAAAATCGCCTATTCACCCCCCCTTAGTTGATATAACGCACTTTCAGAAAGGCTAACGGTGGTTGAGGTATGTGCGCGGTCGGGCTCTGCAGACGTAGAACGGTAGATCCACCCACATCACACCTCCCTACTTGCTGTTCATGCGCCAAGGGGGACTCCTGAGCATCGCGACTCAGGAGCCTAACTTGTCACGTAGCCCCTCACTCCTTGGCCCCATCCCGGTTTCCGGTCGAGACTAACGCTGGGTGAGGTATGCGCGGGGCCGGGCTCTGCCAGTGTAGAACATAAGCAAATAGGAAGGAAAAGCGCAAATTTCAAGGAATTCAAAAGCAAATATTACAGTCCACACTGTTATCTCAATGCCAAACGCAAGTTTAAACGCCTCCCCGAGGCATGATACATGTGCAGGCATTAAAGGCAGGACAGGAGCCACAACGGAATCACTTGTCGGCGGTGGAGCAGCGCGGAGTGGGTTCGCCTTATGGAGCAGTGGGGTCGGCAGCGCCTTGCTTCGGCTTGGTGCTGAAGGCCCGGAACTTCCCCAGCAGAGCCTCCGCGCGACCCTTCACGGCCTCGGCAGCGGCAGCGGCACGCTTGCCGCTTACTCGCTCCAGCAGGCTGTCGAGGTCGATGTCGGGATCGCGAAGGTAGATGTGGGTGAGCACCCGCGTCAGTGCTGCAGAAGACAGGACACGCGCCTCGGCCTCAGCCGTGGGGCCAAGGCCAAGGGCGACATCTTCAAGAGCACGAACCAGGAAGGGAAGCAGCTTGGCAGGACCATCCTCGGCACCAGCCAGCGGGCTCTCCAGGCCGCTGTCATAAAGCGTCCTCTGCGAGGAGCGAGCCTTCGCCTCCATCTCCGTGAAGGCCACGCGGTCCTCGACAAGAACCAGGGCCTTGTCGTCCAGCGCGCCTAGGCGGTCGCGGCGCTTCCTACTCCAGCGCGCCTAGGCGGTCGCGGCGCTTCCTGAGCTTGACCTCCCTCTCCTTGACGACCGCCTCGCGAGCCTTCACGCCTTCTTCCTGCTCTTGACGAAGGCGGGCCTCTTTCACGAGCTGGTCCCGCAGGCCTTGCAGCTCGTCCTCCAGCGCCTTGCAGCGACCACGTACGTCGACCACCTCCCCCTGGGCTGCGTCACGAGCAGCCTTCGCCTCAAGGATGGCCTGCTTCTCCTCATCGCAAGCCGTTGAGGCCTGGACCAGCGCCGCCCGAATCGAAGCGTCGGAGCGAACCCATCCTGAAGCCAGCTCCAAGCGCCCGGCCACCAAGCGAGGGTCGGCGCCAAGAAGATCCTGCCGCAGCCGGTCCAGCTCAGCAGCAGCACGATCCAGGACGGCAGAAGGAGATGGAGAGACAGCAGCCAGTGGAGTAGGAGGAGAAGGCGGCAGCGCGGCCACAACATCCTGAGGCGGAGTCTGCTGCGCCCCAACGGCTGTAGTGGCGGCAACAGGCAAAGGCACCTCGGGAGTCACTTGGGCCATGGGGGCTGAGCTCGCCCCAGCCAGCTCAGCCAGGCCTCGCGAGGACGACCGGGCAGGAGAAGCCCGTGCGCCGCGGTCACCCTCCTTCACGGGCAGAGGCGCTGCCACGGATGGAACCTCGGGAGCTCCCTTCGACTTCTTTGCTACGGGTGCCAGCCTATCCAAGAGATGCGGACGTCAAGCCTCAGAAGCAGAACAAGAAATAAAGACAAGAATCAAACGCTTACGGGTCGTCGCCAGTGAGCTCGAGCGGCCTCCGGCCAAATTTGAAGTTTGAAAGCCAGCTGGAAGGGTCAACCTCGGGGAGCTTGGAAGCGGAAGGTGCGTCTGCGGTCCGCCTCGGGGCCGGGGCAGACCCGCGGGAGATCAGCTCAGTCCTGTCCTTCTTCAGGATCGGGGGCAAGCTCCCGCCGTCCCGCTCATCGTCATCCTCGTCGTCATCGCTCGGAGAGAGGCGGAGAACGCGGGACCTGCGCCGGGGGAGGGGAGCCCTCGACTCTCCGTCAGTCGCTTCGGAGTCAGGCCCTTTTTCCCGCTCCCCTCCTTCCTCCTTTTCGCTGGAGTCGTCAGAGGGCACGTCCACCGGTTCCTCGGGAGTTTCCATGAGCACGGGCCCGTCCCTGTTGAAGACGGGCATGGACTCCACTACCTGCTCCCAGTCGTCGCGGAGCAACAAGGGCGTAGGAGCGCCCCCCAACCTCGCCACATCGCCCCCTACCAGAGATTGGAGGACTGCAGCCAGATCTCCATCGGCCAAGGCCGCGGGGCTCGGATGGGGCCTCCACATCAGAAGTGAGTACTGCTGAAGTGGAGCCAGCTGGTGCTCCAGAAATTCCCTCAGCAGTGACGCGCCGGTCAGCTTCGCCGCCGCCATGTTGGCCGGCCTCAGATCCGCGTCCATCTTCTCCAACACCAGCTTCGCGCGGGGGTCCGCGAGCTCTGCTCGACCCCAATCGCTGGAGCTCGTGGGCTGCTCCGTGGGCAAGATCAGCCGAGGGTGGATGCGCCCAGCATCCGCCAAGACCCACTTGCTCCTAAAGCCCTCAATCCTCTTCCCGGGGTTCGAGATGGCAATGGCGCCACCGTACGCGATGAAGCTCGCGCACGTGGAAGCAGGACCGTGAGAGGTCCGGAGGTAGAAGTAGTGGCGCAGCAAGGCCACTGAGGGCTGCACCCCTACGTGAGCCTCGCAGTAATAGGCGAAGATTGCCAGGAGAAGGACAGAGTTGGGGTGGAGATGCAGAGCCTGTAGCTTATAATGGCGGAGGACAGAGAAGAAGAACTCGGAGAAGGGAGGCACCAGGCCAGCAGGAATGGTGCGTACGAACAACGGATAGAAGGTGCTCCCTTGACCCTCAGGGGTGGCGGAGCCGGCATTGAACACCTTCGCTCCGTCGATGCCCCACGCCACCGCCATCTGGCACAACCGGGCGAGGCTCGCCTCCGACACGTTCGGCGAGTCTAGGGCAGACGAGTACCAAGCTACGGCCGGGGGCTGACGAGGCGCCATGGCTTCCTAGGTCTCACAGTCAGAGTAGATCTGGAAATTTTGGAGGAAGGAAGGAGAGGCGCAAGAAAGGGGATCTGAGCAGCAACCGGAGAAAGCGAAAAGCAAAGCCTAGGCAGATGCCGCTCCTTTATCAACTCGCGTGGTTGTTAAGGCGCCCACGTCCAATCAACCGCCACGCAGCGCCTAAGGCCGTAGGCTGTTAGGGCTCGCGGCGCTTCGCTCTTGCCCTTCCGCCTCCCTGCACGGCCAAGTCCGGGCGCGCCTTGGGCCCGGGGGCTACTGTCGGCATTCTGGGAACGGGGGTCCCCAGACTTGCCTGCCTGTAGCCTGCGGCGTGGCTCAAAGGGAGGCCCAGCACGGCCCATCTTCATCAACACAGAGCCAAGACCCTCGCGAGGGGCCAAGCCTCGCGGGGCGGACGACACGGAGCTTCCTCAGGCACGGCCTCATCAGGTTGGCTCGCGAGGAGGCGGAGAGATCAAGCCGGGGTACCTCACGAGGTGCCCGTGACGCAAGCCATGACGACCAAAGGCGCCAGGCGGGTGCCAGCCCGCGCAGTGTCCTCCTTTCCTCTTTGGTGCAAAGGGAGCAAGCGCAGTCGCGGAGTACCGAGGCGTCAGGCAAAGGTTGCCATTTCGGTGCAACAAGACCAAGACCAGGAGGACTGCAAGACGGAGGTCATTGTGGAGACCAAGACGGCGTCACCACCAGAGCTTTGTGCAGGCAAAGACTACTTTTGTCAGGATAGCTAGTACTAGCTGTCCCCCTTCAAATTAGCCCGCCATTGTTGGCTCCCTTCCCGCTCGATATTTGGGAAGAGGACCAGGGCCTCTATAAATAGGACCAGCCACCCACACGGCAAAGGGGAGAGAGAGGGAAAAAAGAGAGAGGAGAGGAAAAGAGAGAGAGTTTTAGGGGGATCGAGACCAACGATAGAAGAGAGAGAGAGAGAGAGAAGGGTGACTGAACTCCTCCCAGCAGTTCATCGCCCCAGCCAAGAACAGACCCTCGCGAGGCTGTTCTTCCTTGTATTGTTCCTCATCATCAGCCCAAGAGGCAATCCACCACACCACACGCTGGAGTAGGGTATTACACCACAACGGTGGCCCGAACCAGTATAAACCCTGTGTCTCTTGTGTTGTTCTTTCCATAGCTTAGATCTTAGCGAGGCAGAGGGGTGCAGGTAGGTAGGAGGCGAAATCTCCGCGCGCACCCCAGTGTTCGAACCTCAAGGGTCTGCCGGAACCCGAAATCCGGTAGCCGCATAGGCATGACCCGGCGCATGATGGAGCTCTTTACTTGGTTGAACATGATAGGACCCGCCAAGAGGCTGAGCGGGCGGTTCAACAGGCAGCTGAGCAGGCGGCTCACCAAGCTTTTCCAGTTTATCTGACGACCTCTGTTGAAGCAGGTGTGTCCACAAGGACAGGAGGAGTCCCTTGCTTGGTACCGGCTCTGCATAATGAGTGCTTGCCAAAGGATTTCAAGGGGCCTTAGAAGGTGCCTAACTACACAGCCGACTTACAGCCCGGGGCATGGATCGAAAGTTATGAGATGGCCATGGAATTGCTGGAGGTCAGTGATGCAGCAATGGCTAAGTACTTCACTATGATGCTGGATGGAACGGCCTGCACTTGGTTAAAGGGACTGCCCCCCTAATTCCATTGGTTCCTGGGCTGAGTTAAAGGCCCGGTTTGTTCAGAACTTCAAAGATACATGCAAGCAGCCCATGTCGATTGTGGACTTGACTAATTGCAAGCAAGAAGAAGGTGAGTCCACGACCCATTGGGTGCGCCGGGTGAAGGAAATAATACATTTGTCTGATAAAATGGATGTTGGCTCCGTGGTCTTAATGTTGGAGAAAAATTGCCGTTTTGAACCTCTCAAACAGAAGCTAGAGCGGGCGCAACTGTAATGACATGGGCCAGCTGATGGCGGCTCTAGTCAAATATGCCGATTCAGATAGTACCAAGGATCCTGCGTCTGATGAAGAGACTACATGGAAGGGAAAGAAGAACGACAACGCTAAGGGTCTTCAGCATAACCCGGCAAATCAAGGAGGTAATAATAAAAGTAAGGCTGACGGCAGCTCGGAATTTGTGGCGAATGTGCAAGGCAACAATCAATGACGTAAGAGGAGGCCACCTCCTCGGTCAGGCGGGTCCGGTCCCACCCTCAAGCAGTTGCTAAATGAACCCTGTCCAAGACACGGCACCCAGGAGAAGCCGGCCACCCATCTATGGAAAGACTGTACGATCATGGACCTGGCGGCGGCTCGAGCGGTGGCGGTTTTCATGGCCCGGGCGGCAATTCAGGCGGCGGCGGTTTTCATGGCCAGGGCCCTCAAGGTAATCAAGGTGGTTATAATCAGCAATCTGGCCAAGGAGGTCAGCGGCAGCAATCCGGGTTTTGGAGTAACCCAAAGCAGCTAAGTAGTGGGCAGTATCATGTGTTCACCACCGGTTTATTCAAAAGGGACCAGAAACTTCATAAGAGAGCGGTCAACGCTGTTGAGCCAGTGGTTCCTCGTTATTTGAGATGGTCTGAGCAGCCTATCCTGTGGAGTAGGGAGGATCACCCTCCCCGGGTTGACAATCCGGGTCATCTGGCTTTGGTGGTGGCGCCTCAGGTTGGTGGATATAAATTCACTAAAGTACTCATGGATGGAGGTAGTAGCATCAACATCCTCTATTATGAGATGTTCTATCGCATGGGGTTGACTGACAAAAGTCTTAAGACGTCCAACACTGTTTTTCATGGAGTGGTGCCTGGTAAGTCGGCATACCCAGTGGGTAAGATTGAGCTGGAGGTAGCTTTTGGAGATGAGCATGATTCCAGGGCTGAGAAATTAACCTTTGAGGTGGTGAAAATCAAGAGCCCGTATCACACCCTGTTTGGACGGCCGGCTTATGCAAAATTCATGGCACGACCATGCTATGTTATCTGCAGCTCAAGATGCCGGGTTATAAAGGTACTATCACAGTACATGGAAGTCGGAAGATAGCCTTAGAGTGTGAGGAAGGCGATGCTCCTTATGCGGAATCTATTTGCGTGATGGAGGAGTTAAAGTTCTACAAAGAGAATGTTGACCCGGCACACATGATATCTTTGAAGAAGCCAACTACGGAACATGAGCCGGCACTGAAGTTTAGGTCAGCTGACGATACCAAGATGATTGATTTTGTGCCTGGCGACTCATCCAAACAATTTATTACCAGTGCTAATTTGGATCCCAAATAGGAAGGCACGCTCAACGAGTTCATCCGTGAGAACCGGGACATCTTTGCATGGAAGCCTTCTGACATGACAGGTGTACCGAGAGAACTCGCTGAGCACACTCTCAATATTTATCCAAAGTTTAAGCCGGTCAGGCAGTTTCTTCGGCGGTTCAACGAGGAAAGGCACAAGGCTATTGGAGAAGAGGTGGCCCGACTTTTGGCAGCCGGATTCATTATTGAAGTCTTTCATCCAGAGTGGTTGGCTAACCCGGTGCTTGTGCTTAAAAAGAACGGCACCTGGCGTATGTGTGTGGATTACACGGATTTAAACAAAGCTTGTCCGGCTGATCCTTTTGCTCTTCCTCGTATTGATCAAATCATTGATGCTACGGTAGGTTGTGAGCATTCGAGCTTTTTGGATGCTTATTCTAGTTACCATCAGATCAAGATGGCGGTTAAGGACCAGGAGAAGACAACTTTCATTACTCCATTTGGAGCCTTTTGCTATGTGTCCATGCCTTTTGGGCTTAAGAGTGCCCAGGCGACTTATCAGCGGTGTGTGCAGAACTGTCTTCACAATCAGATTGGGTGTAATGTTCATGCTTATGTGGACGATATAGTGGTGAAATCCAGAGAGAAGGAGACCTTGATAGATGATCTGAAGGAAACCTTTGATAACCTCCGGGTCTACAAGATGATGCTTAACCCAACCAAGTGCGTTTTTGGAGTACCAACGGGAAAGATTTTGGGTTTTTTGATGTCTAACAGAGGCATTGAGGCTAACCCGGAGAAAATGAAGGCGATTACGTCTTTGGCTAAGCTGGCGTGCATCAATGACGTTCATCGGCTGGCAGGTCGTGTTGCAGCTTTAAGCCGGTTAGGTGAGAAGGCTATGCCGTTATATCAAATGATGAAGAAGACGGATGATTTTGTCTGGAGTGATGCTGCTAACTCTGCCTTTGAAGATATGAAAAGACAGCTTGCTGAGCCGCCGGTTCTTGCTGCTCCCATTGATAAGGAGCCACTGTTGTTATATGTGGCTGCTAACACACGTGCTGTCAGTGTGGCCATTGTTGTAGAGTGCAAAGAGGCTGGCAAGGAATATCCGGTTCAACGGCCGGTTTACTACGTCAGTGAGGTGCTCATTGAGTCCAAACAGAGATATCCACATTGACAAAAACTTGTTTATGGGGTGTTCATGGCGAGCCGGAAGCTTAAGCATTACTTTCAGGGTCATCCTATCACTGTGGTTAGCTCTGCTCCTTTAGGAGATATTATTCAAAATAGAGAAGCCACGAGACGAGTCGCCAAGTGGGCCATTGAACTTGGGTCTCATGGTTTAAAGTATGTGCCATGTACTGCCATCAAATTTCAAGCACTGGTGGACTTCATTAACGATTGGACAGAGTTGCAGATACATGAAGAGAAGCCAGACAACACATATTGGACGATTCATTTTGATGGGTCCAGGCAATTGGAAGGCTCGGGGGCTGGAGTTGTTTTAACTTCCCCTCGAGGTGACAAATTTTGTTATGTGTTGCAGTTGATGTTTCCTTGTACTAACAACGCAGCTGAGTATGAGGCCTTACTCCATGGTCTTCGAATGGCTAGAGAAATGAGTTTAAGCCGGGTAAGGTGCCTTGGCGACTCAGATTTGGTGGCTCAGCAAGTATCAGGCAAGTGGGACTCCAAGGATCCTCTCATGGCGGCTTATCGCCGTGAGGTTGACGCTGTTGCTGGACACTTCAGGGGTTATCAAGTGGAGCACATTGACCGCAGAAAGAACAAAGCAGCTGATGCTTCAAGCCGGTTGGGATCTCAGTGTAAGCCGGTGCCGCCTAACACTTTTTTAGATGTTCTGCATAAACCTTTTGTCAAGTTGCCTACAAAGGAAGATTTGGCTGTTCCAGACCCGGAAGCACAATTGGTGGCGGCTCTTAATGTCATTCCAGATTGGACAGTGCCGTATTTGGCTTATATGACCCTGGGTGAGTTGCCGGAGGATGAGACCTTGGCTAGACAGATGACCCGGCGGTCTAAGTCAATGACAATTTCCAATGGTGAGTTGTATCATCGCAGTGTCACCGGGGCGTTTCAACGCTATGTCTCTCCTAAGGAAGGTCAAGAAATTCTTTGTGACATCCATGAAGGAGATTGTGGCCATCATGCCGGTTCAAAGTCTCTTGTGGCCACCTTCCGTCATGGCTTTTACTGGCTAACGGCTCACGCTGATGCGGAGGATCTGGTCAGTAGGTGCGATGGGTGTCAAAAATTCGCACGACGGGCGCACATGCCGGCTCAGGAATTGCGGATAATTCCAATTACATGGCCGTTTGTAGTCTGGGGGCTTGATATGGTTGGACCTTTCAAAAGATCCAAAGATAAAAAGACGCACCTTTTGGTGGCTGAGGGAGTCCTGGATTAGGGGGTGTCCGGATGGCCGGACTATACCTTCAGCCGGACTCCTGGACTATGAAGATACAAGATTGAAGACTCCGTCCCATGTCCGGAAGGGACTTTCCTTGGCGTGGAAGGCAAGCTTGGCGATACGAATATGAAGATCTCCTACCATTGTAACCGACTCTATGTAACCCTAACCCTATCCGGTGTCTATATAAACCGGAGGGTTTTAGTCTGTAGGACAACATACACATCAACAATCATACCATAGGCTAGCTTCTAGGGTTTAGCCTCCTCGATCTTGTGGTAGATCTACTCTTGTACTACCCATATCATCAATATTAATCAAGCAGGCTTATGGATAAAGAGAGAGAGACTTCAGTGACTTCAGGATATCGCCAAAAGGCGAATGCAAAGGATCCCGCCGAGCAAAAGCATTTTCAACGTAGGCTTATGGCCACGGCAAGAAGCCTCAAGAAAAAACAACAACAACTTAGGGTTGATCAAGATTTGCTAGTCGACAGATGGACTGAAGTCCTTGCGGCCGAAGAGCATAAACTCGAACGCCCCTCCAAGAGCTACCCAAAGCGCAGGTTGCTACCCCAATTAAAGGAGGAAGCACTTGATGCGGCCGACCGACCACCTTGTGGTCGCGACAGAGAGGCCTTTTGACCCTCCACTCAAGCCGCACCCCGTACCAAGGCACGGGAATATGCGCCAGACTTACGAGACATGTTGGAGGACAAGGCAAGGCAAACAAGATCGATCTACGGATCGCATGGGCGCCCCACAGCTCGAGACGGTAACCGTCACGCCGGCCACAAATTCGGCGGGGCCGAAGACAGTAGACAAGGCTCATTGGAGCTACGTCACGATATAGCCCAGTACAGAGGCACCGCACACCCACTCTGCTTTACAGACGAAATAATGGATCATCAAATCCTCGAGGGTTTCAAACCCGTAAACATCGAATCATATGATGGCACAACAGATCCTGCGGTATGGATCGAGGATTATCTCCTTCATATCCACATGGCCCGTGGCGATGATTTCCACGCCATCAAATACCTCCCACTCAAGCTTAAAGGACCAGCTCGGCATTGGCTTAACAGCTTGCCAACAGGATCAATCAGTTGTTGGGAGGACCTGGAAGCCGCATTCCTCGACAATTTCTAGGGCACTTACGTGCGACCCCCAGACACCGATGACCTAAGTCACGTAATTCACCAGCCAGAGGAATCGGCGAGGCAATTCTGGACACGGTTCCTAACAAAGAAAAATCAAATAGTCGACTGTACGGACGCTGAGGCCCTAGCAGCCTTCAAGCACAATATCTGTGAGGAGTGGCTGGCCCGGCACCTTGGACAGGAAAAGCCGAAATCTATGGCAGCACTCACGACACTCATGACCTGCTTTTGCGCGGGAGAAGACAACTGGCTTGCTCGTAGCAACAATATGACCAAGAACCCTGGTAATTCGGACACCAGGGACATTAGTGGCAGGTCACGTCGCAACAAGCAGAAGTGCCGCATTAACGGCGACAATGCTGAGGACATGATAGTTAATGCCGGATTCAGAGGCTCTAAATCCGGTCAGCGGAAAAAGCCATTCAAAAGGAATCCTAGGGGCCCGTCCAGTTTGGACCGTATACTCGACCGCTTGTGCCAGATACATGGCACCCCCGAAAAGCCGGCCAATCACACCAACAGGGATTGTTGGGTGTTCAAGCAGGCAGGCAAGTTAAATGCCGAAAATGAAGACAAGGGGCTGCATAGCGATGACGACGAGGAGCCCCGGCCGCTGAACAACAGTGGACAGAAGGGTTTCCCCCCACAAGTGCGGACGGTGAACATGATATACGCAACCCATGTCCCCAAAAGGGAGCGGAAGCGTGCGTTAAGGGACGTATATGCGGTAGAGCCAGTCGCCCCAAAGTTCGACCCATGGTCCTCCTGCCCGATCACCTATGATCGAAGGGACCGTCCCACTAGCATCCGTCATGGCGGATTCGCCGCATTGGTTCTAGACCCAATTATTGATGGATTTCATCTCACTAGAGTCCTTATGGACGGCGGCAGCAGCCTGAACCTGCTTTACCAGGATACAGTGCGGAAAATGGGCATAGATCCTTCGAGGATTAAGCCCACCAAAACGACCTTTAAAGGCGTAATACCAGGTGTAGAGGCCAACTGTACAGGCTCAGTGACACTTGAAGTGGTCTTCGGATCTCCGGATAATTTCCGAAGCGATGAGTTAATCTTCGACATAGTCCCGTTTCGCAGTGGCTATCACGCACTGCTCGGGCGAACCGCATTTGCTAAGTTCAATGTGGTACCACATTATGCATACCTTAAGCTCAAGATGCCAGGCCCTCGAGGAGTAATTACGGTCAATGGAAACACCGAACGCTCCCTCTGAACGGAGGAGCACACGGTGGCCCTTGTAGCGGAAGTTCAAAGCAGCCTCTCCAGGCAGTTCTCAAGTCCGGCCACTAAATGGGCGGACACCGTCAAGCGCGCCCGGAGTAACCTACAACAAGACCGTCTGGCACGATCCGAGCAGGCGTAGCAATGCGGCCCCAACCCCAACCCTCGCAAAAAGGCGACGCCAGTACTTCGCGTTCATAACTACGCTCTAGAGATACCATGGGTACAGGGGGAGGGGCACCATCACGGCACGCCCAATACATGGCTTAAACCGTAGCAGGGGCTGCCGATTTTTTAATTTTCTCTTACTTTCAGGACTTCATCCTTCGGAAGGCCTGTTCGGCAGTTCAATTGCCGCACAAACGATGCAAGAACCAGGGAAGCAGACAAGCCACGCCGCACTACGGAACTCCCAGGTGGTCTCTATCGTGAGCAGTATACCCGTTCCGCATACTATTCCGCAGCTTGCCCCTGGAACGGACATGTTAACTAGTCCAACCTTCCACTTATCGCATTACTTGTATCGTTCTGCCTTGATTGCACACCTTCTTAATAAACAATGCATAGCTTTCGTCTATTTTTGCATTACCCTTTTTCCTTATGTTCCTTAACGACATGTTGCACTCGTACACATTGGTACAGCCAAAATACGCCAGGGGCTTTAGTACCCCTCAATATGGTGTGAGAAGTCCGAATACTTTAACAAGTGCGGCACCCCGAACTTATAGCATTATATGCATCAGCTTCGAATCATGTCTTGGGTCAATAGTTGGGTTTGCCCGGCTCCTATGTTTTGGTGCCTTACGTTCCGCTATATCGGCTAAGGTAGCACTAGGAGAACCACTGCGATTGTGCCCCGGTTGAGCTGGGTCGAGCACCTCAGTGGAGAAAGCTAAAACTGACTGTCATGATGAAGCGAGAGCTGGTCGCTGTTCGAGATGTTTTTCGAGTCCCTAAAGACTTATGCCGCTTAGGGTGAGGAGCCGGCTCTGTCCGGCCAAGGCGTGGATAGCGCCCCAAATTCGGTCTTCCGAATACCAGGGGCTTCGCCGAAATTTAAAATTATAGAATTCTATGGCTAAGTGAGAGTGTTCACGCATTATAGTCCGATTGCCTTGTTCGTTGGGCTGAGCGCCTCCCTCGAAGGACCCAAACATGGGAAAGAGAGCGCTCAAATTTATCCCCGAACACCCCAGCACTAGCGGCATGGGGGCAGAAGCCGACGACTCACCATCTATCATAATTGATAAACAGCCGCATAGAAGGTAATATTTTAAATTCCATCAGCATTGCTTAGCGCATATAAACAAGTTTTTAGCGCACATGACACAACGAGCAAGTTTCACTCAAAAATTACATCCCTAGAACATTCATCCGCCACAAGGCGGGCACCCTTCAGAACATCCTTATAATAATTCTCGGGCTTGCGATGCTCTTTCCCCGGCGGTGGCCCGTTCTTCACCAGCTTCTCAGCATCCAGCTTGCCCCAGTGCACCTTCGCACGGGCAAGGGCCCTACGGGCACCTTTGATGCAGACGGAGTGCTTGATGACTTCGAGCCTTGGACAGGCCTCCACCAACCGCCGCACTAGACCGAAATAGCTCCCAGGCAGAGCCCCTCCAGGCCACAGCCAAACAACGAGGCCCTTCATGGCCTGTTCGGCCACCTTGTGGAGCTCGACCAGTTGCTTCAGCTGGTCGCTCAGGGGCACGGGGTGTCCAGCCTCAGCGTACTGAGACCAGAACACCTTCTCCGTCGAGCTGCCCTCCTCGGCTCGATAGAATGCGACGGCATCGGATACACTCTGGGGAAGATCTGCGAACACTCCTAGAGAGCTCCGGATTCGGGTAAGTAACAAGTAACTCACGTTTATGTGTTTGCTTTGCATAAAGAATGCCTTACCCGCCGCTATCTTCTTCACCTCATCCAACTCCTGGAGGGTCTTCTAGGATTTGGCCTTGGCAGATTTGGCATTTTCAATAGCCACCACGAGCTCGGACGCTTGCGTCTTCGAGTTAAGCTCCAAATTCTCATGTTTTTCCATGAGAGCCTGGAGCTCTTGCCGCACCTTGCCAACCTCGGCCTCATATTTCTCCCGCTCAGTGTGCTCCGAGGACGCACTCTTCTCGGCCTCGACCAGCGCTTGCTTAAGGGTTGCCACTTCAGACGTGGCCCCTACATTAGTCACGATAATCCTGTCATTCTTTGTAATTGCACCTTTATATATATATTTTTACCAAGGTATTTCTTACCTTCATTGTCCTCGAGCTGCTTCTTGGCACGTTCGAGCTCTTGCTCGGACCGCTCGAGGTTCTGCTTTAGCGCGTCCACTTCCGCAGTCAGTACGGCGGACGCAAGTAGGGAAGCCTGCATATGCATATTGACTCATTTTTGTTAGACTCCTGCGAATTCTATTTGATCCTCTATTCGGCTTTTCTTCCCGAACGCCAAACAGAGCATCAGGGGCTACTGTCTATGCGGTACTATTATTTACACATTCTTTACTTACCTCAAAGCCTGTCAAAAGGCTAGTACAAGCTTCGGTCAGTCCGCTCTTGGCAGACTGAACCTTCTAGACCAGCGCACTCATAATAGCGCGGTGCTCCTCATCGATGGAGGCACCTTGGAGCGCCTCCAACATATTGTGCGGCGCCTCCGGTTGGACGGGGGCCGCTGGCATGGTGGACTTGCTCCTCTTGGAAGGAGGTCCCCCGCCGGACTCTGGAACCTTTGAAGGTTCCAGAGCGGTGTCCGGCCTAGAGCCGGACTTGGAGCCCTGGGGGGTTTCATCCCCTTTACTCCTGGAGTCCGGGAGATCGCCTTGCGGTGCCTCCAGGACCACCTCCTCCCGGCTTGGGACCTGTTGGGACAACACTTCGGTGTCGTCCATAGGGCGGGGGGAGGAAGCCATCGGAAGTGAGTTCACGTCCAACGAGTCGAGTGAGCCGCTCGACGACGCGTCGAGCCGGTCTTTGGGTGGGCTGCATAAACATATTCGACATGAGGGAAAGCTGCGCAATAAACGAATACTATGAAGTACTCTGATATCCGGATACTTACGATTTGGCCAGGGGCTTGGCCTTAGGCGCCCACTCCTCTCCACCGTCGTCGGCGTCGGTGGAGCAGTCCGGAGGAAGGGTTTTCCCCTTCTTGGACCCTTCGGCCTCCCTAGTTGGGGCGACCTTCCTTTTCTTCCCTTCCCCCGCTGGAGGGGGAGGGGTCTCTTCTTCCTCCTCCTCGTCTTCGCGGGAGGAGTGCGTCTTGGATTCATCAGATGATGAATCCGACACCTCCGGTCGTCGGGCACTCTTTCGAGTCCCCGTGGCCTTCTTCTTGACCTTCTTCTCCGGCACCACATAGGGTGCCAGAAGTAGCAGCTTCGCCAAGCGAGCATCCGCTGGGCCTTCGGGCAGAGGAGCCGGACAGTTGATCTGTCCGGATGTCACCTGCCAATCCTGTCAAAGGTAAGGGAGTTTAGATCCCGCATGGAGTCAAACTATGAAAAACTGATACCCTGTAAAAGAAAAAAAAAATAGCTTACCGCGAGAGCGTGACGCTGCGCACTGAATCCGCGATCCTCAGTAGCGGATGCGGGAGCCTCGGCACCCTTGAAAAGCATCCTCCAGGCATCTGCATACGTCGTGTTGAAGAGCCTGCTCAGAGTCTGGTGTCCGCCGGGTCGAACTCCCACAAGTTGAAAGCCCGTTGTTGGCACGGGAGGATCAAGCGGATGAGCATAACCTGGACTACGTTGACAAGTTTGAGCTTCTTGTCCACCAGGGTTTTGACGCATGTTTGGAGTCCAGTTAGCTCTCCTTTTTTACCCCACGACAGGCCCGTCTCTTTCCAGGACGTGAGCCGTGTTGGGGGTCCAGACCGGAACTCAGGGGGTGCAACCCATTCGGCGTCGCACGGCTCGGTGATGTAAAACCACCCCGATTGCCACCCCTTCAGGGTCTCCACAAAGGAGCCCTCAAGCCAGAGGACGTTAGCCATCTTGCCCACCATGGAGCCTCTGTACTCTGCCTGGCTGCCGTGCACCACCTTCGGCTTGACGTTGAAAGTCTTGAGCCAGAGCCCGAAATGGGGGCGGATGCGGAGGAAGGCCTCTCACACGACGATAAACGCCGAGATGTTGAGGACGAAGTTCGGGGCCAGATCATGGAAATCCAGGCCGTAGTAGAACATGAGCCCCCGGACAAATGGGTGGAGAGGGAAGCCCAGTCCGCGGAGGAAATGGGGGAGGAACACCACCCTCTCATGGGGCCTAGGGGTGGGGATGAGCTGCCCCTTTTCGGGGAGCCGGTACGCGATGTTGTTAGACAGGTATCCGGCCTTCCTCAGCTTTTTGATATGTCCCTCCGTGACGGAGGAGACCATCCACTTGCCTCCCGCTCCGGACATGGCTGGACAAGGTTGAGGTTGGGAGTGCGGACTTGGGCGCTGGAGCTCGAGTGCACAAGAATGGATAGACGAAGGAGGAAGAAGGCGTAGGTGAAAAGGTGGATCTTTATCCCCTTATATGGGTGGACGCAGCTACATGTCCCCACTAGCCTAATAAAACTCGCTTATCTCCAAGCGCCGTAATCGATGGCGCGGTCGGGTTACCCACGCCCGTATTGATGAGAATCCCGGAATAAGGGGACACAATCTCTGCTTTAACAAGACGTGCCAAGGAAACCGCCTCGCATAACGCGCTGAGATGGGACAGCAAAACGGTTCAAATAAAAACTTGGCCGTGGTGTGATGTCGCACTACGGAATACGTCAGCAGATTAGATTTGTGTAAATATTATTCTCACTATGGCAATATGTGGAAACTTATTTTGCAGAGCCGGACACTATCTTTGTGTTCAAAATCTTCTATGAAGTACTTGTAGGAGGAACCCGCCTTGCAATGCCGAAGACAATATGCGCGCCGGACTCGTCGTCATTGAAGCCTGGTTCAGGGGCTACTGAGGGAGTCCTGGATTAGGGGGTGTCCGGATGGCCGGACTATACCTTCAGCCGGACTCCTAGACTATGAAGATACAAGATTGAAGACTCCGTCCCATGTCCGGAAGGGACTTTCCTTGGCGTGGAAGGAAAGCTTGGCGATACAAATATGAAGATCTCCTACCATTGTAACCGACTCTATGTAACCCTAACCCTATCCGATGTCTATATAAACCGAAGGGTTTTAGTCCGTTGGACAACATACACATCAACAATCATACCATAGGCTAGCTTCTAGGGTTTAGCCTCCTCGATCTCGTGGTAGATCTACTCTTGTACTACCCATATCATCAATATTAATCAAGCAGGATGTAGGGTTTTACCTCCATCGAGAGGGCTCGAACCTGGGTAAAACTTCGTGTCCCTTGTCTCCTGTTATCATCCGGACTAGACGCACAGTTCGGGACCCCCTACCCAAGATCTGGCAGTTTTGACACCGACAGTGGCAGTGGACAAATTCACAAAGTGGGTTGATGCAGAGCCAATTAGTAAGTGTGTTGCGGCCACGACGGTTCAATTCATGAAGAAAGTGATCTTTCATTTTGGTTTTCCACACAGCATTATCACTGACAATGGCACTAACCTGTCCCAAGGAGCTATGGAAGAATTCTGTCAACGGGAACATATCCGTCTTGATGTTTCATCAGTAGCTCACCCCCAATCCAATGGTCAAGTTAAAAGAGCCAATCAGGAAATCCTGAAAGGTCTAAAACCTCGGCTTATGGTCCCTTTACAATGGACGTCGGGTTGTTTGGTGGAAGAGTTACCCTCTATGATATGGAGCATCAATACTACCCCTAACAGGTCTACGGGGTATACGCCTTTCTTCATGTTTTATGGAGCAGAGGCAGTCCTGCCCAGTGACATCCATCATGACTCGCCCCAAGTGGCGGCTTATGTTGAAGCTGATAACGAACAAGCCTGTCAGGATACGCTTGACCTGTTGGATGAAGAGTGTGGCTTAGCGGCAGCCCGCTCAGCGATTTACCAACAGGACCTGCACCGTTATCACAGTTGCTGGGTTAAGTCAAGAACCTTTCAAGAAGGTGACCTGGTGCTCCGGCTCATCCAGGATCAGTCTGATGCGCACAAGTTATCCCCACCTTGGGAAGGACCCTTTGTGGTCAGCAAGAACTTAAATAACGGGTCATACTACCTTATAGATGTTCGAGAGCACAAAGACTCACGTAAGTCGGAGGAGGAGACCCGCCGGCCGTGGAATATTGCTCATCTTCGGCCTTACTACACTTGAGCCACCGGCTCTCATAATGTACATACTTTGACGTTTTATATATTATGATAAGTAATAAAGCAGGACCTCTGTTCTTTTTATCCTTAATGATCACATGTCTTTGTTATTTTAAGTATAAAATGACCAATTGGGGGCTGATCGTATTCGAATCTAGCTTAACCCCTTTGGTCTGGCTCATGATCGTATTTGAATCTAGCCGTTAAACCTCATGATCACTAGGGGGCTTCCTGTTCAAACATAGGTCGTATTCGAACCAAAGAGAACATAGATGTCGTTACCCTCTTGATCGACAAAAGCCAAACTCACAAGGGGGCTTCTTGATCGTATTCAAATCATAGCTTAACCCCTTTTGGGTCCGACTTGGATCGTATTCGAATCAGGGTCGTTAAAAACCTCTCAAGGTCATTTGGGGGCTTCCTATTCAAACATAGGTCGTCTTCGAACCAAAGAGAACATAGCTGTCGGTACCCTCTTGATCGGCACAACGCCAAAGCCACTAGGGGTTACATGATCGTATTCGAATCCTAGCTTAACCCCTTTGGTCCGGTTTACTGATCATATTCGAATCAGAAGCCTCCAAATCTTTCTTGGTGCTTGATTTAATCCGTTTGAAAGATAATATTTTGTTTTACTGGTTTTTGTTGTCTAGAATCTAACTGTAAGTATGGTTTCAATTTAAACCGGCTTGGTTCTTTGACAATGAGTTGCTAGTGTATAAACGTCATCATGCATACGGAAGTATTGTATTCTAAAAATATTGGATTGTCACCCTTACTGTTCGGGTCACATAAGCCGGCAGTCCAGATTCAAGAACGCAGGTATGATATTGTCATTTAAAATTCATAAACAGACTTATCGGTGTTTTTCTTTAATCAAAGGCTTTCCAGCCTTATTTATCTTTACATCTAGCCTTGATTATACCATTATGTTAATTTCATACGTATGTATTGGGTGTTTTGACCCGTCCAGCGACAAACCGCGAGGACAGTTTTTTCATCTTTTACATACAGGAATAGATTCAAACGCTACAAATATGATAAAGGATGTAAAGCATATATTGACATGACGGATAAAAGTGTCGTACGCAGTATGTGCATGATGGCATAGGCAGAACATGAAGTTTTAAGCTAGCCTATTACAAGGCGTTTGGATCCCAAAAGGTTAATACTGTTTTTCAACCAAGCAGATGTTAAGCTAAAGCCGTTCATTAAATCTTGGCCGGATTATTTGGATGGTTACAACTCCTCCCTTGCCGGTTCATCTTCCTCCACCATTTGGAAACTGGGCTTGGACCAATCAAAGCCATGAAGAGCAACGAACTCAGCTTCATCATCAATTAGACCAGACGGGTCAATTTCTGGGGCAAAGGTGTGTTGGCGAACCGGCGGGATTAGATCTGTCACTTTATACGAAGGAGTCGCCATCTTTTTATTCTCAGCATCAAAACCCGGCTGATACTTATCAACATTGGTCTCATCGCCAAGGATGGTAGCATGAGGTCGAATTCCCTTCACGCAAGCGGCAAAATCTTCTTGATCAAATGGAGTCCCGTCTTCCTTAAAGTTGGGATATCCCTTGGCTACATCTGCCGGGTCTAGCTCCGGCACCCAGGCTTTGGAGATGCTTAGAGCAGTTAGGGCTCCGGCTCTCGCACAGGACCGTTTGACTTCTTGGAATCTGGCGGGTAAATAGATAACTTCTTCAAGACATCACTCAAAAGGTTTGGTCCTTGGTTGGCTGGGGAGATAATCGCAAGAGCCTGTTGAGCTCCAGTATAAAGTTGCTCCACCAGGGTGTAAACCGCCTTGAGCTTTATCAGACTGTTTTGGCTCAGATTGCTGCTCCGTGGACCTACGAGGTATTCCAAAAGGTTAAGTAGGCGGCTTACATTATGATGGCAAAAATAGAGTTTAAGTAAATAATATGAGAACTCACCAAAGATTGCAGAGACCATCTGAGACACATGACTTTTTAAACCGGCGAGTTCAGTAGTAACCTCTTTGAGAGCCACCTTAGCCGTTTCAGCATGCTGTATCAGCAAGGTTTTTTCATCGGCCCAAGATTTTTTCTCTACATCAAAATTGGTCTTCAGTTTCTCTGCTTCAGATAGGCTCAACTAGAGTTTGGATTCGGTATTCTTTATCTCAATCTCTTGAGCTTCCAACCGGGTTTTCGCATCAGCCAGTTGAGAATCCAAGTCAGTTATGGCGGTCTACAGACATGCACAGGTGTGTCAAAGTTTATTCCAAATAAAGGTCATAATGATTAAAGTCCCAAGTGCTTTGCAAAGCAACACCACTCGGAACTTGGGGGCTAATGTCTGCCCAAGCAATTTTTAAATGCAGAAATGACTCTTCTAAAAACAAGTCCCAAGTGTTTTTACAAGTAACAACGCTTGGCACTTGGAGGCTAATGCATGATATTCAGAAAGTTTTTCCTCTTGAGCTGGATAACAGTATTAGTTTGGACTGATTCAAGACAGCTATGAAGTTAAGTACTAGCTCATTCATGATGAATTAAGCTGGCCCTTGGGGACTACAGGTGAAATTATGCTACTTAGATAAATCTGGTTAAACATTTTAAACCAAACTTGGAAAAATCTAGGTCAGAACGTCAACCTATATCACAAGTCTACAGATCATTCAAGTTTATCATAATCAGGAGACTTGGGGGGCTGGCAGAGCATATAAGCTAATGAAAGCCGGAGATCATACCTCATATTTTAATTGCAGCTGTTTGACCATCTCAATTTAAGAGTCACGACTAGAATGCATGTGACTAAGGTAGCCAGATAGCACATCAGTAGCACTCAGGTGAGCATAGTGAGAGATGTCAAAGATAACTTTCTGCTTTTCCAAAGCCTCTTGCTTGGCAGAGTGTCTTGCCAGTACAGTTGGATTGCCCGGCTCAATGAATCTACTACCAGTTATCAGAACATCATGGTCATAAGTCGTCGGCGGGTTAGTTGAGCTTCACGGTTCAATAGTAGAGGGATTGAGAATTGTTTCGTCAACAGACGGCTCATGAGGATATATTTGAACATTCACAGTAGGGTCTTCTGGTGCTTCAGGTTGTCCCGGGGCAGGAGTCGGTAATGCCGGCTCAGCGACTTTTGGATCTTCAGTCAGCTTAATCACCCTTGCCTTCTTGGGCTTTGCTTGACCACTAAGAGGAATTTGATGAATCAGTAGAATGATACGGACATAAAGATGCAGAAGAAGGATAATTATCTTTATCCAGGGGCAGTCTTGAAAGTCGGAAGTTAAGTTTTTGAAGAATCCCCAGAGGAATGAGAGACCTCCTGCAAAAGTGAAATCACAGTTAAAAAGAACAAGGAGATATATTCATTGATAAAGGCAGAAGTCAAAGGTGAAGGAAACCTCATTCAGGCGTTTCCGAGGAGTTTTTGGTAAGCCGGAGGGCAGTTCATTGTCGTCACTGGTCTGGGTCTGACGGCAGCTCTCATGTTGCTGCTGTTTCAAAAGAAAATGAGGATCCAAATAAGCCAAAGGGTGTGAAAACCTTACTTTCTGGGTTACCAGTCGAGGTTTCTGTCTTGGCAAAGGTTCTGAGTTGGAGGAAATAATTACCTCTTCTTCCACTGCCTGGCTGGCCCCCATGTCATCCTGGTAATAATCAGTGTCAATAAGGTTGTTAAAAAGCAGGCCAAGAGAGTCAAGGGCTACCTCCAACTCAGAAACATCATCCAACTTGAACATATCAAAAGCAGTTGTTTTCTTCTTAGATTTTCGGGTCGTCTTCTTGGCGGCTATGGCGACGGCTCTAGCTTTCTTGGCGGCTTCATGATCATAGTTGGCCTTCCAAAAGTCAGATTTGGCCTGTAGGAAAATAACAGGTTAAAAATCATGCAAGTACTTAACTACTGAAAAAAGAGGAGAGTGAAAGGGATTTACCTCTAGGTCCGGGTTAAGTTTGCAGAAGGGGTTCAATCCTACTTTGCTGCGGTCTTCATATTTGCTGTTGACAAGAGTGGTTGACATTTCAATAATGGCCTCTTCAGTCAGTTGTAGAGAACTATGACGCAGAGGGTCATCTGGGCCTCCGGCATAGTTATACATCAAGTCAGATCGGCGGCTCAGAGGGATGACCCTCCATGCGATCCAACAATGGATCAAGTCAACTCTAGTTAAGCCGTTTCCCAACAAGGCTTGAACCTTTTTGATGGTTGGGATGAGCTTCTTACGTTCAGCGGCAGAAAGTTTGTGAGGGAGTGAAAACTTAGCGTCAAGATGCTCCGCGCGATAACCCGGCATTGGTTTTTCATCAGCTCGCGACGTGTCTTTGCAATAAAACCAAGTTTGGTTCCAATCCTTGGGATGTCTTGGTAAGACTACTAAGGGAAAGAGGGCATCCCGTCTGCGTTGAACAAAAATTCCACCAAGTTCCAAGCTGGGGCCGTTGGTGCATTCATTCTGGTGGTTCAAATAGAAATACTCTCTGAAGAGTTCAACAGTAGGTTCTTCTTGAAGATAAACATCGCAGAGAACTTGAAAATTGCAGATGTTTGATATGGAGTTGGGTCCAAGATCTTGTGGATGAAGCTTGAAAAAATGCAGAACATCTCTGAAGAATTTTGAGTCGGGTGGTGAAAAACCCCGGTCCATCTGATCAGTAAAGATGATGACTTCACCGTCCTTGGGCTGAGGTTTTTCTTCGGCCGGGTCAGGGGCGCGATAAGACATAATGCTCTTTTCTGGTTAATACCCAATGGTATCAAAATCCTCCAGAGTGGCGTTAGTGACTGTGGAAGGGACCCGGTTGCAAACCGTCATCGTCTTTGGCGGCATGGTGAGAGGTCAAGCTGAGAAGGAAGTAATTTACCGGTTTAAGTTAAATGGTGGAATCACAGGTTAATGTCTTCAATACAGATGCATAATGGCGGCTTAAGTAAGGGCGAATGATGTATGAAGCAAAAAGAAGCCGGCATGAAAAGCTGCCATGGTTAAAGGTATTCAAAAGTGGCCAGCAACAAAAAATTGGCTAAGTGTTGAGATAAATAAGTTTCACAGGCTGCTACTACTATTTTGGATCAAGATTGGTAAAAAAAAAGGAAAATAAATCAAGACCAAAAAACTAGTACAGAGGAGTTCATCAGTTCTAAGGAAGCCTTTGTACAAGAAAAGGGGATCTACTAGCATCTGAAATGGATGCGGAACAGTTATCGCATGAGTTCCATACTTCTTTTAGATCAAAAGAGGATACGGTGGAGAAACTACGAAGAATCTATGATCAATAGAGAAGAACACAGAAGAACTTGCAAACCCTAATGCGGATCTAAAGTGCGGAAAAGCAAAAACTTACGGACGCAGTTCTACTATGGAGGGTCGCCGCCATTCTCGGGACAAGCTCAGGTGGATGAAGCGCCCAAGGTTGAGGACGACGGTGAGTGCTGCGGCGGCGGCGGAGTTCGAGCGACAGAGAGGTTGCGAGAGAAGGAAGAAGAAGAATGATGAAGACTAGCCGTGCCTATTTATAAGGAGATAGGTGAACAGGCAGGCGCAAAAAATGAGGAAGGCCAAAACGATGATTATCCAGCTAACTAGACGCCTCGATTTTCGGAAGGCATTTAAGATAAGGATCCATTAAGATGACATCGTGGCGTATTTCCAAATTTTCTGAAGGTGATGTCATGGCGGGTTACAAAGCTTTTACAAGAAGTGGAAGATGGATTTCTTCGAAGTGTTGAAGATTGACATGAACAAAGTTCAAATCAACCTGGGGCCTAATGTTGGGGATATGACTACGAGATATGATCCGCCCAGGAGGGGCCGGGTCAACCACAATGGCGGGTTACTTAAATAAAGCCCGAAGAGTATACAAGGTGACAATTTACAATAATGCTTATAATAGGCCCAAGCCCAGAGGTGGCTTAAGGCCCGTAAGTATAAACCGCCATGTATGAATAAGACTTGTAAAGTAAGGCATGTAAGAGATGTCACCGAGCCGGACACGTTGTATGAGCCGGCCGAGACTCTGTAGGCTGTAGGGCGTCAACCGGTGTATATAAGGGGACGAACCGGCGGCGGCTTAGGGCAAGAAACAACAGATCGAGAGCCAAGTTAGCGTATTCTCTCCTTGGTCATCGAAACATAGCAATACCACATCAACTAGACTAGGCTTTACCTTCACCGCAAGGGGCCAAACTAGTATAAACCTCTCGTGTCCTTTGTCCCGATTAACCCCTTTAAGCTTCCTAGTTGCGATGTCTCCACGACAAAGTCCTTTCACTAGGACATCTGCTGTGACAATTCCACGACAGGTTGGATGATATTTATCATGTAATCGAGTTAGTTTTGTTAGGGTTTAATCCCTAGTATCCATTATGTTCTGAGATTGATGTTGCTATGACTTTCCTATGCTTAATGCTTGTCACTAGAGCCCGAGTGCCATGATTTCAGATCTGAACCTATTATGTTTTGATGTATATATGTGAGTTCTTGATCCTATTTTGCAAGTCAATAGTCACCTACTATGTGTTATGATCCGGTAACCCTGAAGTGACAATAATCGGGACCACTCCCGGTGATGACCGTAGTTTGAGGAGTTCATGTATTCACAAAGTGTTAATGCTTTGGTCCGATACTCTATTAAAAGGAGGCCTTAATATCCCTTAGTTTCCAATAGGACCTCGCTACCACGGGAGGGTAGGACAAAAGATGTCATGCAAATTCTTTTCCATAAGCACGTATGACAATATTCAGAATACATGCCTACATTACATTGATGAACTAGAGCTAGTTCTGTGTCACCCTATGTTATAACTGTTACATGAGGAATAGCATCCGACATAATTATCCATCATTGATCCATTGCCTACGAGCTTTTCACATATTGATCTTTGCTTAGTTACTTTACCGTTGCCACTGTTACAATTACTACAAAACTGCTACTGTTACTTTTGCCACCGTCACCGTCACTTCCATATTACTTTGCTATTATATACTTTGCCGCAGATATTAAGTTTTCCAGGTGTGGTTGAATTGACAACTCAACTTCTAATACTTGAGAATGTTCTTTGGCTCCCCTTGTGTCGAATCAATAAATTTGGGTTGAATACTCTACCCTCGAAAACTGTTGCGATCCCCTATACTTGTGGGTTATCAAGACTATTTTCTGGCGCCGTTGCTGGGGATCATAGCTCTATTCTTTGGTGACTTGGGATTTATATCTATTGATCACTATGAGGAACTTGAAAGATGAAAGAACCAAGATTTTTCCCTCAACTACGAGGGGAGGTAAGGAACTGCCATCTAGCTCTGCACTTGATTCACCTTCTATTTTGAGTAAACTGTGCCATTAGGTGAATTTCTTGATGAACAACTTGCTAGGGTTAGAGAGAATGAAATTATTGAAGCTGATAATATTGATGAAAGTGATGATGAAGATTCTACCCCTAGATATGAATTGCCTGATGTCCCTGAGGGTTATGTTATGGATGAAGAAACTGCTAGAGATCTTTTAGCATGCAAAGATCGATATGATCTTAAGAAACTGTTAGCTAAGCTGAAAGAAAAATATTTGAATGCTAGAATGAAATATGACCCTGCTTTTGCTACTTCACCTATCTATATTTATGATAAGGATTATGATTTCTCTGTCGATCCTGAGATAATTAATTTGGTTGAATCTGATCCGTTTTATGGCTATGAATCTGAAACTGTAGTGGCACATCTTACTAAATTGAATGATATTGCCACCCTATTCACTCATTAGGAAAAAATTCGCCACTACTATATCCTTAAGATATTTCCGTTCTCATTAAAGGGTGATGCTAAAATATGGTTTAATTCTCTTGCTCCTGGTTGTGTGCCTAGTCCCCAGGATATGATTTATTACTTCTCTGCTAAATATTTCCCCGGTCATAAGAAGCAAGCTGCCTTAAGGGAAATATATAATTTCGTGCAAATTGAAGAAGAGAGTCTCCCACAAGCTTGGGGGAGGCTTCTCCGATTACTTAATGCTTTGCCATCATCCTCTCAAGAAAAATGAAATACTTGATATCTTTTATAATGGACTAACCGATGCTTCCAAAGACCACCTGGATAGTTGTGTTGGTTGTGTTTTCAGGGAAAGAACTGTTGATCAAGCTGAATTTCTATTGAATAATATGTCGAGTAATGATAATGATTGGACACTTCCTGAACCAACTTCTAAGCCAACTCCGAAGAAAAGGGGTATTCCATTTCTTAGTCCTGAAGATATGCAAGAGGCAAAGAAATCTATAAAAGAAAGAGGTATTAAAGCTGAAGATGTTGAGAATTTACCACCTATTGAAGAAATACATGGTCTTGATAACCCGACACAGGTAGTAAAGGTAAATTCTCTCTATAGATTTAATAAAGTTGAAATCCCATCTACTAAGTTTGCTAGCCAATGCTTGGATGAGTTTGATAATTTTATTGTTAAATAAGAAAACTTCAATGCTTATGTTAGTAGACAATTGAAACGTAATGCTTATATGATTGAACACTTGAGTGATTGTATGTCTAGAGTAAAAGGTGAGCTTAAACATATTAGTAAAGATGCTTCTATGGTTACCACTCAAGTAGAACAAGTTCTTAAAGCTCAAGATGATTTGCTCAATGAATTAAATAATAAGAAAAATGATA
The DNA here is from genome assembly GCF_002162155.2 of Triticum dicoccoides. Classification (NCBI taxonomy): domain Eukaryota; kingdom Viridiplantae; phylum Streptophyta; class Magnoliopsida; order Poales; family Poaceae; genus Triticum; species Triticum dicoccoides. The sequence continues at coordinate 420,978,760 of NC_041390.1, read as the reverse complement.
ATGATGTTAGAGTTGTGACTAGAGGGGGTAGAATGACTCAGGAACCTTTGTATCCCGAGGGCCACCCTAAGAGAATTGAGCAAGATTCTCACAGAACTAATGTTGATGCACCTAGCCCTTCTAAGAAGAAGAAGAAGAAAAAGAAAAATGAGAGGACTTTGCATGCTTCTAGTGAACCTGTTGTTGACACACATGAGAATCCCAATGATATTTCTATTTCTGATACTAAAACAAAATCTAGTAATGAACATGAACCTAGTGATAATATTAATGATGATGTTCATGTTGATGCTCAACCTAGGAATAACAATGACGTAGAGATTGAACCTGCTATTGATCTTGATAACCCACAATCAAAGAATCAACGTTATGATAAGAGAGACTTCGTTGCTAGGAAGCACGGTAAAGAAAGAGAACCATGGGTTCAGAAACCCATGCCATTTCCTCCTACACCATCCAAGAAAAAGGATGATGAGGATTTTGAGCGCTTTGCTGAAATGATTAGACCTATCTTTTTGCGTATGTGTTTGACTGATATGCTTAAAATGAATCCTTATGCTAAGTATATGAAAGATATTGTCACAAATACAAGAAAGATACCGGAAGCTGAAATTTCCACCATGCTTGCTAATTATACTTTTAAAGGTGGAATGCCCAAGAGACTAGGAGATCCAGGAGTACTAACTATACCATGCCCCATTAAAAGAAACTATGTTAAAACTATTTTATGTGATCTTGGAGCTGGTGTTAGTGTTATGCCTCTCTCTTTATATGGTAGACTTGATTTGAATAAGTTGACACCCACCGAAATATCTTTGCAAATGGCTGATAAATCAACTGCTATACCTGTTGGTATTTGTGAGGATGTGCCTGTTGTGGTTGCAAACGTTACTATTTTAATGAACTTTGTTATTCTTGATATTCCCGAGGACGATAGTATGTCGATTATTATTGGTAGACCCTTTTTGAATACTGCAGGGATTGCAACAAAGGCAATGTAAGTTTTCATGTTAATGGTAATGAGCATACGGTACACTTTCCGAGAAAACAACCTCAAGTCCACAGTATCAACTCTATTGGAAAAATTCCAATGATTATTATTGGAGGTTTTGAATTTCCTATTCCTACTATCGAGAAGAAATATGATATTCTTATTGTTAGGGATGTGCATATCCCTGTTGAGTTAACCTAGTGTTATTCGAAAATCCTTCGGTTTCATGCAATTCGGAAAGAGTTTGTTAACAAAACTTGATCAACCTTGTTAGTGGATTACTTTTGATGAGCATGAGATGGATGAAGTTAGAAAGCACAACTCTCTGTACCCTCCTTTTACTTTATGTTATTTGGATTAAATAAAGTAAAAATAGTATTTTCTGTCTGTTTTCTGAATTATCCTTGCAATAAAAAAATACCCCGAAAATAAAAGTTCTCCAAATGTCCTGAAAATTTTAGATGATTTTTTGTAGAATATTTAAGAATTATTGGCACTGAGAACACACCAGGGGGCCACACCACCTGGCCATGAGGGTCTAGGGCACGCCCACCCCCCTGGGGTGCGCCCCCTGCCTCGTGGACCCCACATGGGCCTCCTCCACTTATTCCATCACCCACACACTTCGTCTTCCTCCAGAAAAAAAATCCTCCCATAGCTCAAACCCGTGTTCTAACTCATCTTGCTGCCATTTTCGATCTCCTTGCTCAAAGCTTTATTCACAAAACTGTTTTGGGGGATTGTTCTTCGGTTTGTGACTCCTCCAATGGTCCAATTAGTTTTTGTTCTAGTGCTTTATTTATTGCAAATTTTTGCTGCTTAGGTGACCCTGTTCTTGAGCTTGCATGTCAAATTTATGTGGTCAAAAGTAGTTTTAATGCATGATATGGCCTCTACGCACTTGTAGGAATAGTTCCTATCAATCTTGTTGAGTTTGGTTCACTTTTATTTTGAGTCACTAAACATTTCTGAAATTTTTCAAAGGAAGAAAAATGTTTAGGAAAATGTACCAAGGTGGTTCCTCAAGGAAGAAAGGACCAAGGCTCGCGATACGTCAGTTGGACGATAAACCACCGAGGGAAGCTCAAGTGCGGCCTTGTGAATGGCCATCAGAAGAGTTTATGGTCCAGGCAGGCATCAAGGATGAATTTGACGCGTATGTGCGTAACGCTGATTTTGAGGGCTTCGTGTCAGATAAGTGTCGGCAATACCGCTATCTAACTGATTCCTTTGTGAGAAGGTTTAAATTTACATCCTCGCACAATTCTCACACTGTTTTATTTGACCTTTATGGTAAATCATATACAATGGACCTATAAGATTTTAATACTACTTGTAAACTCCTGCACTGGGGCAATGTTAGTGAACCTCGCAAATCTGAATATAAAGACTTTCTTGCTAGTATTACTCTGGGGGAATCTAGAGAAACCGGGCAAGCTACCATAGGGAGCATTCATTTCCCTTCTATACATTATTTTGCTCTCTTCATTGGTAGATGCATTAACGATAAATATGGGGCTTGTCACATGTGCATTCCAGATCTTAGTGTCCTCAAGAGTGCCGTATTAGGTGATAAACAATATAACTTGGGGGCTATTGTTGCACGTAGGTTGCATCACAATAGTATAAGTGGAGATTTGTTAGGTGTAATTTATGCAACTCGTGTAGCTAACTATCTTGATATACCAATATATGGAAATGATATAGAATTACCTCCTGCTTACTTAGATTATAATGCCATGGTTCGCCATCAGTTTGTTGAGAGGAATGAACAATTCCTCCAGTACCGACTAATCTTTGACAGATGGTGCACCATCCATATCGCCCTCCCTGCTCCTACTTTCTTTGACTTTCAGGCAAAAAGGTGATATGTTATAACCAGGGAGGAAGCAAACAAATATGAGAGGAGGACGGAGGCAGCTCACCTCCAAGCTGCAGCTCATCAGGAAGTAGCTGCTGCATCTCAGTATGACCCCAGTTACAACTTTGGATATCCACCAGGCCAGCCGTGGGCATAGTCCAACTTAGGCCAAAAGCCTAATCTTGGGGGAGTACGTATTTCTCACCGACACTACATTCATGTTCACACACTCATTCCAGTTGTCGGTGCTCATACTTTTTCATTGTACTATCCATGCTAGTTTATTTTATTTTCCAAGCTTTCTTCTTGTGTGTGTGAAAAATCTTAAGAAAAAAAAATCAAAAAGTCAGCTGTAGATTTTAGCTAGTTTACTTTCCATGCTTGTAGTAGTAGTAATTAAAAGAAAACCCAAAAAGATTTATCGTTCTTCTTTGGGAGCTTTCTCGTGTAAATAGTTTTGTTTCTTTTCTTTTGTTTGGGGGTCGAGAGGAGGAGACCATGATGAAAATGTTGAGTGGCTCTCATATGCATTATTGTTGATCTAACCAAGAGCCCATATTACCTTGTCTTCTCCCTTGTATTAAATGCTTGTAGATTCTAGCTTAGCCCAATGCATGTGCACTATTATTATTATCCAGACCGTTCGGTCATGCAAGTGAAAGGCAATAATGACGATATATGACGGACTGGTTGAGATGAGAGAAGCTGGTATGAACTCGACCTATCTTGTTTTTGTAAATATGATTAGTTCATCGTTCCTGATTCAGCCTATTATGAATGAAACATGTTTGCAATGACAATTAGTGATTACAGTTGTTCATGCCATGCTTAATTAGCTAGGACTTTATAACGGTTTACCTTGCGTGCCAACATGCTATTAAAATGGTTGTGATGTGGTATGATAGGGTGGTGTCCTCCTTTGAACAATTCGAGTGGCTTGACTTGGCACAGGTTCACGCATGTAGTTGAAACAAAATCAACATAGCCTCGACGATATTTATGTTCATGGTGAATTATATCCTACTCATGCTTGCACTCAGTGTTGATTAATTTTAATGCATGTTCATGACTGTTGTCGCTCTCTAGTTGGTCGCTTCCCAGTCTCTTTCTAGCCTTCACTTGTACTAAGCGGGAATACTGCTTGTGCATCCACTTCCATAAACCCCAAAAGTTATTCCATATGAGTCCACCATACCTTCCTATATGCGGTATCTACCTGCTGTTCCAAGTAAATTTGTATGTGCCAAACTCTAAACCTTCAAATGAAATTCTGTTTTGTATGCTCGAATAGCTCATGTATCAACTAGGGTTGTCTATATCTTCCAAGCTAGGTGGGTTATTCTCACGAGGAGTGGACTCCGCTCATTCACGAGAAAATGGCTGGTAACCGGGATGCCCAGTCCCATGCTTAAATTAAAATAATTGCAAACAAAACTCCCCCAGGATTGTTGTTAGTTGGAGGCACCCGTTGTTTCGGACAAGCCATGGATTGATGTTTGTTGGTGGTGGGGGAGTATAAACTTTACCATTCTGTTTGGGAACCGCCTATAATGGGTGTAGCATGGAAGATATGGAGTTCTCTCGGTTGTTACGTTGACGATGAAAGTATACCACTCAAAATATTATTTATCTCTATTTCGTAAATCAAGCTCTGGCACCTCTACAAATCCCTGCTTTCCTCTGTGAAGGTCCTATCTATTTACTTTTATGTTGAGTCATCATCCTCTTATTAAAAAGCACCAGTTGGAGAGCACCGCTGTCATTTGCATGCATTATTATTAATTTACATTGAGTGTGACTGTGATTGGATCTCTTTTACCATGAATTACAATGTCTAGTCAGTCCTTGATCTTCAGAGGTGCTCTGCATTTATGTTTTGCGGTCTTAGAAAGGGCTGGCGAGATACCATATTGTTATATCATATTATGATTGTTTTGAGAAAGTGTTGTCATCCGAGATTTATTATTATTGCTCGCTAGTTGATTATGCCATTGATATGAGTAAACATGAGACCTAAATGTTATTGTGAATATGGTTAGTTCATAATCTTTGCTGAAAACTTGAATGTTGGCTTTACATATTTACAACAACAAGATCAAACCGAGTTTGTAAAAGTTTTTCTTTATCACTTTCAGTTTGTCGACTGAATTGCTTGAGGACAGGCAAAGGTTTAAGCTTGGGGGAGTTGATACATCTCCATCGTATCTACTTTTCCAAACACTTTTGACATTGTCTTGGACTCTAACTTGCATGATTTGAATGGAACTAACCCAGACTGACGCTGTTTTCAGCAGAATTGCCATGGTGTTATTTTTGTGCAGAAATAAAAGTTCTCGGAATGACCTGAAACTTCACGGAGAATATTTTTGGAATTTATAAAAAATACTAGCGAAAGAATCAACACCAGGTGAGGGAGTCCTGGATTAGGGGGTATTCGGACAGCCGGATTATATCCTTTGGCCGGACTGTTGGACTATGAAGATACAAGATTGAAGACTTCGTCTCGTGTCCGGATGGGACTCTACTTGGCGTGGAAGGCAAGCTAGGCAATACGGATGTGTATATCTCCTCCTTTGTAACCGACCTTGTGTAACCCTAGCCCCCTCTGGTGTCTATATAAACCGGAGGGTTTTAGTCCGTAGGACAACATATAATCATACCATAGGCTAGCTTCTAGGGTTTAGCCTCTCCGATCTCGTGGTAGATCAACTCTTGTAATACTCATATCATCAAGAATAAATCAAGAAGGACGTAGGGTTTTACCTCCATCAAGAGGGCCCGAACCTGGGTAAAACATCGTGTCCCCTGCCTCCTGTTACCATCCGCCTTAGACACACAGTTCGGGACCCCCTACTCGAGATCCGCCGGTTTTGACACCGACATTGGTGCTTTCACTGAGAGTTCCTCTATGGCGTCGCCGTAAGGAAGGATGCCTCGTCTCGTTGTTAAAAGCAACATCACCGCCGGGGGAGCTCTGGCTGTCGGCCAAACTCTCCGGCTAGGCAGTTTCGTCATGACTGCCTGTTCGGCCGTTGCACCGACGATGACTTCTCGGGTCATCAAAAACAGCCTCCACGTCTGCTCGGAAGTTGCCGAGCAGATGGATCCAATGGAGCTCTCTTCCCTAAATGAACTCTTGGATCACATTGCTGCCTTGGGAGTCGCTACGAACTATGATCGGATTGGGCTTAAACCCGATCAAAGGGAGATTAACTCTCCACTGGTCACCCATCACGTTGCGGTGGTGGAGGAACAATGCGGCAACTCTTCCTCTATTTTGAGGACTAACTATGTCCGGATTCCTGAGCTCTCCGAGCCGGATACCCTCTTATGGGAGGACATTACCCAAGCCCTGAACCTAGAATCAGGCAGCGGGCCAAATTTATCGGGTAACACTCCGGAACCCAAACTTCCAAGATTGGAAACTCCTCGGCCCCTGGGTCTCAGATCGGGTAGGGATTCAGACTCAAATACACCACCCACCCAGACATAAACGATCTTTCCCACATCAGGAAAGAACCCCATGAAACAATACATCATTATTGGGCCAGATTCCTCCTTGTGATGTACAAGGTTAAGGACTATTGCGAGGAAGATGCAGTCTCACTTTTCTGCAATAATTGCACGGACAAGGGAATCCTTAACGCCTTAAGTCGATGTGACATATCACGCTTCGCTAACTTGGCGTCAATAATACGAAAGTACTATGTGATGGAAAGCACCTGGAAAACCGAAACAAAATTTTGGGACAATCCGGCTCCGAATGTACACCCAGTCCAAAGTAAAAGGGTGCACTATCATAAGAGCCCGAGCTAGTTGCAAAGAAACAAAAACCCTCTACAGGGCATGGAACCGTACTAGAGGGATGGCTTAACGGACCCTGCAAAATTCACAGTACAATGGATACAATACCAACACACAGCCTTAGAGCATGTTGGATGCCGAAATCTGCCACGTAGCAGCAATAAATCCATGGAGTGACATGACTATTACCTTCAATGCCAGTGACAAACCTAAATTCCGAACAGCCCGAGCACCAGCTGCACTGGTCCTCAGTCCAATTGTGGATGGCTTTCGACTCACCAAAGTACTCATGGACGGTGGTAGCGGATTAAACCTCATCTATGAGGAAACTCTTCAAAAAATGGAAATAGACTGGAACCGCATTAAGCAAAGTAGCACAACCTTCAGGGGAATCATACCCAGTCGGGAGGCACGATGCGCTGGGAAAATCACACTAGATGTGGTATTTGGTACGCCAGAGAATTACAGGTCCGAAGAAATTACATTTCAAGTGGCCCCGTTCAGTAGTGGATACCACGCCCTTTTAGGACGTGAGGCGTTCACGATCTTCCAAGCCGTACCCCATTACGGGTACATGAAGCTCAAAATGCCCGGGCCCAACGGAATCATCACCCTCGCTAGTGATCCAGACACAACACTCCGAGCCGAAAACAAAACAGCCGCACTGGCCCTCGAGGCATTATCCGAAGCCCTTTCGGCCGAGGAGCTAACCACGCTACGCTCCACAGTGGACAGGGACGATGTGATACTCGATAAGAGATCCAAGTCCACCTCTTTTAAACCAGCAGATGAAATAGTCAAATTCCAAGTCTACCCAACGGACCCTACAAAAATAGCCTCCATCGGGGCACAGATAAAACCCACCGTGGATGCCGCACCATGAGAGTTCCTGCGCAAGAATTGGGACATATTCGCCTGGCACCCCTTAGACATGCCAGGAATCCCACGCAGGCTGGCTGAGCATAGCCTCAATATCATAAAGGGATTCAAGCCGGTTAAGCAAGCTCTTTGGCGTTTCTCCGAACCTAAGAGACAGGCCATGGGAGAGGAACTAGCCAAGTTATTGGAGGCCGGATTCATCAGAGAGATAAAACACCCGGACTGGCTAGCAAACCTGGTGATGGTACCAAAGATGGATAAATCTTGGCGCCTTTGTGTCGATTCCAAGGACCTCAATAAAGCTTGCCCAAAGGATCCCTTCCCCCTCCCCCGCATCGACCAAATTATCAATGCTACCGCAGGACACGAGTCATTGTGTTTCCTCGACGCATACTCCGATTACCACCAAATCAAGATGGCGGAGTCCGACCAAGCCGCAATGGCATTCATCACAGCATACGGTCCCTTCTGTTTGAACACAATGCCTTTTGGGCTCAAAAACGCCGGCGCAACATATCAGCGCATGATTCAGACATGTCTGGAGAAACAAATCAGCAAAACAGTAGAGGCATACGTAGACGATGTGGTAGTCAAAACCAAACACGTTGACTCTTTGATAGACGACTTGAGGCTCACATTCGACAACCTCCGAACATACGACATTAAGCTCAATCCGAAAAATGCGTTTTCGGCGTACCAGCCGGAAAGCTCCCGGGTTTCATCGTCTCCAGTAGAGGTATTGAAGCTAACCCGGGCAAAATCTGAGCTTTTTCACAGTTGGCTACCCCAACAGACCTCAAACAAATCCAAAAGTTAACAGGATGCATGGCGGCTCTAAGCCGCTTTATCTCCCGCTTAGGAGAAAAGGCTTTACCCCTTTATCGCCTCCTTCGGTGCACCGAACACTTCAAGTGGACGGACGCTGCCACAGCCGGATTGGAAGAAATAAAGGCCATTTTGGCAACCAACCCAATCCTGGCCGCGCCAAACATCGGCGAACCATTGCGGCAACCCATCAAGTTGTAAGCGCAGTGCTCGTCGTCGAACGAGAAGCTGACGGACATAAATTCCCTTTTCAAAAGCCGGTATACTATGTATCCACTGTCCTCACTCCATGCAAATCACGGTACCCACATTATCAAAAGATAGCCTACGCGGTATTCATGGCATCCCAGAAGCTGCGACACTACTTTCAAGAGTGTTCGATTACAGTAGCCTCGGAAGTGCCACTTAATGACATTATAAAAAACCACGACGCTACGCGCCGGATTGCCAAATGGGCTATTGAGCTCCTCCCGTTCGACACAACATACAAACCTTGATGAGCCATTAAGTCGCAAGTATTGGCCGACTTTGTCGCCGAATGGACGGAGGCCGAACTCCCTAAAGAGTATGGCGCATACTCCAATTGGATCATGCACTTCGAAGGTTCTAAAATGCTGGCTGGTCTAGGGGCTAGCGTCGTCCTGATGTCCCCAACCGGAGATACCGTTCAATATGTACTGCAAATATTGTACACAGACTCCAACAACGCAGCCGAATACGAAGCCCTGTTGCATTGTCTTCGGATGGCAGTCTCCATGGGCATTCAATGCCTGGAGGTGCGTGGGGATTCAAACCTTGCAATATCCCAAATAAATGGAGACTCTGACACCAAGGATCCGAAAATGGCGGCCTACCGAAACGCCGTCCTAAAAATGTCAGCTCGGTTCGAGGGGCTCGAATTTCACCATGTGGCTCGGGAAAACAATCAGGCGGCGGATATCCTCGCCCGCATCGGTGCAAAACGCGGTGCGGTCCCCCCAACATCTTTCTGGAAAGGCTGTTCACGCCATCCGTAGTATGGGAAGGGGACACCGGTAACCATAGTCCGGACCCGGCCAAAATGCCCGATATCGAATACTCTGACACAATCGGAGGCCCCGCCACTGAAATCACACCTTCAGCCCACGTAATAATGGCCATTATAGCCCCGTGGACAGAACCATTCCTGGCCTACCTAACTAGGCAGGAACTTCCGGAGGACCAAAATGAGGCACGCTGCATAGTGCGGAGATCTAAGGCCTACAGGGTCCACGAGGAAGAATTGTATAAAAAAGCACTATCGAAGTCCTTCAAAGATGCATCTCCGAAGAGGAAGGGCGAAACCTTTTAGCAGAAATCCATGCCGGACTCGGCGGTCACCATGCCGCAGCCCCGGCTCTTGTAAGCAAGGCCTTTCGTACAGGATTCTATTGGCCAATGGCCCGGGCAGATGCACAGGGCTTGGTCCAACATTGCGCCGGTTGCCAGCTCTTTGCAAATCAAAGCCACATGCCACCCCCCGCCTTTCAAACAATCCCCATTACATGGCCCTTCGCGGTCTGGGGGCTTGACATGGTTGGACCCCTTAAAACGGGAACCCACAAGAAAAAATACTTACTGGTCATGGTGGATAAATTCACCAAATGGATAGAGGCCAAGCCTGTTAAAACAGCTGAATCCGAACCAGTGATAGACTTCATATCTGGGGTCGTACACCGTTATGACGTCCCCCATAGCATCATCACTGACAACGGCACAAACTTCACAGCCGATGAGGTAAAACTCTGGTGCAGCAAAATGGGTATCAAGCTCGATTATGCTTCAGTCTATCACCCACAAACCAACGGCCAAGTCGAGCGAGCAAACAGTCTTATAATGAGCGGCATTAAACCTAGATTAGTGCGTTCCTTAACAGAGTCTAACATACACTGGGTAGAGGAGCTCGACTCCGTACTCTGGGGGCTGCGGACCATGCCGAATCGTAGTACCGGATACACACCCTTCTTTATGGTGTACGACGCAGAGGCGGTCTTGCCCTGTGACATAATTCATGACTCACCTCGAGTGCGCATGTACGAAGAAAGAGAAGCCGAGCTCGATCGGCAGGACAGTCTGGACACCCTGGAGGAGGAGCGCGACGTAGCCAAAGCCCGTTCCGCATTTTATCAGCAACAGGCTCGCAGATACCAAAGCAGAGAAGTATGGGCCAAAACTTATAACGTTGGTGAACTAGTTCTACGCCTGCCGGATAAGAAAAAGAACAAGCTCGAGCCCAAATGGGAAGGTCCCTTCATTATTAACCAAGTTCTGACTGGTGGAGCGTACCGACTACGGGATGCATCGACTAGTCGACTCGAGCCGAAGCCATGGAACGCGGCCAGGCTCCGAATATTCTACGCCTAGCGCCGGACCCTATGTTCGTCCCCTCCCTTTGTCCATTTTTTGCATGTACATCATCTGTCTTGTTTTTCTTTCTTCCTTTCTGTTATTATTCCTCTAGGACTTTAAGGGCCAACTTGTGCCTCGCTTGCACATTATAGATGTGCTAGCCGTGCTCATAATACCCAGGGGCTTCTTTCACAGAAGCTTAATTATTTATCTGGGCCTCAGGCCCCGAACATGCGTCATGCTTCCGCATGTACGTTTTTTCGCCATTATATGCATTGATATGACTTAAGTTTTGGCCAAGCTGGGTTGCCTGGCTCTAGTATTTATGCCCTACGTTCCCGTTAATTCGGCTAGGGCATAAGGGGAGCACCTCTGCGATTGTTACTGCCGGGTCAGCCGAACGTGTACCTCAGACTGGGTGAAGCCCAAAGCTAGCGTTCTTAAGGGAATATTCGGTCGGTGAACAAAAGATGATTTTTATTTATTGTCCATATCTACCCCCATATGTTTTTCCTTCGTTTCCTATCGCAGTCTGGACATGCACTTTAGGGCATGCTTACCTAGGGAAAGGAACCCTTAACGGAACTATTCTCCTTGGAAGATGTTTCTTACTACCCATGTAATATAACATAACTAGTTGGGCACTTATCTGTTCAAGCACTTAGGACCCCTACGCCTGGTCTCCACGCATGCCCCGGTTCTTATATAACTGTGCGGGTATTCGGATACACTCTGGACTATCGGGTCCCGAGGTTGAAGCGAAAAGGTCCGCCAAGACAAATGATCTATAATCCGGCTAGAAGGCATTATAAATGTCACTTTCATTACATAGTCATGCAGACTGACTAAATTCCTCTTCTATACCATTCAACAGGTGGTCTAGCTTACAATCCTACTGGGAATACTCTACAGCTAATTCTACTTGCCCATAAACTAAGTTAACGGGGATCTCTTCTCCGTCGGGCCCCATAGGTCCGACCTCGGCCATGTGATTTGGGTCTGCCTTGGTATACCGCGTCTTCACCATGGCCCAGGCTTCTCTGGCACCCTGTCGGCAGGCTGATATCTTCCATAATCGAAAGCGCCACCGTGCTCCCTTGAGCTTCTCCGCAAGCTCCACAACACCCTCTGGCAGGGAGACGGACGGCCACAAGGCCTGGGAAACACCCTGCATCACCTGCCGAACTTGTTCGTGCAGATGTGATAGCTCGGACAGAAGATCACCCGCAGACCCGGGCATTTCCTCCGCGGGACGACCCGTCAACATACGTACAGACATAACACTGTTAGTAGGCTTCTTCGCCGAACTCCTTTAAAAGGATTCCTTCAAGCACTTACTGAAAATGGCGCGCCGAAGCCGCTTATTCTCCTTCTCGGAGTCTGTAAGCTGGCCCTGAATGTCTTTTAGTTCCACGCTCAGCTTAATATTGGCGTCTTGGAGATTGTTTTTCTCCCGCCTAACCTCAGTCAGCATGCGTTTACCAGCCTCTAGCTGTCGCATAACATGCTGGTCCTCTGGATTTTCTCCGGATTCATCTGCAACATCTGTTGTTAGATCTGCAGCCATGCCGCACATTATATGGTAACCATCATTCTTTAAAGTAAATTTTACTAGCAGGTGACTTTTTCGGTTCCTGCAATGCGGCCACAGCAGCCCGCAGTTGGGTCTTGCATTCCTCTAGCTCCTGTGACAGCCTAGTATTCTTCTCTGTAAGAACCTGCACAATAAAGATGATCCTTAAATTAGTTCTGCTAATTGTTTCAAGTCTCAGGGCTACTGATACATATAAATCGTCAGATTTACTTACCCGTACACCCTTTACATACTAATCCGTGGCTCTGGCTAGACCATCTTGAGCAGCTCGGAGGTACACCTCTCTAGAATTGAAGGCATCAAATGCCTCTGGTGAGAAACAAGCGTCACGGAGTACGGCCCAGCGGCGCCTATGATTCATGGCGCTTTCCACCTCTGTGTTTGCAGCGGATAATCTATCTGCATCCTCTGTAGGGGGACTATCTGGCGCCCGCCCCCTATCGGCTTCCGCCTCTATGTCCGGTCCTGGCGCCCGGCTGGTGGAAGCGTGATTAGTAACATCGCCGGACATATTCCGGCGAGCGTTTTTCCATTAAAGAAACACAGGCGTCATTATATTTCAAGAAAGACAAAAACCACGGGGCGGGGTTTGTTATACCTTTGCGCCGGCGTCTCCATCCTTACCGCCTTCCTTTTTGGCCTACCCGGCCTCGGTGCCTCCTGTTGGCGCGTTGCCGCGGGTTCGGCAGGGCGTCCCGAATGCCTTCCCTGTAAAAATGCCATGTGTATATGGTGGGTGAAGTGTCTAAAAGGGGATGCTAGTTTGGGAGTTGGGATTTTTGGTTTTTCTTACGTGCGATGCAGGGAGCAGTCCGGGATAGTCGGCCATAATGGCCACCATGGCATCGTCGCAGCTTAACTGATAGAACTACCGGTCTATCAGCTCCACGAATATAACCGAATCTTCTTCAAGTCCGGAGTCGAGCGCCCGGTCAGGGTCCTCTGGTTGTGGAGAAGGGCTGCTGACCTCCTTTATGGCTTTTCACAGTTCCCGCTGCAAAGTGGCAAGGTGAATACTTACGACAAAGAATGCGGGAAAATGGGAGCAGGGAGATATAACTTACCCAGCTTGGAGGATTGTACATGGAGAATCCATCCCGTGGCTTGATGCGGGTGAACTCCTCTTCCTCACCCTTGAACAATTCAGACATAATTTTTGCTAAAGGGGCAGCATTGTCTGGACCCTTACGCCCACAGCGGGTGGCGTCATCCGCCCCATTATAACACCACAAGGGGTGCCCACGATATTGAAGTGGTTGCACTCCCCGCATTATGCAAATTTTAAGTTCGATTACTGTCAATCCTGATCGAGCTAGTGCTTTAATTTGGTTCATCAGATAGAGGACTTCTCCATTGTCTTCCACCTAGGGGCTCCGTGGGCGCCAACTTCGGCGTTTCTTTAGAGGAGCATTGTTGAACTCAGGAAGACCCCTCCAAACAGGGTCCGGAAGGGGAACATCCTCCATATAAAACCATTCTGAAGGCCAGTCTTAGGGTGACTTCTTCGTAGTACCGGACAGGTATCCGGTATCGACGATGCGCCATATTTCGGCTCCGCCCACTTGATAAAGTGACCCCCTCTATGTGCGAGGGACGAGGCAAAATAGCCTTTTCCACAGCTCGGAGTGAGCCTCGCAGCCCAGGAACAACTTGCAGAGAGCCACATAGCCGGCGATATGTAGGATAGAGGCGGGGGTGAAATTGTGTAATTGGAGGCCGTAGAACTCCAGGAGCCCGCGGAGGAACGGATGAATTGGAAATCCATGTCCCCTTAATAGATAGGGAAGAAGGCAGACCCGTTCCCCCATAGAGGGACAGGGAAAGCTCTCCGCTTGCTCCCCGCCATTATAGGTGGCAAGCTCGGCTCGAACGGGCACCATGTACGCCGGAGGGAGAAATCCCTTAGTCTGCAATTCGACTAAACGACTGTGTGGGACTGAAAAACTCTCCCAATCACCGGGCTTAGGGCTTCGGGGGCGGGAGGAGGAGCTGCAGAGGTCGGCCATGCTAGAATGGATCTTTCCGGAATGCGCTCTGATGGACTCTCGCTGGGGGAGGATGGTATGGATCGGATCTAAGGATCCCCATCCCTTTAATGGACAATTTATTTATCTGGCTAGGGGGGCGAATGTAAGAACACCCTGGCGCATCGTATTCATTCGACGCATGGGAGAAAGCCCTTATTGGGCACAGAAGCCAAGAGATCCAAACATTTATGGGACCGGACACTGCTTTAGAAATGTTCGAAGATGGAGAAGAACCCGCCTTGCAATGCCGAAGACAATACTGCGCGCCGGACTCATCGTCATTGAAGCCTGGTTCGGGGCCTACTGAGGGAGTCCTGGATTAGGGGGTATCCGGATAGCCGGATTATATCCTTTGGCCGGACTGTTGGACTATGAAGATACAAGATTGAAGACTTCGTCTCGTGTCTGGATGGGACTCTACTTGGCGTGGAAGGCAAGCTAGGCAATATGGATGTGTATATCTCCTCCTTTGTAACCGACCTTGTGTAACCCTAGCCCCCTCTGGTGTCTATATAAACCAGAGGGTTTTAGTCCGTAGGACAACATACAATCATACCATAGGCTAGCTTCTAGGGTTTAGCCTCTCCGATCTCGTGGTAGATCAACTCTTGTAATACTCATATCATCAAGAAGAAATCAAGCAGGACGTAGGGTTTTACCTCCATCAAGAGGGCCTGAACCTGGGTAAAACATTGTGTCCCCTGCCTCCTGTTACCACCCGCCTTAGACGCACAGTTCGGGACCCCCTACCCGAGATCCACCGGTTTTGACACCGACACCAGGGGGCCCACACCCTGTCCACGAGGGTGGAGGGCGCGCCCACCCCCCTGGGCCGCGCCCCCTGTCTCGTGGGCCCTTGAGGCTCCACTAACCTCAACTCCAACTCTATATATTCACGTTCTGGGAGAAAAAAATCAGAGAGAAAGATTCATCATGTTTTACGATACGGAGCCATCACCAAGCCCTAATCTCTCTCGGGAGGGCTGATATGGAGTCCATTCGGGGCTCCGGAGAGGGGAATCCGTCGCCATCGTCATCGTCAACCTTCCTCCATCACCAATTTCATGATGCTCACCGCCGTGCGTGAGTAATTCCATCGTAGGCTTGCTGGACGGTGATGGGTTGGATGAGATTTATCATGTAATCAAGTTAGTTTTGTTAGGGTTTGATCCCTAGTATCCATTATGTTCTGAGATTGATGTTGCTATGACTTTGCTATGCTTAGTGCTTGTCACTAGGGCCCGAGTGCCATGATTTCAGATCTGAACCTATTATGTTTTCATGAATATATGTGAGTTCTTGATCCTATTTTGCAAGTGAGTAGTCACCTACTATGTGTTATGATCCGGTAACCCCGAAGTGACAATAATCGGGACCACTCCTGGTGATGACCGTAGTTTGAGGAGTTCATGTATTCACAAAGTGTTAATGCTTTGGTCCGGTACTCTATTAAAAGGAGGCCTTAATATCCCTTAGTTTCCAATAGGACCTTGCTACCACGGGAGGGTAGGACAAAAGATGTCATGCAAATTCTTTTCCATAAGCACGTATGACAATATTCAGAATACATGCCTACATTACATTGATGACCTAGAGCTAGTTCTGTGTCACCCTATGTTATAACTGTTACATGAGGAATAGCATCCAACATATTTATCAATCACTAATCCATTGCCTATGAGCTTTACACATATTGATCTTTGCTTAGCTACTTTACCGTTGCCACTGTTACAATTACTACAAAACTGCTACTGTTACTTTTGCCACCGTTACCGTTACTTTATATTACTTTGCTATTAAATACTTTGTTGCAGATATTAAGTTTTCCAGGTGTGGTTGAATTGACAACTCAACTGCTAATACTTGAGAATATTCTTTGGCTCCCCTTGTGTCGAATCAATAAATTTGGGTTGAATACTCTACCCTCAAAAACCGTTGTGATCCCCTATACTTGTGGGTTATAAATTGTGCAATGTGGTGCTCAATTAACGTTTGGTTCATTTGTTGTGGTGTTTAGTTAACTGCTTGGTTCAATTCTGCAATGCGATGTTCAATTATTGTGGTTGCATTCTGTTATTGTATACCATGTGAGGAATAAATCGAATTTGGCTGTACTAAATACATGAGAAACAAATACAATTGCTATATTTCCAAGTTGTTAAGCATGCTTGGTTTGGTTAACTATCTGATCTTCTATTAGGAGTATGTTATATTGTGCAATGTGGTGCTCAGTTAACGTTTGGTTCATTTGTTTTGGTGTTTAGTTAACTGCTTGGTTCAATTCTGCAATGCGATGTTCAATTGCTATGGCTGCATTCTGTTATTGTATACCATGTCAGGAATAAATCGAATTTGGCTGCACTTAGTACATGAGAAACATATACAAGTGCTATATTTGCTAGTTCTTAATCATGCTTGGTTTGGATAAATGGGTTTTCCATGTGGCTTGAATTAATATGATGAATCTGCAATGTGCTTATTTTTCATCAACATATTTTACTGATAGCATGCGAACCCTTACTTAACCTGATGACTAACTACCTTATATGTGTTACAAGATGGTACTAACTATTATACCTTGCATTTTTTATTCCTTTGCCCCGTTTCCAATATAGAGAAGATATTTGTGCACATCCTTGTTTTTAGTGTTCACTGATGGTTACCTCTCAAACCACCTCTGTGGTCAGGAGGCGAGGAAAGTTTTCGTACAACACCCACGGTTCAATATTGAAGTGTTCCTGAAGAGGTCGAAGGATGGACGGTCAATCATCCACAGGCACCGGCCTAAAGTTGCAAAGACCTTCAACATGAATGAAGGCTCAATATTCGCCTTCCGCTTCAGCAGTTTTCCAGATGAGATGCATCTCTCTATGTACCATCTATGATGCTAATTTTGAAAGGTTCTAGATGTTGCATGTGAAACTTGCTGCTGGTGCAGTTGTGTAATGGGGAAGCTGAGTGATGAAGCTATATCATGTTGTACTCCGATGTATTTCAATTATGAAATCATGCTTCCTTAATATGGAAATGGAATATATTATGTGCTTAATATGAATGTCAATTAGATTAGCAAATGGAGTATTAATAATAGGGCAATTAGCCCGGTAATTGGCGAATTATCTTGCTAATTGGCCAATTATCTTGCTAATTGGGTTTTCCTATCGCAAACGGTTAATGAGAAAACACCATGGGCGATGACCTCAGGCAACGCACACAGTTTCTAGGAATAAACCTAGTTGGATCAATGAACAATCACACACGACATTCTCTTCAAAACTGTTTGCGTTACGCCACCTTGCGCAAACATTTTCCTTGTAGTGACTGTGTGGGATGTATATACGAACGAAAACGTTTATCGGTGACTGATTGAGTGGGATGTACTTATGACCGGAAATGATTTTGACTGTATAATTCTATTTTTTAGCACCACTGTATGTATTTCTGTATTTGAGTGCTCCCCGGTCGCACATGACCTCATTTTTCCGAGCGTGCGTGCCAGGAGGGCATATCCTCAACGGTTTATCGACCGTGTGGGAAGGACCCCCTACCGCTCACACTCACTTGGCGACGGTTCCGAATGCCGTTGCGGAAAGGGGTTAAAAACCGTTTGTTTAGGACCGACGCGTACTAGTGTACATGAAGTTCTGCTTCATCAAGTATGACTACAACTCCAAGGATTCCCATCAAGTTGATGCGGGTCCCAAAGAAGAATAACTAGATAGTTCTTGAGGGTGACTCCGCCAACATACTTCACTCATATTCGTTTTGGCAAAGACAAGTGCAATCAACTTTCATATCTTGCACTAGTTCAAGGAGTCACAAACCCTCTTGTTGGTAAGACAAGGGACAAGGTAACTGAGGGAGTCCTAGATTAGGGGGTGTCCGGATAGCTAGACTATAACCTTTGGCCAGACTCTTGGACTATGAAGATACAAGATTTAAGACTTCGTCCTGTGTCCGGATGGGACTTTATTTGGCGTGGAAGGCAAGCTTGGCAATACGGATAAGTAGATCTCCTCCCATTGTAACCGACTCTGTGTAACCCTAGCCCTCTCCGGTGTCTATATAAACCGGAGGGTTTTAGTCCATAGGACGGAACAACAATCATACCATAGGCTAGCTTCTAGGGTTTAGCCTCTTTGATCTCATGGTAGATCTACTCTTGTACTACCCATATCATCAATATTAATCAAGCAGGAGTAGGGTTTTACATCCATCGAGAGGGCCCGAACCTGGGTAAAAACATTGTGTCCCTTGTCTCCTGTTACCATCCGCCTAGACGCACAGTTCGGGACCCCCTACCCAAGATCCGCCGGTTTTGACACCGATATTGGTGCTTTCATTGAGAGTTCTGCTGTGCCGTCGCCATCAGGAAGGATGCCCCATCCTGTCTTTAAAGACGGCACTGTTGCTAAGGGAGCTTTGGATGTCGGCTAAACTCTCCGGCTAGGTGGTCATCAAAAGCAATCTTCACATCAACTCGGAACTCGTCGAGCAGTTAGATCCAATGGAGCTTTCTTCCCTAAACGAGCTCTTGGATCGCATCGCCGCCCTGGGAGTCGCTACAGACTACGATCAGATTGGGCCTAAACCTGATCTGAGAGAGATCAACTCTCCCCAGGTCACCCATCACGTTGCAGTGGTGGAGGAACAATGCGGTGACCCTTCATCTATCTTAAGGACTAGCTATGTCCATATTCCCGATCCCTCCAAGCCAGATACCCGCGGAGGGGAGGACGTCACTCAAGACCTGAACCTAGAGTCAGGCAGCGGGCTAGATTCAGTGGAAAACATCCAAGAATCCAAACTTCCGAGTTCGGAAACTCCTTGGCCCCTGAGTCTCAGATTGGGTGAGGTTTCGGATTCAATTCCACCCACCCACCCAAACATAAGCGATTGATCCCAAATTAGGCAAGAGCCCAAAGAAACAGTACACCATTACTGGGCCAGATTCCTCCTGGTCATGAACAGGATAAAGGACTGCCGCGAGGAAGACGCAATTTCATTCTTCTGCAATAATTGCACGGACAAGGGAATCCTCAACGCCATAAGTCGCCATGAAATTACACGCTTTGCCGACTTGGCGTCCATAGTACGAAAGTACTGTGCTATGGGAAGCGCCTGGAAAACCGAAATAAAATTTTGGGACAATCCGGCCCTGAATACAAACCCAGTCCGAAATAAAAGGGTGCATTATCACCAGACACCTGGGTTAAACACCAAAAAGCAAAAACCCTCTACAGGGCATGGAACCGTACTGGAGGGATGGATCAAGGGACCCTGTAAAATTCACAGTGCAGAGGGCGCCACACCAACTCATAGCCTTAGAGCATGTTGGATACTCCGGAAGGTGGCCAAAAGTGGTGAAGATCTTCTAACCCCAGAAGCCACAGAGCACTAGCCCAGGGATACCAGTACGGTATTAACAGTCTTCGAGACTTTCGCATCAAATAATATGCGAAAACGAACACTCCGCAGCCTTGTCGAAGTCTACCACGTGGCAACAATAAACCCATGGAGTGACACGGCTATTACTTTTAATGCCAGTGACGAACCTAAATTCTGAACAGCCCGAGCACCAGCCGCATTGGTCCTCAGTCCAATAGTGGACGGCTTTCGACTCACCAAGGTACTCATGGACGGTGGCAGCGGATTGAACCTCATTTATGAGGAAACCCTTCGAAAAATGGAAATATACTGGAACCGCATTGAGCGAAGCAGCACAACCTTTAGAGGAATAATCCCCAGTCGGGAAGCGCGCTGTACAGGAAAAATCACACTAGATGTGGTGTTCGGCACGGCGGATAATTACAGGTCCGAAGAGGTCACGTTCCAAGTGGCCCTGTTCTGTAGCGGATACCATGCTCTATTAGGGCGGGAGGCGTTTACAATCTGCCAAGCCATACCCCATTACGGGTACATGAAGCTCAAAATGCCCGGGCCCAATGGAATCATCACTCTTGCTAGTGATCCGGACATAGCACTCCGCGCCGAAAATAAGACAGCCGCACTGGCCCTCGAGGCACTATCTGAAGCCCTAGCGGCTGAGGAACTGACTACGCTACGCTCCACGGTGAACAGGGACAACGTGATACTCGATAAAAGATCCAAGTCCACCTCCTTTAAACCGGTGGACGAAATAGTCAAATTCCAAGTCCATCCAACGGACCCTACAAAAACAACTTCCATCGGGGCACAATTAAACCCTGATGTCGACGCCGCACTACGAGAGTTCCTACACGAGAACTGGGACATTTTTTCCTGGCACCCTTCAGACATGCCAGGAATCCCATGCAGGCTGGCCGAACATAGCCTAAATATCCTAAAAGGATTCAAGCCAGTCAAGCAGGCTCTTTGGTGTTTCGATGTACCTAAGAGACAAGCCATGACAGAGGAACTAGCCAAGATATTGGAGGCCGGATTCATCAGAGACATAAAACATCCAGACCGGCTAGCAAACCTGGTGATGGAACCAAAGAAGGACAAATCCTCGCGCTTGTGTGTCGATTTGAAGGACCTCAACAAGGCTTGCCCAAAGGATCCCTTCCCCCTCCCCCGCATCGGTCAAATCATCGACGCCACCACAGGACACAATTCATTGTGTTTCCTCGACGCATACTCCGGCTACCATCAAATTAAGATGGCAGAGCCAGACCAAGCCGCAACAGCATTCATCACACCATCCGTCCCATTCTGCTTCAACACAATGCCCTTCGGGCTCAAAAACGCCGGCGCAACATATCAGCGCATGATTCAGACATGTCTGGCAAACCAGATTGGCAAAACAGTGGAGGCATACGTGATGACGTGGTTGTCAAAACGAAGCATGTCGACTCTCTAGTAGACGACTTGAGGCTCACATTCGATAACCTCCGAACATACGACATCAAGCTCAACCCGGAAAAATGCATTTTCGGCGTACCAGCTGGAAAGCTCTTGGGCTTCATTGTATCCGGTAGAGGAATTGAAGCAAATCCAGCCAAGATCCGAGCTCTGTCACAATTGGACATCCCAAAGGACCTCAAACAAATACAAAAATTGACCGGATGCGTGGAGGCTCTAAGCCGCTTTATCTCCCGCTTGGGAGAAAAGGCATCACCCCATTATCGCCTCCTCTGGCGCACCGAACACTTCGAGTGGACGGATGCCGCCACGGCCGGACTCGATGAAATAAAAGCCATATTGGCAACAAACCCAGTCCTGGCGGCGCCAAAAATTGGCAAACCAATGCTATTATACATTGCGGGAACTCATCAAGTTGTAAGCGCAGTGCTCATTGTCGAACGAGAAACGGATGGACACAAATTCCCCCTTCAAAAGCCGGTTTACTATGTGTCCACTGTCCTTACTCCATGCAAGTCACGGTACCCGCATTATCAAAAGATAGCATACGCGGTATTTATGGCATCCGGAAGCTGCGACACTACTTTCAAGAGTGTTCGATAACGGTAGCCTCGGAAGTACCACTTAACGATATCATAAACAACCGCGACACGATGGGCTGGATTGCCAAATGGGCCATTGAGCTCCTCCCATTCGACATAACTTACAAGCCACGGCGAGCAATTAAGTCGCTAGTTTTGGTCGACTTCGTCGCCGAATGGACGGAAGCCGAACTCCCTAAAGAGTATGGCACATATTCCAACTGGATCATGCACTTTGACGGCTCCAAAATGTTGGCTGGTGTGGGGGCTGGCGTCTTTTTGACGTCCCCAACAGGAGATACAGTTCAATACATACTCCAGATAATGTATACGGACTCTAACAACGCAGCCGAATATGAGGCCCTTCTACATGGTCTCCGGATGGCAGTATCCATGGGCATTCAACGCCTAGAGGTGCGCGGGGATTTGAACCTCGCGATATCCCAAATAAATGGAGAATTTGATGCCAAGGATCCAAAAATGGCAGCTTATCGCAACGCCGTCCTAAAAATGTCAGCTCGGTTCGAGGGGCTCGAATTTCACCATATAGCCCAGGAAAACAATCAGGCAACAGATGTCCTGGCACGCATCGGCGCAAAACGCGACGCCGTCCCCCCCAACATCTTCTTGGAGAGGCTGTTTGTCAGAGTAATGGGCCACGGGTAGGCCAACCCGAGTCCCAGAACCTTTCAAGACATCAGGGCAGGCTGCGCCCCTCAAGACCC
Organism: Triticum dicoccoides; assembly: GCF_002162155.2. Taxonomy (NCBI): domain Eukaryota; kingdom Viridiplantae; phylum Streptophyta; class Magnoliopsida; order Poales; family Poaceae; genus Triticum; species Triticum dicoccoides. The sequence continues at coordinate 420,956,263 of NC_041390.1, read as the reverse complement.
TAGGACAAAGTGCCGCCTCCTGAGGAGTCGACGGCAAGGCGGCCGACTGCCCGCTCACGGCCGAGTCCCAGGAACGACTTCCGAAGAAGCCGGCTTTGGGGGGTCGGCCTGCGACTCCAACAAACCCCATGACCTCATCAAAGGGGACGAGGCAGGGGCGTGGCTACAGCGAAGCCCACCCCCGCCCCTCACCAAGGGCAGGCATGGCCACAGCACACCGTACCCCGGAAGATCTCCGTGCGGCGTGGCACTGTTGCCATGCCGGCCCTGACATCAGCACCGCAGGACCGAATCCTGCACCCACGACGGCTTGTTTGTACGGCCTGGAGGCAGCAGGCCTCACAAGTCAGTGAGACCTCAGGAGGCGGCAGGAGAACCACCAGTCGGACCCGTCGGGAGTCGGCCCGGGGGAGTCGGCCGAGCCCTCCCCCGGGGCCCACGCGCCATTAATCAAGATTTGATGGGGAGTGGCAACAGTGATCGCACGCCAGGCGGCGGGGCTGTTGCCACGACCTCATGATCAAGCCCGTGTCATCAGAAGCACGGCTACAGTAATCAGCAGCCGGCAAGACCCGCCCGCGGCGAACGCGGCCTGTCGGCTCCGTACCAGGCCAGTCGGCGGGGCCCGCCAGTCGGCGGGCCCCAGCGGTCGATAGAGAAGACAGAGGCCAGAGGCACTGATGGCTGGGCCCGCGTCCAGCCGGATTACCATTGTACCCCTGGGGGGGGGGTAGGCCTATATAAACCCCCCAGGGCACCCATGCAAAGGGTTGGAACCCATTAGCTCTAGACCAGATCATATAGAAGGGAGAGAGCTAGCCTTGCCCTCTCCTACCACCAGAAAACAGCTCAAGGAGCAACCGTGTAAACACTTTGCCATAGTGATCACGCGGAGACCCCGCAGAGCAGCAGTAGGGGTGTTATCTCCCCGGAGAGCCCCAAAGCTGGGTAAGATTCGCCGGCGTGCATGTCTTTGCCTCATCCCGTTTCCAGGCACCGACGACGTTGTACTCGCCCCCACCATGATAAGCCATCCGTTGGCATATGTCGCACCAAACCCCCGACATTTGGCGCCCACCGTGGGGCCTGGTGCACCGCCGTCAGGAGATCTGCTCTGGACGGTAACCCTTTTCCTCCCTGGCGAGCGCAGCCAGCCAGGCACGCCTGACGGAGTTTGCGCCGACGCGCTAAGCGGCGTCAAGAACGCCTGTGCGGTCAGCTCCTTGGCCAAACTTGTCGGTGAGGTCCGCCTCTCCGACGAACCTGCATCCAACGCAGGCACGGGCGGCCCCGAGAACCTCCTCGCGGGCCTCCTCGATCAACTCCACGTTTCCGGCGAGCCTGCCGTAGACTTGGAGTCCGTAGGCTCCACCGACCCGATGCTGGTCGACTCCGACACCGCATCGCTCGACGCGTTCCCCACCAATGTGGTGGTGTACGACGAACCTCTCCCCCACGCAGAGAGCAACGGAAGCACCGTCACCGAGGTGCTAGTCATCAGTCATGACGAGCTCCCCGGTGGAGGAGCGCATGACTCGCTCGGCACGGCGCTGCAAGACCTAACCGCGGCCATTCCGGAAGACGCTGACGCAGAGACGTTGGAGAAGCGCCGCCTTCAGCTCGTTGAAGGCGCGAAGAAGCTGGCCAACATGAGGCTCTTGTCAGAAGCCTACCAGCGGGAGATGGATCGCGCCGTCGGCGGCTCGCCGGCCCCGGCGGGGCCTAGCCGCCTTGGCGCGGTCCGGCAGCGCGGCGTAGCCATCGCCAACCTGATTGGGGCAACCGCCCTGTGTACGCTAAACCAGCGGAGAACATCCGAGCCGCCCAGGCAGCGGCGGATGAGCTGGACAATTTCCAGGGCGAAGAACGCCGCCTCATGATGGAGCGAGTCCAGCGGCTTCTCGACGCGGCCGCCGCGCAGAACGAGGCCGGCTGCCGCGCGGAGGCGCCTCAACGGCCCGTCGACGACCTTCACCGAGATCAAGGCTCGATGTCTCGGACGCCGATTGGCGGTGCCAGAGGAAGAAGAGACAAGGAGCCGACTGTCAGCCACAGTCGGACTCACATTACCATAGAGCGCGACCGAGACGGCCGCCCAAGAGCAGTGGAACGACGGGATGACTGTCCGCCTCCCCCTCCCCGCAAGGAGAGGCGAGTCTCCCCGCCGCCTGTTGACCATCCGACTCTCGGTGACCGCCTTGGCCACCGAGAGGGAGTTGAAGAGAACGACGCCCGCCACCGGATCGACCGACTCCACCGATCCTTAGCGCTGGAAGAAGAAGACGAGCTGGGTCCGCCTTGTTGCGAGCCCCGCATTCGGGACGAACCCTTTCCCAGAGGGTTCAGGCTCCCAAGAGACACGCCCAAGTATACCGGCTCCGTGAAGCCGGAAGACTGGCTAGTCGACTACTCCACGGCTATCAGCATAGCAAACGGCAACAAGCGTGTCGCCGAGTACGTTCCGCTCATGCTCCAGGGCACGGCCCAAACATGGCTGAACAGCCTAAAGCCCCGCAACATCAACAGCTGGGTCGACTTCACCGAAGCGTTCATCCGCAACTTCACCATCATGTACAAACGTCCTCCCAAGCCTCGTCAGCTCTCCTTGTGCATGCAAGGCCCCGACGAGTCGACTCGCGATTACCTCACGCATTGGGCCGAGCTCCGGAACTCCTGCAAGGGCGTGCACGAGGTGCAGGCCAACGAGTACTTCACGGCCGGGTGCAGAGAAGGCACCCTCCTCAAGCACAAGCTCCTTTGCGACGAGCCAGAAACCCTCGACGAGCTGCTGATCATAGCGGACAAGTACGCCACAGCCGACTCCTCCATGAAGGTGGAAATTCAAATCAGCACAACTGGCAAAGTGGCTCCTCAAGCTCCAAGAACTCCGGCGGCAGATGCCGGCCGGCGACAATAGTAGGGCGACAACAAGCGCAAGGCCCCGCAGCCGGCTTCCAGCAGCCGGCAGGTCGCGACCGTTGAAGCCTAGCAGCTAGATGAGCAGCCCCCGCCTAAGCGACAGAAAGGCGGCAAGCCAAACTGGTTGCCTGCCTTCTCCTATGAGCAGACCTTGGATGGACCTTGCAAGTTCCACAGCGGCGCAAAGCCGTCGAATTACACCACCTGGAAGTGCCACTGGCTCACCAGGATCGCCAAGGGAGACGGCCTCCTGCCTCCCCCGCCTGCTGGGCAGCCGCCTCCGCCTCCGGCCCAGCAGCCGGCTGTCAGACCAGTCAGCGCGGTACAAGACAAATACCCTAAAGAGCATGGAGCCTATGTGGTGTTCACCAGTGTGGCTGATGATCGACGCAGCAGGCGGCTGCAGCGACAAGAGGTGAATGCAGTTGCGTCGGAGACGCCAGAGTTCATGCACTAGTCTGAGAAGCCCATCAGCTGGAGCAGGGCTGACCACCCAGAAGTGATGCTGAGTCCGGGCTCCTATGCCTTGGTCCTGGATGCCACCTTTGCTATGGACAGACGAGCCATGCGTTTCTCGCGAGTTCTGATAGACGGGGGCAGCAACATCAATATCATGTACAAGGACACCATGGAGAAGTTAGGAATCAAGCAAAGACAGCTTCAGAACAGCCGAACTGTGTTCCACGACATTGTTCCTGGGCTTTCCTGCTCGCCAATCGGCAAGATCCTGATGGACGTCCTCTTTGGGGACAAAGATCACTTCCGTAGAGAGCCTGTTTGGTTTGAGGTGGTGGATCTTGAGAGCCCATACCATGCGCTTCTTGGCCGACCTGCCCTGGCCAAGTTCATGGCGGTCCCCAACTACGCCTACCTCAAGATGAAGATGCCCAGTTCCAGGGGAATTCTGACTGTGGCTGGCGACTACTGGAAGTCTTCTGCTTGCGCAGAAGAGAGTAGTCGGCTAGCCGAGTCCCTGGTAATCGCAGCTGAGAAGCGGCTCCTTGAGCGAGTTGTGGCGATGGCCGGCAAGCAGCTTGAGGTATCGCCCAACCCAAAAGAGTCGGAGGCTGAGGGTTCGTGTAACACCCTCGATGCGACTATATCTCCCACGTGTCGAGGCACGACTTAGAGGCATAATCGCATTGAACGCATATGTCGCAAGTTAGGCAATCTTCACAACATCCCGTGTAATATATATGTAATAAAAGGGGAGATAACATAGTTGGCTTACACTCGCCACGTCAATCAAGTACATAAATAACATTACATCATCCAAACACTCATGGCCCGACTACGGCGCCAAAATAAAAGATAACCCAACATGCGACACGGTCCCGATCACCCCCAACTGGGCACCACTACTGATCATCAGGAAAGGAAACATAGTATCATTGAGAGTCCTCGTCGAACTCCCACTTGAGCTCGAGCGCGTCACCTGGAGCGGAATCATCAGGCCCTGCATCTGGTGTAATAGTAATCTGTGAGCCACAGGGACTCAGCAACCTTGCACCCTCGCGATCAAGACTATTTAAGCTTATAGGTAAGGCAAGGTAAATATGTGGAGCTGCAGCAAGCGACTAGCATATATGATGGCTAACCTGTTCGCAAAAGAGAGCGAGAAGAGGAGGCAAAGCACGAACGAGAAACTAGAGAGCAATCTGCGCAAACATTACTCCAACACCATGTCCACTTCCCGGACTCCGCCGAGAAGAGGCCATCACGGTAACTCACTCAGTTGATTCATTTTAATTAAATTAAGGTTCAAGTTATCTACAACTGGACATTAACAAATTCCCATCTGCCCATAACCGCGGCCACAGCTTTCGAAAGTTCAAATCCCTACAGGGGAGTCCCAACTTAGCCCATGACAAGCTCTCACGGTCAACAAAGGAATAGACCTCCTCCCGAGACGTTCCGATCAGACTCGGTACCTCGGTTCTTCAAGACACTTCGACAGGTTAAAACAAGACCAGCAACACCGCCCGAATGTGCCGACAAATTCCGATAGGAGCTGCACATATCTCGTTCTCAGGGCACACTCAGATGAGCGCTCCATACAACTAAAACCAAACCTCGAGTTTCCCCGAGGGGGCGCTGCACAGGACTCTAGTTTGGACCAACGCTCAGAGGAGCACTAGCCCAGGGGGGCTAAAATAAGATGACCCTCGGGCTCCGGAAACCCAAGGGAAAAAGAGGCTAGGTGGCAAATGGTAAAACCAAGGTTGGGCATTGCTGGAAAAGCTTTAATCAAGGCGAACTATCAAGGGGTTCCCATTATAACCCAACCGCGTAAGGAACGCAAAATCCGGGAACATAACACCGATATGACGGAAACTAGGGCGGCAAGAGTGGAACAAAACACTAGGCGAGAGGCCGAGCCTTCCACCCTCGACCAAGTGTATAGATGCATTAAGATAACATGGCAATATAATGATATCCCAACAAGTAAATAAATGTTCCAACAAGGAACGGTCTCCAATCTTCACCTGCAACTAGCAACGCTATAAGAGGGGCTGAGCAAAGCGGTAACATAGCCAATCAACGGTTTGCTAGGACATGGTGGGCTAGAGGTTTGACATGGCAATTTGGGAGGCTTGAAAGCAAGTGGTAGGCATCGTAGCATTGGCATAGCAAAAGAGCGAGCATCTAGCAAAGCAAAGATAGTAGTGATTTCGAGGGTATGATCATCTTGCCTGCAAAGTTGTCAGAGTTGACTGGATCCTCGAAAGCAAACTCAACGGGCTCCTCGTTAGCGACCTCGTCTCCCGGCTCTACCCAAACAAGACAAACAAGCAAACGGAACACAATCAACCACGTGCAAAGCTCAAACAATATGATGCAAAGATGGTATGCTATGCGGGATGCGACGCGGGATGCATATGCAAGATTTGACAAGGGATTCATGAACCTGGCCTCAACTTGGGAATCCAAGTGTGCCACTGGAAAGATGAGATGAAATCGCTTGAAAACGATATAAAGAACGCCGGAATCGGAGTTACGGTTTGGAAATGGCAAGCAATTCAAATATGACCACGTTCTGCGATTTACAACAAGTAGCCATCTAAATGCAATAAGATGAACAAGCTACATCACCCAAACATGACAACAAAATACATGGTAGGGATGAATTCATGATGCTTAACAAAAGTCTAGCAGTGAGCTATGGCCAAATCATCCATTAACAGGTTCAAACAAGCATGGCAAAAATGCATATGGCAAACAGATCTCAGACTTAGTGAAATTAACACTTGTCTGGAATTTTAGATCAGGTAGCACTCTTCGGAGCAACAAAACTACATGCTACAGGACCTGAACATGGCAAAGTAAGGCATGGAATGGAGCTACTCAAAGATCTTAACAAAAGTCCCTTAGTGACCTTGAGCTAAAAGGGGTCAGAAAATACAATTGCAAGCATGTGAACATGGCAAAAACATAATCAGTTCTCAGACTTGGTGAAAACTAGAGCATGCTGAAAACAGATATCAAGTAGGCATGTTTACGAGCTCGATGCACTTACTACGGAGCAAGTCATGAAAATATAAGCATACACCCATCAAGAATACACAAAATGCAAGCTAGACATGGCGAGAACAATAGCATAGCATGCACGGATCAACTACAACATCATCGGCAAAATCGCTAACGAGTAGACAATCTGCCCAGATTCACGAAGTAGCAAAAGTAGAGCTCGATTGACTCAAGCTAGGGTGCTCCATAATTGCAAACAAAGACATGGATGGATAGAGCACTACAAGATCAACAAAACATCCTTACTGATCATCCTCAAAAGAGGCACGGATCACTAGGAAACAACAAGAACATATGACCATATGAGATAAACAGGTCAAGGACTTAGTGGAAATGCTAAGTCCCTGAAATCAGCATTACCAAGTGCCTCACTTGGCAAGCTTGTGCTAGTCACCACACACATCACAAAAATACATGGGTTGCACCTCTGGAGAGATGGCAAAACCCTTAACAAAACATATGTAGAGCTCATGGGCATACCATGCACACAAAAATCATGGCAAAAATGACAAATATCTAAATGGAGCAGCAGATCTGACAATTATCTCAAGTAGCACTCTTCTAACAGCATTTCGGGCATCAAGATGAACTCAAATGAAAATGATGCAATGGAATGAAATGATGTACTCTCTGAGACGAACATTTTCATATGCTATATGTCCAAAACGGAGCTACGGATGCAAAGTTACTGCATGATGAACATGGCAAAAATATTAGGGTTTCGGGGCAAAAGTCAACCCGAGGCAATCTCAGATCCAGATCCAGATTGACACGCTTTACGAGGTTCGCCGGAAATGGAGTTGGAGGACGCCGGAGCTCGTCGGGGAAGCGAGGGCCGCCCGGATATCGCCAGAGCGAGCCGGGAGGCGGCGGTCGCAGCGGTGGCCGGGCGAGGCGGCGGCGTCGACGGGGCCTGCCGGTGTCGGGGAAGGCAGG
>NC_041390.1:420880086-420948317 GCF_002162155.2 Triticum dicoccoides | reverse complement strand
CTGCGCGGCGGCAAAGTGGGCACCAGGCGGCGGCGTATCAGGTGGTGACACATGGAGGCGGCGGGGTGGAACTGGACATGTCCGTCGGCGGCGGATGGAATGGATCTAGGGTTTCGGGGGGGGGGAGGAGAAGGAGAATTTCGGAGGGGTCTTTATATAGGCATAGAGGGAGCTAGGAGTGTCCAAATGAGGTGCGGTTTTCGACCACGCGATCGTGATCGAACTCTCTAGATGATGGAGAGGGTTTTGGTGGGTTTTGGGCCAAATTGGAGGGGTGTTGGGCTGCAACACACACGAGGCCTTTTCGGTCCCTCGGTTAACCGTTGGACAGGCGGTCTACCGGTAGTAAACCAAGGCCGCTTGGCAAGTCTCGGTCCAATCCGGAAATGTTTAATCCCCACACACGAAAGAAAGGTAGAAATGACCACCGGAGGAGAACGAAGCGTCGGAATGCAAAACGGACAATGGGGAAAATGCTTGAATGCAAGAGATGAACACATATGCAAATGCAATGCACATGATGACATGCTATGAGATGCATGACAACGACAACAACACACGGAGACAAAAACCTGAACCCGAGAAAATAAAATAACTTAATGCCGGAAACGGCAAGAGTTGGAGTACAAATTGGGAAAGTCATATCCGGGGTGTTACAACACTCCACCACTATGAAAGGATCTCGTCCCAAGATCTAGGACTGAAAGAACGCCGGGTATTCAGAACGGAGGTGATCCTCGCGTTCCCAGGTAGCTTCACGGTCGGAATGGTGTGACCACTTGACTTTGAGGAATTTGATTGACTTGTTGCGAGTCTTGTGTTCAATCTCTTCGAGAATAGCAACGGGGTGCTCACGATAAGAGAGATCTTCTTGGAGCTCAATGTCCTCGAAGTTGATGGTGCGGTCAGGAGTCTTGAAGCACTTTCGAAGCTGAGAGACATGGAACACGTCATGAACATTTGCAAAGTTTGAAGGAATCTCGAGTTGATAGGCGAGGTCGCCTCTCTTGCTGACAATCTTGAAAGGTCCCACGTATCTGGGGGCAAGCTTCCCTTTGATACCGAAGCGACGAGTACCTTTCATTGGAGAGACACGAAGGTAAACATGATCTCCGATCTCGATAGCCAAATCACGGTGCTTACTATCATAGTAGCTCTTCTGGCGGGATTGGGCTGCTTTGAGGTTATCTCGAATGACTTTGCACATTTCCTCTGCCTCTGTGATTAAGTCATTTCCGAGAAGCTGACGTTCACCGGTTTCAGACCAGTTGAGAGGGGTACCGCACTTCCTGCCATACAGAATTTCAAATGGGGCCTTGCCCGAACTTGCTTGAAAACTGTTGTTATAGGAGAATTCAGCATAAGGAAGACAATCCTCCCACTTCATGCCGAAGGAGATCACACAAGCCCTGAGCATATCTTCAAGAATCTGGTTGACACGCTCGACTTGACCGCTAGTTTGAGGATGGAAAGCTGTGCTGAAGTGAATGTTGGTGCCCATGGCCTTCTGAAAAGAATGCCAAAACTTGGAGGTAAAGATGCTGCCACGGTCTGAAGAGATCACTTGTGGAATACCGTGCAAAGAGACAATTTGAGAGGTATAGAGTTCCGCCAATTAAGCTGCAGTGATTGACTCTTTGATAGGCATAAAATGAGCCACTTTAGTGAGTTTGTCGATGACAACGAATACAGCATCATTGCCACGCTTGGACTTTGGAAACCCAGTCACGAAGTCCATCTCAATGTGGTCAAACTTCCATTCTGGAATGGCAAGAGGTTGGAGGAGACCCGCTGGCCTTTGGTGTTCTGCCTTCACTCTTCTGCAGACATCACATTCATTCACGAATTGAGCAATCTCATGCTTCATTCGAGTCCACCAATAAGCCTACTTAAGGTCCTGATACATCTTCGTGCTCCCAGGGTGGATGGAGAGGAGAGAATTGTGAGCCTCGTTCATGATCACTTTACGGAGGTCACCTTTGGGTACAACAATACGATCCTCGAAGAAGAGAATATCCTTGTCATCAAGGCGGTAGCACTTGTACTTGGGTTGACTCTTGGCAATCCCAATCTTCACCTTTTTCACCATAGCATCAAGAATCTGGGCTTGGCGAATCTGGTCTTCCAAGGTAGGAGAGACTTGAAGGTTGGCGAGGAAACCTTGAGGAACAACTTGCAGGTTAAGTTTGCGGAAAGCTTCACAAAGCTTGGGTTGATAAGGCTTGAGAATCAGACTGTTGCAGTAAGCCTTTCTGCTCAATGCGTCAGCAATCACATTGGCCTTGCCTGGAGTATACTCGATACTCGGATTATACTCTTGAATCAATTCGACCCATCGAGTTTGCCTGGGGTTGAGATTAGGCTGAGTGAAAATGTACTTGAGACTCTTGTGATCAGTGAAAATGTCCACTTTTCTTCCCAATAAGAGATGTCTCCAAGTCAAAAGAGCATGCACAACTGCCGCCAACTCGAGATCACGAGTGGGGTAGTTCTTCTCATTGGGCTTCAACTGGCGAGAGGTATAAGCAACAACTTTCTTATCTTGCATCAACACTGCACCAAGACCTTGGAGAGAGGCATCACAAAAGACCTCGTACGGCTTGGATTCATCAGGCGGAGTCAGAACTGGAGCAGTGATCAATTTCTCTTTCAAAGTGTTGAAAGCAATGTCACACTCCGGAGACCAAACGTAATTGACGTGCTTCTGGAGAAGATTTGAGAGAGGCTTCACGATCTTAGAAAAGTTTTCAATGAATCTTCGACAGTAGCTTGCGAGACCGAGGAAGCTACGAAGTTGCTTCATGTTCTGAGGAGGTTCCCAATTCACAATTGCAGACACCTTCTCAGGATTCACCGCAATGCCCTTGGCAGAGATGATATGACCAAGGTAAAGAACCTCATCGAGCCAAAATTCACACTTGGAGAACTTGGCGTAGAACTGGTGTTCCCTCAACTTATCGAGCACCAAACGCAAGTGCTTGGCATGATCTTCCTTGTTCTTCGAGAAAACCAGAATGTCGTCGAGATAGACCAAAACGAAGTCATTGGTGTAGGCGTTCAAGGTGAAGTTCATCATGTGAGAGAAAGTCGGAGGAGCGTTGACGAGGCCAAAAGACATGACAGTGTATTCATATGAACCATAGCTTGTCCTGAAAGCCGTCTTGGGAATATCTTGCTCACGGATTCGAATTTGATCATAACCCATACGGAGATCAAGCTTGGAGAATACTTGGGCACCTTTGATTTGTTCGAACAGCTCGTTGATGTTGGGAAGTGGGTATTTGTTCTTGATGATCTTCTTGTTCAATGGACGGTAATCAACACAAAGTGGGTCCATTCCATCCTTCTTCTTCACAAAAAGAACACCACAACCCCACGGAGAAGAACTAGGCCGGATGAGACCCATTCTCTCTTGAATATCGATTTGCTTCTTCAGCTCCTTCAACTCTTCAGGTCCGAGCTTGTAAGCACACTTGCACACTGGTTTCGTACCGGGCTCAAGCTCAATAACGAATTCAACTGGCCGGTGCGGAGGCATTCCTGGAAGCTCTTCTGGAAAGACGTCTTGATATTCGCAAACGACTAGAATTTGCGAGATGGCATCGAGTTCACCCTTCTCATTGAGAGAAAACAGACGGATGGTATTATCCCGAGCGGCAAAGACAATTACATCCTCAGACGAATGAGTCAATTGAATCTTCCTGGCAGCACAATCAAGATGCGCCTTGTGCTTAGAAAGCCAATCCATCCCGAGAATAAGATCAATATCCGAGTTACCAAGAACAATTGGGGAAGAAAGGAACTTGTAGTCCCAAGGTGATAGTAACCTCCGGGACGCATGTGTTAGCTGTCATCTGCTTGCCCGGTGACACAATTTGCAAGGAACTTTGCAGATACTGATAATCGCACTCATACTTTGATGCAAAAGGTTTGGAAATGAAGCAATGCGATGCACCAGTGTCAAAAAGAACTTTTGCAGGGATATCGTTAACTGGAAGGTTACCCATGATGACATCTGACGAATCCTCTGCCTGAGCTGCGTTCACCATATTGACCTTGGCGTACTTGGGGTTATGCTTGACCACAGCTGTACTTGCCGACCTCACAGGAGGAGGAGGAGGAACATGCCTCTTGTTGAAACACTTGTTGGCATAGTGACCCTTCTGTTGGCACTTGTTGCACGTGACCTCTGAAAGCGAACGGTGATACGGAGCACTTGATCTTGGAGGTTGAGACAAAGTCTTGTTCTGAAAGCCAGGGTTGGGTGGGTGGGAAGATCCACTGGCACCTTTGCTCTTCTGCTGATACAGCTGACGGAATGGAGGAGGAAGCCAATACTTCTGCTGCTTGGCCACTTGAGTAGAGGAAGAAGGAGTAACATCTCTGACTCGCTTCTTGGAAGCATCACACCTCAATTGAGCAGCCTCTTGCTTCAATGCCATGTTGTAGAACTCATCGTACCTCAAGGGCTCAAAGAGGACAAGAGCGAGCTGGATTTCTTCTCTGAGACCACCCCTGAACTGGTATATCATGATCTTCTCATCAGGGACATCCTGCTTAGCAAAGCGGGCGAGCTTCTGAAACAACTTGTTGTTGTCATAGACAGACAAAGAGCCTTGCTTCAGGTTCCGGAATTCCTCACGCTTTCTTTCAACCACGCTCTAAGGGATATGGTGAGCTTTGAAGTCTTGACGGAATTCATCCCAAGTGATCACACGTCCACCTCTGGAATCCTTGTACTGCTGGAACCATTCTGCAGCTTGATCTTTGAGTTGGAAGGAAGCGAACTTGACAAAGTCATCAGGCATGACGTTACTGCACTCGAAATGCTTGCACAGATCCACAAGCCAATCGTCAGCATCGGTTTCCTCAACACAATTGCTAAAAGTCTTTGGCCCATTAGCAAGGAACTGGTTGAGTGTAGCAAATTGATTCTGATTGTTGTCTTGGTTCCCTTGGTTGCCTTGATTGCGCTCTTGAAGAATTTGCATGATCAACTGTGTGTTTGCATTTGTTGCGGCCATCACAGCTTGCCATGCCTCCGGAGGAGGTGGAGGAGGTGGCAGATCAGGATTCGGAGTAGTGCGCGTTGGAGGAGCCATCCTGAAGAGGTTGACATCCATTAGCACATTGATAGACAAATATTGAAGCTGAATCCTACGGAATGAAAATTGTAACATATAGTCTTCACATCCGAACAAAATGAACGAATGCATTCCTCTTGAAATGGTCACATATCCATAAATTGAGAAGCCACGTAGAATTTAGGTAGAGAAATAAATCAACAAGGTACGGATCAAGAACGAATAATCGGTAAGAAATCCCAATCTCAAACCAAATATCCGTGGAAGAAGAAACTAGAGCTACAAGAATTCCCACCTATGAAACTCCCGAACCTTTCCGGTTATGCAATCAGGTGTTGGGGATACAGGGGAAGCATAATATCTCACCCAAATCTAGCAAAACCTACATCCAGCTATATCCATCCTTCAACACATAACCGAGAAAAACTTCGGAAACCATCTACCTCAACCTTCGAAAAGCATCCGTTATACAAGTTATGGCGATACTCCCGAACTCCCGCCCCAGTACTGGGTGGTGTCGAGGTTATCTCACCAACGAACTGCATAAAAGAGATTTTCGATGTCGACGTACTAAACTCAGGTATTCTAGAATTGCAACGATAAAATTATGACGACAACACCTCAGAGCTCAACTCCCCGGGACACTTCCACAAAACCCCTGACAGGAGGCACCAAGACAATGTTCTCATCATAAAACCATCGGAACGATTCCAAGATACCCGCGTGATCCTAAATTTTTTTTAGTGAAATTTGAGAAGAGAAGAGTCAAAACTCTACGTCAGGATGCCTTACCAGAGCGATTAGGAGACTGGGAAGTAAAAAGAATTCCTAAACTCTCTGATATATAATTCCTAGATGACTCAAAACATTTTTTTCTAGACACAACTCGGCTGCTAAAAACGATCAATCAGTGGGGGCTCCTAAGGTCGGGGAAGGCTCTGATACCAACTTGTAATACCCTCGATGCGACTATATCTCCCACGTGTCGGGGCACGACTTAGAGGCATAATCGCATTGAAGGCATATGTCGCAAGTTAGGCAATCTTCACAACATCCCGTGTAATATATATGTAATAAAAGGGGAAATAACATAGTTGGCTTGCACTCGCCACGTCAATCAAGTACATAAATAACATTACATCATCCAAACACTCATGGCCCGACTACGGCGCTAATATAAAAGTTAACCCAACATGCGACACGGTCCCGATCACCCCCAACTGGGCACCACTACTGATCATCAGGAAAGGAAACATAGTATCGTTGAGAGTCCTCATCGAACTCCCACTTGAGCTCGAGCGTGTCACCTGGAGCGGAATCATCAGACCCTGCATCTGGTGTAATAGTAATCTGTGAGCCACAGGGACTCAGCAATCTCGCACCCTCGCGATCAAGACTATATAAGCTTATAGGTAAGGCAAGGTAAATATGTGGAGCTGCAGCAAGCGACTAGCATATATGATGGCTAACCTGTTCGCAAAAGAGAGCGAGAAGAGGAGGCAAAATGTGAACGAGAAACTAGAGAGCAACCGGCGCAAACATTACTCCAACACCGTGTCCACTTCCCGGACTCCGCCGAGAAGAGGCCATCATGGTAACTCACTAAGTTGATTCATTTTAATTACATTAAGGTTCAAGTTATCTACAACCGGACATTAAAAAATTCCCATCTGCCCATAACCGCGGGCACGGCTTTCGAAAGTTCAAATCCCTGCAGGGGAGTCCCAACTTATCCCATGACAAGCTCTCACGGTCAACGAAGGAATAGACCTCCTCCCGAGACGTTCCGATCAGACTCGATACCTCGGTTCTTCAAGACACTTCGACAGGTTAAAACAAGACCAGCAACACCGCCCGAATGTGCCGACAAATCCCGATAGGAGCTGCACATATCTCGTTCTCAGGGCACACTCAGATGAGCTCTCCATACAACTAAAACCAAACCTCGAGTTTCCCCGAGGGGGCGCTGCATAGGACTCTAGTTTGGACCAACACTCAGAGGAGCACTGGCCCAGAGGGGCTAAAATAAGATGACCCTCGGGCTCCGGAAACCCAAGGGAAAAAGAGGCTAGGTGGAAAATGGTAAAACCAAGGTTGGGCATTGCTGGAAAAGCTTTAATCAAGGCGAACTATCAAGGGGTTCCCATTATAACCCAAGCGCGTAAGGAATGCAAAATCCGAGAACATAACACCGATATGACGGAAACTAGGGCGGCAAGAGTGGAACAAAACACTAGGCGAGAGGCCGAGCCTTCCACCCTCGACCAAGTTTATAGATGCATTAAGATAACATGGCAATATAATGATATGCCAACAAGTAAATAAATGTTCCAACAAGGAACGGTCTCCAATCTTCACCTGCAACTAGCAACGCTATAAGAGGGGCCAAGCAAAGCGGTAACATAGCTAATCAATGGTTTGCTAGGACATGGTGGGTTAGAGGTTTGACATGGCAATTTGGGAGGCTTGAAAGCAAGTGGTAGGCATCGTAGCATTGGCATAGCAAAAGAGCGAGCATCTAGCAAAGCAAAGATAGTAGTGATTTCGAGGGTATGATCATCTTGCCTGCAAACTTGTCAGAGTTGACTGGATCCTCGAAAGCAAACTCAACGGGCTCCTCGTTAGCGAACTCGTTTCCTGGCTCTACCCAAACAAGACAAACAAGCAAACGGAACACAATCAACCACGTGCAAAGCTCAAACAATATGATGCAAAGATGGTATGCTATGCGGGATGCGACGCGGGATGCATATGCAAGATTTGACAAGGGATGCATGAACGTGGCCTCAACTTGGGAATCCAAGTGTGCCACTGGAAAGATGAGATGAAATCGCTTGAAAACGATATAAAGAACGCCGGAATCGGAGTTACGGTTTGGAAATGGCAAGCAATTCAAATATGACCACGTTCTGCGATTTACTGCAAGTAGCCATCTAAATGCAATGAGATGAACAAGCTACATCACCCAAACATGACAACAAAATACATGGCAGGGATGCATTCATGATGCTTAACAAAAGTCTAGCACTGAGCTACGGCCAAATCATCCATTAACAGGTTCAAACAAGCATGGCAAAAATGCATATGGCAAACAGATCTCAGACTTAGTGAAATTAACACTTGTCTGGAATTTCAGATCAGGTAGCACTCTTCGGAGCAACAAAACTACATGCTACAGGACCTGAACATGGCAAAGTAAGGCATGGAATGGAGCTACTCAAAGATCTTAACAAAAGTCCCTTAGTGACCTTGAGCTAAAAGGGGTCAGAAAATACAATTGCAAGCTAGGGTGCTCCATAATTGCACACAAAGACATGGATGGATAGAGCACTACAAGATCAACAAAACATCCTTACTGATCATCCTCAAAAGAGGCACGGATCACTAGGAAACAACAAGAACATATGGCCATATGAGATAAACAGGTCAAGGACTTGGTGGAAATGCTAAGTCCCTAAAATCAGCATTACCAAGTGCCTCACTTGGCAAGCTTGTGCTAGTCACCACACACATCAAAAAAATACATGGGTTGCACCTCTGGAAAGATGGCAAAACCCTTAACAAAACATATGTAGAGCTCATGGGCATATCATGCACACAAAAATCATGGCAAAAATGACAAATATCTAAATGGAGCAGCAGATCTGACAATTATCTCAAGTAGCACTCTTCTAACAGCATTTCGGGCATCAAGATGAACTCAAATGAAAATGATGCAATGGAATGAAATGATGTACTCTCTGAGACGAACATTTTGATACGCTATATGTCCAAAACGGAGCTACGGATGCAAAGTTACGCCATGATGAACATGGCAAAAATATTAGGGTTTCGGGGCAAAAGTCAACCCGAGGCAATCTCAGATCCAGATCCAGATCGGCACGCTTTATGAGGTTCGCCGGAAATGGAGTTGGAGGATGCCGGAGCTCGTCGGGGAAGCGGGGGCCGGCCGGATCTCGCCGGATCCTGGCCGGGGCGGCGCTAGGGCGACGACGGCGGTGAGAGGCACCGGCGGGGGCGCGCTGCGGCGCGGTGGCGGCGGCCGGAGCGAGCCGGGAGGCAGCGGCCGGAGCGGTGGTTGGGCGAGGCGGCGGTGTCGACAGGGCCTGCCGGTGTCGGGGAAGGCAGGCGCGGGCGGCGGACGACAATGGGCGGCGGGGCGCGGCGACGTGGGCCGGGAGGGCTCCCCCCGGGCCCAGGCGGGCCCGCCTGGCGACGAAGTGGGCACCGAGCGGCGGCGTATCAGGTGGCGACACGTGGCGGCGGCGGGGTGGAACTGGACATGTCCGTCGGCGGTTTTTTTTGCCGGCGGCGGCGGATGGAATGGATCTAGGGTTTCGGGGGGGAAGGAGAAGGAGAATTTCGGAGGGGTCTTTATGTAGGCATAGAGGGAGCTAGGAGTGTCCAAATGAGGTGTGGTTTTCGGCCACGCGATCGTGATCGAACGCTCTAGATGATGGCAAGGGTTTTGGTGGGTTTTGGGCCAAATTGGAGGGATGTTGGGCTGCAACACACACGAGGCCTTTTTGGTCCCTCGATTAACCGTTGGAGTATCAAACGAAGTCCAAATGGTATGAAACTTGACAGGCGGTCTACTGGTAGTAAACCAAGGCCTCTTGGCAAGTCTCGGTCCAATCCGGAAATGTTTAATCCCCACACACGAAAGAAAGGTAGAAATGACCACCGGAGGAGAACGAAGCGCCTGTATGCAAAACAGACAACGGGGAAAATGCTTGAATGCAAGAGATGAACACGTATGCAAATGCAATGCACATGATGACATGATATGAGATGCATGACAACGACAACAACACACGGAGACAAAAACCCGAACCCGAGAAAATAAAATAACTTAACGCCGGAAACGACAAAAGTTGGAGTACAAATTGGGAAAGTCATATTCGGGGTGTTACAGTTCGTTCAAGCCAGCCAAGGAGACAAAGAAGATACCCTTGGACCTGGAGCACCCAGAGAGGTACGCCGTCGTAGGTGCAAACCTCGACAGCAAATAGGAAGGCGAGCTCGTCGATTTCCTTCGTGAGAATCGGGACATCTTCGTATGGTCCCCCAAAGACATGCCAGGTGTACCGACGGAATTCACCGAGCACAAGTTACATGTCTGATCTGATGCAAAGCCGGTCAGACAGCCCCTGCGCCACTTATCAGAAGAGAAGAGAACAGTTGTCGGAGAAGAGATAGCCCGACTCCTAGCAGCCGGCTTCATTATGGAAGTGTTCTTTCCAGAATGGCTAGCAAATCCGGTCCTGGTACTAAAGAAGAACAAGCAGTGGCGAATGTGTATTGACTACACGAGCCTCAACAAGGCCTGCCCCAAGGACCCATTTGCTTTACCAAGAATCGATCAGGTGATAGACTCCACAGCCGGATGCGGGCTGTTGAGCTTTTTGGATGGATACTCAGGATATCACCAGATCAAGCTAAATCCGGCTGACAGACTGAAAACAGCCTTCATCACGCCGTTTGGAGCCTTCTGCTACCTCACCATGACGTTTGTCTTAAGGAACGCTAGTGCCACCTTTCAGTGTTGCATGCAGAAGTGCCTCCTCAAGCAACTCGGCAGGAACGCCCACGTTTACGTGGACGACGTGGTGATGAAGACGGAAAAGCGTGGAACACTGCTGGAAGACCTCAAGAAGACTTTTGAGAACCTGCGCCGGTTCCAGATCAAGCTCAACCCCGAGAAGTGTGTCTTCGGAGTACCAGCCGGCCAGCTCCTAGGTTTCCTAGTCTCTGAACGCGGCATAGAATGCAATCCATTAAAGATCAAGGTCATTGAGAGAATGGAGGTACCCAGCCG
The DNA here is from genome assembly GCF_002162155.2 of Triticum dicoccoides. Lineage (NCBI taxonomy): Eukaryota > Viridiplantae > Streptophyta > Magnoliopsida > Poales > Poaceae > Triticum > Triticum dicoccoides. The sequence goes on along the minus strand of NC_041390.1, from coordinate 420,937,415 downwards.
ACTGTTGGATGTGCAGAAGTTCACTGGCTGCTTGGCGCCATCAGCCGATTCATCAGTCGGCTGGGCGAGAAAGCTCTCCCCTTATACCAACTCATGAAGAAGACCACTTTTTTCGAGTGGAACCATAAGGCGGACGAAGCTTTTCACCAGTTGAAGAAGATGCTGACTACTCCACCCGTCCTGGCGGCTCCGACTCCCAAGGAACCTATGCTCCTGTACATCGCCGCCACCAGTCGAGTAGTCAGCACGGTCATTGTAGTGGAGCGCAAGGAGGAAGGCAAGGTGCTACCTGTCTAGAGACCGGTATATTACCTGAGCGAGGTACTGTCGACCTCCAAGCAGAACTACCCCCACTACCAAAAGATGTGCTATGGCGTACACTTTGCTGCCAAGAAATTGAAGCCTTACTTTCAAGAGCATCCAATCACGGTGGTCTGCACGGCCCCACTTGCCGAGATCATCGGTAGCCGAGATGCTTCTGGTCGAGTGGCCAAGTGGGCCATAGAGCTGGCTCCTTACACCATCCACTACCAGCCCTGCACCGCCATCAAGTCACAAGCATTGGCCGACTTCCTCGTCGACTGGGCTGAGACCCAGTACCTATCTCCAGCACCTGATTCCACCCATTGGCGGATGCATTTCGACGGCTCCAAGATGCGCACTGGCTTGGGAGCCGGTGTCGTCCTCACCTCTCCCAAAGGCGACAAGCTCAAATATGCGCTGCAAATCCACTTTGCCGCCTCCAATAACGTCGCCGAGTACGAGGCGCTCATTCACGGGCTCCGGCTTGCCAAAGAGCTTGGCATCCGCCGGATCTTGTGTTATGGCGACTCAGACTTAGTGATCCAGCAATCATCTGGCGACTGGGACGCGAAAGATGCAAACATGGAGAGCTACCATTTCCTCGTGCAGCAACTCAGCGGGTACTTCGAAGGGTGTGAGTTCCTCCATGTGCCAAGAAATGAAACCGACCAAGCAGATGCATTGGCACGAATCGACTCTACCCGCCAAGCAATACCATCTGGTGTCGCCCTTCAATGCCTCCTCAAGCCGTCTATCAAGCCTTCACCAGAATCAGACTCCATTTTTGTGCCGGCTCCTCCCGAAGACGTTGGATTCGAGTCCAGAGCTCCGGCAGTTGGAACGAGGATTTTGGCGGAAGACCCCAAAGCTTCCACAGCCAAACCCGGCCCGGGGACTGCGGTGGCGGACTCGAAGACTCCAGAACTCGGCCCAAGGACCGAGCCAGTCGTCCTGGGGACTTCATCAACCCAGCAAGCGGCTGTTGACTCCAACCCGCCGCCTCCCGGCCCAACCGCCCTCGTCCAAGTCACAGTTCTGGCAGTCGAAGAAATAGCAGCACCCTCATGGGCCCAGCCCATCCTCAAATTCCTGGTGAACAAAGAGCTGCCGACTGATGAAACTTCAGCTCGGCAAATACAACGCCGGGCGGCATCCTACACCATAGTCAACATAGAGCTGGTCAGGAGCAGCGTCACTGGTGTCTATCAGCGCTGCGTAGAGCCAGAGCAAGGCCAAGCGATTCTCAAAGACATCCATCAAGGTGAGTGCGGCCACCATGTGGCTTCAAGAGCACTCATCGCCAAAGCCTTTCGACACAGTTTCTTCTGGCCAACTGCCTTGGAAGAGGCCAAGGAGTTGGTCCAAAAATGCAAAGGGTGTCAGAATTTCAGCTCCAAGCTGCACCAGCCAGCTTCTGCACTCAAGACCATCCCCATTGCCTGGCCTTTCGCAGTTTGGGGTCTAGACATGGTGGGACCATTCAAAACAGCACGAGGTGGTTTAACTCACTTACTTGTCGCAGTGGACAAGTTCACCAAGTGGATAGAAGCAAAGCCAATCAAGAAGCTGAACGGTCTGACTGCCGTAACTTTCATCTCCGATATCACAATTCGGTACGGCATACCACACAGCATCATCACCGACAACGGCACAAATTTCGCCAAAGGCGCCTTGGCCCGTTTCTGCGCAACACAGGGCATCCGACTGGACCTAGCGTCCTTCGCCCATCCGCAGTCAAACGGCCAAATGGAGCGAGCAAATGGCCTCATCCTGTCCGGCATCAAGCCTCGGCTGATCGAGCCTTTGGAGCGCTCGGCCGTCTGCTAGCTCGACGAGCTGCCAGCCGTCCTCTGGAGTCTGCACACGACTCCAAACAAGTCAACCGGCTTCACGCCCTTCTTCCTCGTCTACGGTGCCGAAGCCGTCATCCCAACGGACATAGAGTTCGACTCCCCACGAGTCACCATGTACACCGAGGAGGAAGCAGAAGAAGCACGACAAGACGGCATCGATCTGCTGGAAGAGGGCCGGCTGTTGGAACTCAGCCGGTCCAGCATCTACCAACAGAGCCTGCGCCGATACCACAATAGAAAGGTCAGGCCAAGATCTTTCCAAGAAGGCGACCTTGTGCTCCGGCTGATCCAGCGAACAGCCAGCCAGCACAAGCTATCGGCGCCTTGGGAAGGCCCTTTCATCATCAGCAAATACTGGGCAACGATTCCTACTACCTGATCGACGCTCAGAAGCCCCGAGAACGCAAGAGGGATGACTCCGGCAAGGAGACAGAGCGGCCATGGAATGCAAATCTCCTCCAAAGATTTTACAGTTGGTGCAGTATGTACCACGCTACCTTTTGTATTAAAGTACCAAGACTTCGGGGCCCCCGAGACGAGCTCGGGGACTGCCCTCTTTTGTCTGTATGATAAAAATTATGCCTGCAAGTATGATACTCTTTGTCATGCCGCTTGGCACCGGGCTCGACAAGTCGGCCCGGGGACTTGCCGCCTTGCACTATGAAATGCTTCCTGCAGCCGGACAAGTAGTGTGTAACACCTAAACCGTCTTCTGTCAGAAGCCGCAGCTCGCAGAGCGACTGTACGGTGGGCAGAGGTAAGGTAGAATGGGTGTTCACATGAAAAATGGTTAAGGGCTCAAAGCATAGAACATAGCTCAAGACGGCTTCCAGCCTTTCTCACAAACCGACTCCCGGATAATCGGATTGCCGTCTTCTATCCAACTTGCTCAAAAACTCTTAAAAACGGCCAAGTACTTGATTTCCCAAAGTAGCCAAGCACTTGATCCAGCAACAGTCTGCAGAGCGGCTGTCCGATTGGCAAGGCAGGCAACTAAGAGAAAACGGCAAAGGAAAAAAGCCAAAAGAGCAATGAGCAAGAAAAGATAGAACTCAGATAAATATATTTACATAACATAGGCCCTTGGCCGAATTTTCGAGTAGAGGTTCAAAATACACCCCGCGGGTGGAATTGTGCGAATTAACAAGTTCTTCAAAGACTACTGAAGCAGACAAAACAAAGATACAGCGGTAGCTTAGGAAGCAGCAGACGGACTCGGAGGGTCGGAGGAGGCGCCAGCGCCAGGCGTTGGGGCGACCGGCTGGCTAGTCTCGGCTTGATCGCCTCCGACGGTAGTCGGGTCGGTCGCACGCGGCTCGTTGCTGGAGGTACGGTCGAGCTGAGGCTGGCCGTCTGCTCCGTCTTCTGGTGCCTCCGCCTCGCCTCCGTCCTCCGCCTCGCCCTCTTCCTCGACGCTGGAGCCAATCACCTCCGCCGAGTCCTCGTTGTAGTCTGGGTTCATCCCAAACCACTCCGGCGGTACCTCCTCGCCGTCTTATGACCACTTGGGAACAAAGATGCTGGTGTCGGTGTACTCGGCGATCGCCGCAGCACGCTTGACGAGGGCATCTTCCGCGGCCGCCAGCTCCGGCTGGGCCTCCGTCCGAAGCGTGGCCAGCCGGTCTAGGTCCAGCCCCGGATACCATGCCTTGACGAACTCCAAGGCCCGGCGCGCTCCAGCTCGGGCCGAAGAGCCCTTCCAGGCCTCAAGACGACCAGCCGCGACCTCCAGCCAGTCGGCCGTCAGGTTGGGGGTGCGCGGAGCCTGCGTATCTAGCCACAGGGCGGCAATCGCCTGGGCACCGACACACTAAAGCCGGTGCAGCATCCGGTGAGCCGGCCGAAGGCGAGCCTCGATGCTCAGGATGTCCTCGTCAAGAGTTCGAGGGGCATCGGCGGCAATCTCTGCGCCCTCCGCTCTCCGACCTTCACGGTCAGCCTCGATGGCTTGGATGGCGGCCTGCGACTGCCCAGGGAAGAAGTCTGCAAAGACACGAAGAAACGAAGAAGCAAGTCAAAAACCAGGAGTCGGCATGACTTAAGTCGGCAGCTCGAAGAAAGAAAATAAAGAAACTCACCATCAACGATGTCTTCAATCTCGTGCAAGCCGGAGGACAGCAGCGCCTCCTTGTCAGACCAGGAGGAGCGCTCGCTCGCGAACTCGGCCAGGAGGGCGGTTTCTGTCTCCTCGGCCTCCCTCTGCGTCTTCACAAGCAGCTCCTTCTGCTCTGCCAATTGAGTGGCCAGCAGATCGCGCTCCCTGGCGAGCTTGCTGCACTCCTCCTCCTTGGCGCGCAAAGCGGAGTTGGCGTCGCTCAGCTGCTGGTGAAGAGCAGCGTTGGCCCCTGAGAAGAAGAAAGAAAGAAGGCATCAAGTCATCAATAAAGAAGGTCGCCGGGGAGATCCGGCCCGACTGCTCAGCAGTCGGCCCGAATCTCAGGGACTACAGCCCGCGGGTGCACCAGCGCGCCCCCGCGAAGAAGGAAAAGGACTTACTCCGGCTCTCCGACAGATCGGCGGTCCGCTTGCCCAGCTCTTCGACGTTACGGTTGAAGGCAGTGACGCGGAGGTTGTGGTAATCCTGCGACGAACGTTTCAGACAAAAAGTTAACACCCAACATTCATCAATTGGAGTTCCGACTGCCTGCTTAGCAGCCAGTCCGAAACTCGGGGACTACACCAAGTGGGTGCGCTGGCGCGCCCCCACAGAGAGGAACAAGAAAAACAAAGGCCAAATAGAAAAACATACCTGGACGGCTGCCCGCGACGCCAGGTACGCCTTGGTGCAATTCTGGAGAGCGTCGCCCTCGGCACGAAGCTTCGCCTGGACGTCCAGAAGCGCCTGGTTCAGCGGCCCTGTGCCGCCTCCTTGCACCCACCCAATGGGCGCGGCGCTCGTCGCCTCGGCATCTGGGATCGTCGAGCTGGCGGCGCCGACTTCCAGGGGGCGGGGTGCCGAAGTCGCCTTCTCTAGACGGCGGTGCGTTGGCGAGCCGACTTGAAGGAGTAGCCTCGCCACGGCCTCGTCTTCGGTCGGTGGCACCAGAGGGCCCGCCGGCTGCTTGCCCTGTGCACCTTCAGACGGCGGCGGAGGCGGCGGCGGAACGTTCACATCCGGCGTAGAGGGGTCGCCGCCCTCCCCCTCCACGATGGGGTTCTCCCTGCCGGCTTCCCTAGTCTGCCCCGTGAACTCTGGAGGTGGCGACGCATAGTCCAACGGGGTAACGAGCACCGCCGACTGGCGGCGTGCGGCTTCCTCAGCCTGCCGCTTCACCGCGGCAGCGGCTTCGGCCTTCGCCAGTTTTTTCTTGGCGGTGGCCTCCGCCCTGTCGGCCTCCGCCTTCTCCAGGCGGAGGGCCTCTTCTTTGTTGCGCTTCTCCTGTGCATTCCGCTCCGTCGCCTCTCGGAGGTCAGCAGCGGGGTCAATCCGCCGAGTGGTGGCGGACGTCTCCGCTGACCCCATGACGGAGGCGGCGGTGACCCTCTCAAGAGAGAGGGGAGCCCTGAAGCAAGAAGGGCAAGCAGAGACTTAGACAAAGTCACAAAGAAAGAATAAAACTTTCAAGACAGAATACTTACGCGGAGACCAATGGCGGCTTCTTCACTTCCTTATGGAAGCGGATGGCCTTCGCGGCCGCCTCGTCCCGCCGGGTCGCCACAGCCGAACCCTTGGGTTTCTTCGGCCGACTGTCGAACAAGGTCGGCACGGCCCTGCGCTTCTTTCCACCGCCTGGAGCGCCCGACGCGACAGAAGAGCCCGTGCCAGGCTGGCTGGCTCCTGGCCGATGGCGAGGGGTGACTTCTCCCTCGGCGTCATTGTCAGGCCAGTCGGCGAAAGTGGCCGAGGGCCTGAAGTCTCCTGCTATTCCTCCTCCTCCCTTGGCGTCATCTTCCAGAGCCACCGCCCCCAGATCGGGGTCATCGACGTCGCTCTCCGCCCGGTCGGTGAGGAACTCGCGGGCCGGCCCCGAGGTGCCGGCTGGTGGGTGGAGGAGGGGATTCTAACCAAAGCCGACTGGTCAAAACAAAACTCGACAAGAAGAAGACAATCCAAAGAAAGAAAAGAAAGGTGACTCACCACGGGTGGGGGGTTGGCGCGGGAGTACGGCTCCTTGCCGAACTGCCAGTCCTCCAGGAGCCTGCTCTCCGAGAGGTAGTTCACCATGAAGGCCACCTCTTCATGAGGCATGTCCTTGGTGCACATCTGACTCGGGTCGCGGTGCCCGCTCATCTGGCATATCATATGGGGGCGGCCTTGGAGTGGGAGAACTCGACGCGAAACGAAGGCGCCCAGCAGGTCGAAACCAGTCAGACCCTCCAACTACATCAGCACTCGGAGTCGCGTGATGGCGCCAGCTCCCGCAGGCGTCAGCGACTTGGCCCGGTACGACTAGTTGGGCAGTCGCCCAGCCGGCGGGCCGGCTTTGAAAGCCGGCAGGTTGACCCAGTCCCCTCTCACGGAGGCGTTCTTAACGTAGAAGTAGGATCTCTGCCACATCTTCACCGAGTTGATCAGCGAGATGGAGGGGAAGGGATTGTCGGCCCCCGACCTTCGCACGACGATGAAAGCGCCGCACTGAGCCGGCACGCCGGCAGCCTGGGTGCCGAGCTTGCAGAAGAAAAACTCCCCCAGAGCTCGAGGGTGGGGAGGACTCCGAGGAAGCCTTCGCACATAGCCACGAAGGCGGACAGCAGCACCACTGCGTTGGGGGTGAGGTGCTGCGGCTGGAGGCCGTAGAACTCGAGGAACGACCGGAAGAAACTGCTCGCCGGCAGCCCCAACCCGCGCAGGCAGTGCGAGCGGAAGATAACCCGCTCACCCTCCTGCGGCGCGGGGGAAATCTCCCCCTTCGGCGCAAGACGCACCTGCACGCGATCCTCGCCGGGGAGCCGATGAGTCTGGTGGAGGAACTCGATGTGGTCTTCATGAACTTCGGAGCCGTCCCAGGTGCCGGAGCGCACTGGGGGAGGCGCGGCGGCGGAGGAAGAACTCATCGCGAGCTGTCGCCGCAGTGTTCGCCGGAGCTTGGGCGCGCGGCGGAGTGAAGAAGAGAAGAGGAAGGAGGAGAGCGAGGAGCAGCAAGAAGGAAGATAACAAGGAGTAGTGGGAAAGAGGGGCGCGCGTGCCCCCCTCTTCCCCCTACTTATAGCCTCGTGGGCTACAAAGCCGAGGGGGCGGACGTGGGGATTTACTGCGCCCACGACCCCATGACCCCCACGATTCACGATAAAGTTACTGCGCGCAGTAACTCCATGGGAATCCCAACCGTCCACCGGGGCCGCAGCAGATCCGCTCGGGCGCCGAGGCGCGGTAGTGGCAGGCCCCGCCTATGGGCCTGTCCCGTCACGCGCGTAGGCTCGCAGGACGGCCTAGCCACGTGCCCTCGCGTGACAGGCCTAGAACGGGCGGCGGCCTGGAGGCTTAGCTAGCGCGCCACTTAAATCCCGCCGCGACGTTCGAAATACTGAGCGAGTCGGAATTGAGTGAGTCCGAGTTGAGCGAGTCCGACTCCTCCTAGTCGGCCCGTCAGAAGTCAATCAAAGACCATGTGTTGAGCACCCGGAAAGAGAAACTGCTGAGGCTTCTCGGCCGATCGTCCGCGGCGCCTCACCAGCTTCGGGGACTATTGTCGGAGTAATGGCCACTGGTAGGCCAACTCGAGTCCCAGAACGTTTCAAGACATCGGGGCAGGCTGCGCCCCTCAAGACCCCAGGACAAAGTGCCGCCTCTTAAGGAGTCGACGGCAAGGCGGCCGACTGCCCGCTCACGGCCGAGTCCCAGGGACGACTTCCGGAGAAGCCGGCTTTGGGGAGTCGGCCTGCGACTCCAACAAACCCCATGACCTCATCAAAGGGGACGAGGCAGGGGCGTGGCTATAGAGAAGCCCACCCCCGCCCCTCACCAAGGGCAGGCATGGCCACAGCACGCCGTACCCTGGAAGATCTTCGTGCGGCGTGGCACTGTTGCCATGCCAGCCCTGACATCAGCACCGCAGGGCCGAATCCTGCACCCATGATGGCTTGTCTGTACGGCCTGGAGGCAGCAGGCCCCACCAGTCAGTGTGACCTCGGGAGATGGCAGGAGAACCACCAGTCGGACCCGTCGGGAGTTGGCCCGGGGGAGTCGGCCGAGCCCTCCCCCGGGGCCCACGCGCCATTAATCAAGATGTGATGGGGAGTGGCAACAGTGATCGCACGCCAGGCGGCGGGGCTGTTGCCACGACCTCATGATCAAGCCCGCATCATCAGAAACACGGCTACAGTAATCAGCAGCCGGTAAGACCCGCCCGCGGCGGACGTGGGCTGTCGGCTCCGTACCAGGCCAGTCGGCAGGGCCCGCCAGTCGGTGGGCCCCAGCGGTCGGCAGAGAAGACGGAGGCCAGAGGCACTGATGGCTGGGCCCGTGTCCAGCCGGATTACCATTGTACCCCTGGGGGGTAGGCCTATATAAACCCCCCAGGGCACCCATGCAAAGGGTTGGAACCCATTAGCTCTAGACCAGATCATATAGAAGGGAGAGAGCTAGCCTTGCCCTCTCCTACCACCAGAAAACAGCTCAAGGAGCAACCGTGTAAACACTTTGCCATAGTGATCATGCGGAGACCCCGCAGAGCAGCAGTAGGGGTGTTATCTCCCCGGAGAGCCCCGAAGCTGGGTAAGATTCGCCGGCGTGCATGTCTTCGCCTCATCCCATTTCCAGGCACCGACGACATTCTACTCGCCCCCACCATGATAAGCCATCCGTTGGCATATGTCGCACCAAACCCCCGACGCTGTTCAAGCCATCCGTAGTATGGGAAGGGGAACCCGAAAATAACAGCCCGGACCCAACCGCACTGCCCGACACCGAACATTCTAACATAATTGGAGGCTCTGCCAACGAAATAACATCTTCAGCCCACGTAATAATGGCAGTCATCGCCCCATGGACAGAACCATTCCTAGCCTACCTAACTAGGCAGGACTTCCTGAGGACCAAAATGAGGCACACTGCATAGTGCGGCGATCTAAAGCCTATAAAGTCCATGAGGGAGAGCTTTATAAGAAAAGCACCACCGGAGTCCTTCAAAGGTGCATATCCGAAGAGGAAGGGCGGAATCTTCTGGCGGAAATTCATGCCGGACTCGGCGGTCACCACGCTACAGCTCGGGCCCTTGTAAGCAAGGCCTTCCGTACAGGCTTTTATTGGCCGACGGCCCGGGCAGACGCTCAGGACTTAGTCCAACGTTGCGTTGGTTGCCAGCTTTTGCAAACCAAAGCCATATGCCACCCACCGCCCTCCATACTATCCCCATCACCTGGCTCTTCACGGTCTGGGGGCTTGACATGGTTGGACCCCTTAAAGGAGGAACCCACAAGCAAAAATACTTACTGGTCATGGTGGATAAGTTCACCAAATGGATAGAATCCAAGCCTGTTAAGACGGCCGAATCCGGACCGGTGATAGACTTCATATCCGGGGTCGTACGCCATTACGGCGTCCGCCACAACATCATCACTGATAACGGCACAAACTTTACAGCCGACGAGGTAAAACTCTGGTGCAAAAACATGGGCATCAAGCTCGATTATGCTTCAGTCTATCACGCACAAACTAACGGTCAGGTCGAGCGAGCAAATGGTCTTATCATGAGCGGCATCAAACCCAGATTAGTGCGGTCCCTTAAGGAATCAAACACGCATTGGGTAGAGGAGCTCGACTCCGTACTCTGGGGGCTGCGGACCACGCCGAATCGCACTACCGGATACACACTATTCTTTATGGTATGCGGTGCAGAGGCGGTTCTACCCTGCGACATAATTCATGACTCACCTCGAGTGCGCATGTACGAAGAAAGACAAGACGAGCTTGATCGGCAGGACAGTTTGGACGCCTTGGAGGAGGAGCATGACGTGGCAAAAGCCCGTTCCGCATTCTATCAATAGCAGGCTTAAAGATACTAAAGCAGAGAAGTACGGGCCAAAACTTACAATGTTAGCGAGTTAGTTCTACGCCTGCCGGATAAGAAAAAGGACAAACTCAAGCCCAAATGGGAAGGTCCCTTCATCATTGACCAAGTCCTGACTGGTGGAGTGTACCATCTGCGGGATGCATCGGATAATCGACTCGAGCCGAACCCAAGGAATGCAGCCCGACTCCGAAGATTATACGCCTAACGCCGGACTCTGTGTTCATCTCCTTCCTCTGTCCATTTTTTATACACTATTTCTCTTATATTTTTCTACTTCTCCCTTGCTTTTCTCTCACAGCCTTTAGAGGCCCATTCGTGCCTTGTTTGCATGCAACTGATGCGCTATCCGTGATCATTATACCTGGGGGCTTATTTAACAGAAGCTTATTCATACGGGCTTTATGCCCAACACATGTGTTATCCTTCCGCATGTACCCTTTATTCACCATTATATGCATCGATATGACTTAAGTTTTGGCCAAGCTGGGTTGCCTGGCTCTTGTATTTATGCCCTAAGTTCCTGTTAATTCGGCTAGGGCATAAGGCGAGCACCTCTGCAATTGTTACTGCCGGTTCAGCTGGATGTGTACCTCAGACTGGGTGAAGCCGAAAGCTAGCGCTCTTAAGGGAATATTCGGTCGGTGAACTAAAGATGATTTTTCACTTATTTACTTATGCGCCCCTAGATGTTTTTTCTGCGTCTCTTCTCGCAGTCCGTACATGCACTTTAGGGCATGCTTCCCAGGGAAAGGAACCCCTAACGGAACTATTCTCCCTGGAAGATGTTTCTTACTAACCATGTAATATAACATAACTAGTTGGGCACTTGTCTGTTCTAGCACTAATGACCCCTACGCCTGTTCTCCATGCATGCCCCGGTTCTTACATAACCGAGAGGGTATTTGGATACACTCCGGACCATCGGGTCCCGAGGTTGAAGCGAAAAGGTCCGCCATGACAAATGATCTACAATCTGGCTAGAAGGCATTATACATGTCACTTTAAATTACATAGTCAATTTGACTGGTTGAATTCCTCTTCAATACCATCCAATAGGCTATCTAGTCTACAGTCCTGTTGGGAATACTTTGCGGCCAATTCTACTTGGCCGTACACTAAGCTCACAGGGATCTCCTTCCCATCGGGCCCCACAGGTCCGACCTCGGCCATGTGGTTTGGGTCAGCCTTCGTGTATCGTGTCTTCACCATGGCCCAGACTTCCCTGGCACCTTGATGGCAGGCCGATATCTTCCATAATCGGAAGCGCCGCCGCGCTCCCTTCAGCTTCTCCGCAAGATCTCCAAGTCCTTTGGGCACGGAGACGGATGGCCACAAGGCCTGGGCGACGCCTTGCATCACCTGCCGAACTCGTTCGTGCAGTTGTGAGAGCTCGGGAAGAAGGTCACCCGTAGAACCGGGCATTTCCTCTGCAGGACGACCTGTTAGCATACCTACAAACATAACTCTGTCAGCCAACTTCCTCGCCGAACTCTTTTTCAAAGTTCGTTCAAGCACTTACTAAATATGCCGCGTCGAAGCAGCCGATTCTCCTTAACAGAGTCCGACAGTTGGGCATGAACATCCTTTAGTTCCGCGCCTAGCTTGGTGTTGGCATCTAGGAGATCATTCTTCTCCTGCCTCACCCTCGTAAGCACGCTCTCACCGGCCTTCAACTGGCGTAGGAGCTGTTGCTTATCCGGATTTACTCCAGCGCCATCTACAATTTTATCATCAGATCTGCATATACGCTGTACTTTATATGATACTTATCATTTGAAGGATATATTACCAGAGGGGGTCTCTTTGGGCTCCCCTACTGCGGCCAGTGCGGCCTGAAGTTGGGCTTTGCACTCTTCCAGCTCCTGGGACAGTTGGGTATTCCTTTCTATAAGAACCTGCATAACAAATGATCCTTAAATCAGTTATTCTAACTGTTTCAAGTATCAGGGGCTACTGATATATATAATCACCAAATTTTCTCACCCGTATGTCTTTTACATACTGCTCCGTGGCTCTGGCTAGACCATTTTGAGCGGCACGGAGGTACGCATCTCCCGAGTTGAAGGCATCCAATGCCTCTTGGGAGAAACAAGCGTCACGAAGAACAGTCCGGCGACGCCTGTGGTTCATGGCACTTTCCACCTCGGAATTGGTGGCGGACAATCTATCCGCATCCTCTGTTCGGTCTTAGTTACCTGTGAGGCAGGAAGTAGCCCAGGGTAATCGGCCGTAATGGCCACCAAGGCATTGTCATTGCTCAATTGGTAAAATACCCCATCGATCAGCTCCACAGATATGACCGGATCCTCTTGGGAGGCCAGGTCAAGGGACCGTTCTGGGTCCTCGGGTTGTGGAGGAGGGCTGTTTATCTCCCTTACAGCCTGGTGCAACTCCTGCGTTGAAACCGCTAGACTGAATACTTAACTATGGGAATATGAAATGGATGGGCAAGAAAAAGTGTCCGCTTGCCCAGCTCGGAGGATTGTACATAGAAAATCCGCCCTGCGGGTTGACGCAGAGGAATTCCTCCTCTTATCCCTTGTACAAAGTGGATAAGATCTTTATTAGAGCAGCAACCAATTCTGGCCCTTTACGGCCGTAGCGGGCGGCGTCATTCTCCCCGTTGAGATCCCACATGGGGTGGCCTCTATACTGAAGCGACTGCACCCCCCGCATAATAGATGTGGCCATGACCTTGATCATGGTCAATCCGGATCGAGCTAACAAACTTATCCGGCTCATCAGGTAAAGAACTCCCCTGACATCTTCCTCCTGGGGGCTCCGTGGACGCCAGCTCCGACGCTTCTTCAAAGGAGCGTTGTTGAACTCAGGGAGGCCGATTCGAATAGGGTCTGGGAGGGGGACGTCTTCTATATAAAACCATTCTAAAGGCCAGTCTTCGGACGTCTTCTTTGGGGTTCCGGATAGATATCCGGTCCCAGCAATACGCCACACTTCGGCTCCGCCCACTTGATATATTGACCCCTCCTAAGAATGGGGCACAAGGCAGAACATCTTCTTCCATAGCGCGAAATGAGCCTCACAGCCCAAAAACAGCTCGCAAAGGGCTACGAAGCCCGTGATATGCAATATGGAGGCAGGCGTAAGGTTGTGCAACTGGAGGCCGTAGAACTCCAGTAGCCCCCGAAGAAACGGATGAATTGGAAATCCGAGCCCTCTTACCAAATGAGGGACAAGGCATACCCGCTCTCCCTTGGAGGGATTGGGAAGGCTCTCTGCTTGCTCTCCGCCATTATAGTTGGCGATCCCGGCTTGAACCGGGACCATGTATGCTAGGGGAAGAAATCCCTTGGTCTGAAGCATCCCTAATTTGCTGTGTGGGACGGAACATCTCTCCCAATCTCCAGGCTTGGGGCTAGGGGAGCGAGAGGAGGAGCTGCATCGACCGACCATGATGGAATGGATCTCTGTCGGATGCGCTCCGATGAAGGCTCGCCAAGGGAGGATGGTATGATTTGGATCGGAATCCTCGTCTCTTTAATAGGCAGCTCATTCACACAGCTAGGAGGGTAAATGTAAAAACACCCTGGCTCTTCACATTCGCTCAACACGTGGAAAGTGGCCATTAATGGGCATGGAGGCCAAGGAGCGCAACATTCGCAAGAAGCCGGACACTATTTAAACAGGTACACGGAATTTGGAGAGGAACCCACCTTGCAATGCCGAAGACAATCCGCGCGCCGGACTCATCATCATTGAAGCCTGGTTCGGGGGCTACTGAGAGAGTCCTGGATTAGGGGGTGTCCGGATAGCCGGACTATAACCTTTGGCTGGACTCTTGGACTATGAAGATACAAGATTGAAGACTTCGTCCCGTGTCCGGATGGGACTTCCCTTGGCGTGGAAGGCAAGCTTGGCAATACGGATATGTAGATCTCCTCCCATTGTAACCGACTCTGTGTAACCCTAGCCCTCTCCGGTGTCTATATAAACCGGAGGGTTTTAGTCCATAGGACGGAACAACAATCATACCATAGGCTAGCTTCCAAGGTTTAGCCTCTTTGATCTTGTGGTAGATCTACTCTTGTACTACCTATATCATCAATATTAATCAAGCAGGATTAGAGTTTTACCTCCACCGAGAGGGCCCGAACCTGGGTAAAAACATTGTGTCTCTTGTCTCATGTTACCATCCGCCTAGACGCACAGTTCGAGACCCCCTACCCGAGATCCGCTAGTTTTGACACCGACAGTAACCTAATGCTTTCATGGACATCATCATGTGTGTATTTCACTCTTTGTCTATGGATATCCTTGCATGTTCCTTGTGGGACTAACCCATGTAGGTATTGAAAGTGCAACTCACTCCAATGGATTGCTCCAAATGATCTACATCAACATTGAGCATGCACATCTTCAACACCTACATGAAGTCATCATCAACAAAACCCAAGGTTAGTTCATCCCTCTAAGGGGGGATATCACATCTAGGGGGAGTTTTGCTCTAAGAATTGAGCTAAAGCAACTCTAGTGGTGTGAACACAACAATGCTTCATGTAAAAGTGGTAACCCTACTTGTGCTTAAACAATGAGTATGACCTACGACTCAAATGTTCTCATTTGACTCCTCAGTCAATGTACTCATATATAGATGACCTAGTCATTGCCAATTGCTTGATAGATGCTGGAGTGATTGTGCATGCTTTGACACATGTTTTATTTGCCATCTTATTGTGTGAGCATGTTGGTTGCATAAATTTCTCCATTCGAGGACATCCATTTGTTGCTTTGATTGTTTGGTTTTTCTTCTTACCAAATGGATGGACAAGAATGCCTAAGTTCTCCCTCTAGCTATCTATGTTTTTCTCATCTCAAACTCTATTCATGCTACATCACAAAGTTTGAACAAGTCGAATTCAGACCCTTCGGGCGAGGAGCACTCGAAGCCGTCGATCCGTCAAGGGCTTAACTTCCAAAACCTCTTAATGCATCTCGGTCAGACCAACTCACCCCTACTTGGTCTCACTGAATTCATTAAGTTTATCTAGGTTTTCATCTCGGGCAACCGATTTGAACAATTCGGTCACACCGAGTTGCAGCAATTGCTAGCAGTTTTGCATCTTGGTGCTACCGAGTCGTTCCACTCAGTGACAGAGACAGTGACTGGGTATATATACCACGGGTTGAAAATTTGTAAATTCCTCCAAACACTCGACCGTGCCTCCCAGCTCTGCCGCCCCTTGGTCTCCGGATCATCGCCGTCATCACTAGTGACCTCCTGCCGCTAGTCTCCATCGCCGTCAATGGGATTCTCACCGCCGTTGCTGCTGTAGCAAGTCTGTCGCCAAGTTAGGGTACAGACTTGACCTCTTTGTGCGTTCTATTATTCTGATTCTTGCACAAAGATCATTGCCATTGTTCCTCCCAAGTATGAGATCAATCTATCCATAAAAAGAATCCACTGGAATATATTTGATGCAAAAACTTAGGGTTAGGTTTCCACCGAACTCATCTCGGACCGGCCGAACTAAGGATCTCAGTCTCACCGATTTGGCTCTGGCCATTGCACAAGACAACTCGATCTGACCGAAGTGTACTGGTCGGTGTGACCGAAATCACTTACTCTGTGAAACCCTAACATCTTAGAGACACCGAACTGCATTTTGGTCTGACCGAAACTATGTGTTTAGACTCTGTTAGTGCTTCGGTGTCACTGAGTTTGTCAAATCAGTAGCTCCGAAATGCTTTCCGCAAAAAACTAAAATTAAGTTTTTGACTCAATATTTTGCAAAATAAGCTGTACTTTGTGATGCTCATCCACTCTATCTATATCCAACTATTCACAGGGTTAGTTTCAGCTATGTCAAAGGGCAGTGATAGCTAGAACAGGTCTAAAGAGCAAGTAAACCTCAGTGAGGGCACTAGTCCCTCAAGTAGTTATGATGATGGAAGCATAAGCACTCCTAACAACTTTCCAAAGGCAGCCACCAGGACAAGGAAGAAGAGAATATCTGAGTCTGAGGATGAAGATTTTGTTGTTGAGGAGGAGGTGACCTCCAAGAAAAAGGTGCTCAAGAAAGAGTATGTTGCTGCTGCCACCAAGCCTAGAATGCCCAAGAAAGCTACTGCAAGGAGAAATCCAATGTCCAAACCCAGGAAAGTTCCAAGTTAAGAGACTATGCAGTTCACTTTGGAACAATCTGATGATGATGAGGCTGCTGGCAAGAAGAAGAAAAGGGCAAGAACCACTACTGCTAAGGTGCTTGGAAAACCTTCCATGATGGAAGATCAAGAAGAAGAGGAGGAGGAAGAGCTATTGCACCGCCTGAAAGACTCAGAAGCTTATGGGGGATGCCATAAGGACTGGGGCTGTTCCATCAAAGCCCAAGTCAGCCCCCAAGCCTCCAACTCAAGCTCAAGCCTCCAAGTCTACTGTACTAAAGATATCAATAAGGAACATATCTGTAGCTGAGAAGAACAAGGCCCAGTGCCTGAGGTTCAAAAATAAGAAGAGCAACAAGTGCTCAGAAAACTGAAGCCCAAGATTCCAGATCATAGTTATGATCATCCCATGGCAGAAAATATGAAGCTAAGAAAGGATGCAGGTCTGGGACTCTGGAGAAAGATTGATCCATATGCCACCAGGAGGAGGACTTCTGTAGACTATCATTTCCACACCAAGGAACATCAGGACTTCTATCAGACTGTCTTGTTAGACAAGAAGCCCATTGTCTGTGACATGAAATGGGTTGATTGGGAATTCATTGATGACAATTCTGTTGGTCAGAAGTTGACCAAGTGGAATGATGAGATGATCATGCAATTCTATTCCACTGCTCACTTCTACTGAGATGGAAGGATGGTCTAGATGACTGAAGGTACAAAATATCAATCTACAATCTCTGAATGGGCCAAGTTGATCAATGTCCCAAAGGAAGATGAGGATGACATTGATGTATATGCCAAGCCTAGGAAGGATCACAACTCCATGGCCAACATGTACAAGACCATTCCTGATGATGCGTTGGAGACACATAAGCTTAGATCTATATACTATCTGTTGTCTGGTCTGACCACCATCAACACCATCTTGAGGTACACTCTTTTGCCCTATCGGCGTTCTGGGAACGGGGGTCCCCAGACTTGCTTGCATGCGGCCCGCGGCGTGGCTAAGCCAGCAGGCCGTACGACCCATCTTCATCAACAAGGCATCCAAGACCCTCGCGAGGAGCCAAGCCTCGCGAGGCGGACGACACGAGACCTCCTCTGGAGTGGCCTTGTCGGGCAGGCTCACGAGGGGTGGAGATATCAAGGAGAGGCAAACCTCACGAGGCTCTCGTGACGTGAGCCATGACGATCGACACCAGGCGGGCGCCAGCACGCGCAGCGTCCTTGTTTCCTCTTTGGTGCTAAGGAGGCCAGCGCAGGCGAGGAGTACCAAGGCGTCAGGCAAAGATTGCCATACCAGTGCAACAAGACCAAGACCAGAAGGACGCCAAGATGGAGGTCATCGTGGAGCCCAAGATGGCGCCACCACCAGAGCCTTTCGCGGGCGGAGACCACCTTTGTCGGGATAGCTTGTACTGGCTGTCCCCCTTCAAATTTGCCTACCGTTGTTGGCTCCCTTCCCGCTCAATATTTAGGAAGAGGACCAGCGCCTATATAAGTAGAGCTAGCCACCACCATGAAAGGGGAGACGGACAAGAGTGGACGGATCATCAAGATCATCCCCAACCACACAAGTGCACTAAGCATGAGAACGCCTCAACCTCACGAGGCTGTTCTTCCCCTTGTATTGTTCATCATCAGCCCTAGAGGCAATCCACCACCACCACACTGGAGTAGGGTATTACACCGCAACGGTGGCCCAAACCAGTATAAATCTTGTGTCTTTCTGTGTTGCGAGTTCGTCGAGTTTGTCCGCGAGATCTTAGCGAGATAGGGCGTAGATCGGTGGGAGGAAAATACTTCGTGCGCACCCCAGTGTTCGAACCTTAAGGGTTTGCCGGAACCCCACATCCAACATTTGGCGCGCTAGGTAGGGGTGCGCCGGAGCTTCTTCTTCGCCAATTGACTTGTAGGCGCTCTGCGGCCGTGATGTCCGACGACCCAAGAGCTGACTCCGACTGATGGGTAGCCTGGCTAGCCCAGTCGGCGTCGCCCGCCTATGAAGACCTCAACCCCGCGCTCCAGGCGGCACGAGCACCGTCCAATCCTGCGGGGCGCGGGCGACGCGGCCAGGTGTCATCTACCCTCAGTCCACGGCAGGTGCGAGCCGCTGCCAGAGCGGCAAGCCACGCTGCGGCGACGGCGCCGCACTCACGGCGGGAACAGGCAAACACACGGGCAGCACTCACCGTGGCACAGGAGCTGCTGCGGTGCTGCCTGATGGAAAGCGGCCGGGACGCGCTGCTGGAACACGTTGCTGAGCTGCTGGATGCGGTGGCCTCGGGAGCCCCGCCCTTCTGCCATCACCTCCCTCCTCAGGCCGCTGCGGGGATTCACGAAGAACCATGCCGCCACCATGCGCCGTCAGGTGTGCCAGGGGGCTACGTTAACACTAGCATGGCCGGCGGCACCGGGGGCTCTGCCGCCCCCATACCGCCCGCAACAAGCATGAGCACAAGCGTCGCCTTCCATGGCCCAAGTGGGATGCCGCGCTATCACCCGCAGAACGTCACGCTGGGCCGGGCGAGATGGAGTGTGGGGCATCACGACGAGGTGTTCGGGTTAACAGCCCCAGAAGCCTACATGCCCCGCATGAGGGACCAGGAGTACACACCGGAGGATGACCCCGGCTCGTTTGTTGGAGAAGATTGGGGAGAAGGGACGTTAGGAGTCGAAGCCTTCCAGGAGCTGCCGGGGAACCACCACGACTGCGTGTGCGACGACCACTATAGGGTACCCCTAATCCCTCAGGATCAAGCTTACGCTAACCATGAGTCGCAGGAGGTACAGATCGCCGCAACGGCCGGCGGCCCCAGCTCGACGGCCTCCATGACGGCGGGAGGATCGCGCTGGGGGCAGTAGGAGAGGTGTCGGGAGCCAGGCCCCTCCCCAAGGCGCGCGAAGCCAGGGGACACCCGGAGGTAGGCCCTCTGCCGGGGAGGCTTCGACGACCCTTCCCCCGGCAGAGGACCTGTGGTCGCTGAGGGAACCGCTGGCGTCCCCTTTCCCTCTTTTGTGTCATCCTGGTGACCAGTCGGCACAAAGGAGGTCAAGGGTGGCGCAAGGCGGGGCCCTCATCTGTCGATATGAAGTAAGGCCGGTTCCTGTGAAGAAGCCCCAGTGCCTGTGAAGCTCACCGCCCATGACACTCTCACGTAATAATGACTTGGGGTTGTACACGCCCCGGAGTCTCTAGAGTGCCGGCCTCAGGCCCTGGAGCTCCCTCCCATGCCTAGTGGCAGCACTTAGCTCCACGCTGGTATGAAGACTTGAAGACCGAAAGACTAGACTAGGTGCAGGACGCGGCCTTTTGCTTTGGATCCTTCTCTTTCTGTGGTTTTGCTTTCTGGATCTGGATTTGAGTTGAAGCCGAATTTTTATCGATGCGCGCTGGGGGTGCCTTTTCTCGTTTGAGCCATTTCTTGCCTTCTGGATCTCGTTGGTTTGGGACTCATGTCCATCACCGTTCCCTCGCAAGCTCCTCATCAGCTGGACCGCACGAAGCGCACGCTCGTCAAGCATGCGCCAGCACTGCGGCTCGTGCTCACCTCTTGTGGGTCCCCCTCAGACAGGGCGATAAGCTCCGCTGGATTCTCAAAAACTCGTCGCCGCACGGCCCAGCACGAAGCTGGCGCTGACTAAGGTAAACCACGACGGAAAACTCGCCCCCAGCTCCACGAGTTCACGAGGACACATACCCACATCGCATAGGAAAGTCAAAACTACAATTTGCTTACATGAGGCCCCCCCTCTCAAAATGCTCTTACGAGTCGTCCAAGGGCCACGCCCGGGTTTTGCGTGCAGGATGAAACGACAAGAGAACATGGGATCAGCTAGAAATATCACTCGCTACATCACCCGCGGACGCGTCGCTCGCGTCGTCATCGTCTTCGTCGGTATCGTCACCGCCGTCGGCGACGCCCCCATCGCTGTCGTCGACCACGTTACCTTCTTCTGCGACGACCACCACTGCGTCATCCTCCGAGGTGAAGGCCCTGACCAACGCGTCCACATTGTCCTCTACCTAACACGCCAGGTCGCCCCGACGGCCGTGGGTACGAGGGCATTGGCGGCGTCGAAATCGAAGTTGGGGTCGACATTCAGAAGGTGGCTGGAGACATGAGAGAAAGCGCGCTCAAGCAGGCCACGACCCCTTTCCTCCACAAGCTGGCGAGCTTTGGCAGATCGAGCCTCCAGGCACGTCACCACCTTGGTAAAGAAGGTCAGGTGGCTGGCATAGTCATTCGAGTGAGGGGCCGGAGCATTCTTGTCGCAGATGTAACCCAGGGCGGTGTTGGCCCTGTTCTGGAGGTCTTGAAGCATAGGAGCATGCTCGCGCTCCAGAGTCCGGCGCTGGAGCACCTCCTCCCTGTTTCGCCTTGCGATGGCCTCGACATCATCAACTCGGTTCCGGAGAGAAAGCAGCTCGGCGCGGGCGGAGGCCAAGTCCGCCTGCGCCATAACCAGGGCGGCGGTCGTGGCCTCCGCGTGCCTCTCGGCCTCATCCAACCTAGGCCTAAGGGCGGCGGCCCTGCCAACATCCTCCACACCCGCGAACTTCAGCTTCAAGTCGTACCTGCCCTCCAGATCTACACGAACCTCGGCCACCTGGCGATTGATCTCCTCCTCGACTTCGGCCTCACGGCCCCCGACGGCATGTTCTGCTTGAGCAACTTGACGCTCCCTCGTCTCTAGTTGCTCGAGCTCGAGGCTGCGCTCCATGGCTTCCAGGGCCAGCGCCTCCTCGCGCTTCTGGACCTCCTCTTCCTCCGCGGGCGTCCCCCCTCAGTGATGCAAGAGCGGCCCCGCGCGCCTCCACCTGCTGCTCAAGGGATGCGCTCCAGGCCTGGAGCCCCCATGCTTGCTCCTCCGCAGCCTCGCGACGGCGGTCAGCCTCGCGAGCCTCTTCCAAGGCTCACGAGTGGGCTTCATGGGCGATCTTGAGGGACGCCTCGGCCTTCACATTCTCGAGGTCGCGCTGATAGCGACCGAGGTTGATGGCCACCCTCAGCATGCGCTGCTCCTCCACCAGCCGGAGACCTTCAGCCTCAAGACGCGAGTCGACACCAGCGAGCTCTTCACCGAGGCGGCTCATCGCGCCCATCACCTCCTGGAAGAGCTCATGGCGAACCACGCTCCGCCCGCGCTCTAGCTCGAACGCTCGACCGCCTCGTGCTCCACCTTGGGGGCTGCGGGTGAGTGCCAAGTGGCGCGCTACCTCCCGGCAGGGGGCTGGGGGCTGACACCGCGCCTGACGCTAGCCCGTCCTCGTGAGGAGCCCAAGCTAATCGGGACTCACCGCTTGAAGAGGAACCGAAGATCAAAGTCAACCAGCGGCTGTTCATGAGCAAAGGAGGAGTCTTGGGCACGCCAGCCCAGCTCCACTCAAGACCATGGAGGAGGGGCGGCCAAACTGCGGATTCAGCGCGCCACGAAGGCGGGGATGCTCCCCCGATCGACCCCACTCCAGGGGTGGTAGGTAGGCCAAGAATGCTCAAGGCCGATGGGGGAGTCGATGAAGGAGGAGGCCGCCTCTCGGAAGACGCAACAACTTTAACGGAGGGATCCCTGAAGGACAGACGTCAGGACAAGAAGACCACACGTAACAAGCCACGGCGATAAGATGCTTACGCGTCAATGGTGATGTACTTTCGCCGCTTCAACGGCCCGAAGATATTGCTGCCGCTGGGGGATCCCTTCCTCTTGAGAAGCTCCTCAAAGTCCACACAAATACGACCAAAGCGCTGGACGTGATGGCCGGTGCGCGGCGGGGCCGAAGAAGAATTGAGAGGGATGGCTTCAGGGGACCCCGGTCGTGGCGAACAGCCCAACGCCCTCTCGCTGCAACCTTCCCAGGCTCCTAGAGCCTCAGCCTCGGGAGCCGCACACCGCGGCTCCTCAGCAACCGACGCCCCCAGATCACCACTCGGCATGTGCTCCTCAGCAGTCGAGCCGCTGGCCCCCGTCGAAGGTCGCTCTCCCGCATATCACTTGGGGCGAGCTCGGCACCGACGACGAGGAAGGGAACCATGACGACGGGGTTCTCGCAGGGCCCCACCAAACCGATTGGTCGCAGCCCCCACTCATCAAAGGAAGGCATGCTCACGGCAAATGCGGCTTTGTTCTCGCAGCGGTACAACAAGCAGCTGTTCTTGGGCATCTCATCCGGCAGAGGGACACCTGATAGGACCGTGAGCACTGTTTGCCGTGCCGGAAGAGGAAGCCCCTTCTCCTGAAACCTCATGTTGTTCTGGCTGCGGAGCAAGTCCCACATCGGGCGGGAGTGGTGCTGAAGTGGAGCGACTCGACGCCTGATGAACTCCTTCACCACCATGGGCGCAGTCACGTCGATGTCCTTCAACCACCTCAGCCTGGCCCAGACGGGGGCAAGGCAAGGGCTCGTGAGCTTCTGATGGCCCCAGCCGGAGTTTGGAACAACGCCCCCCCTCCTCCCGGAACTTGGAGTAGAGGGTTGAGCATGCCGGTGTCAACAAACACCCATCGAATATGAAACTCGCTCGTGGATGAAGGAAGCTCGAAGTTGATCCCTGCGCCCGCTGTGGCGGCCACGGCCTGGAAGCTCACGCACCTCGAGCTCTGTCGGGGATCAGTGAGATGCAACGAGAAGAAGTAGCGGAGGAGTGCCATGGAAGAAGCGATGCCCACCATGGCCTCACACCAGAAGGCGAAGACGGCAAGAAGGGTCACAGATTGAGGTCGAGATGGAGCATGTGGATCTGATAATGCTCGAGCACCGCATTGAAGAAGGCGGAGAAGGGAGGAATCAGGCCAGCCTAGAGGGACTCTATGAAGATCGGAACCTCGGTGACTGCCCGAGCCATGCGAGCGCGAGACGCGGGCCAAGCCACCGTCTCTCCCCACTCGTTGAAACTGGAGGCAAGCATGGGGTGCACCTTGTCCATGGCCTCGTCGTTGAGCACCCGAGGCCGGCCGAGCACCGGCTCGAAGGATGGAGGCGCAGTTGACGGAGACAGAGGTGTCTTCCCCTTTTTGGCTTGTTTCGGTGTCATGGCGGTGAAGCAGGTCGAGCGCAAGTCAGATTGGGAGAGCAGAGCAGGGCCTCGAGGAAGCAGGGAGATTGGAAGAGCCAGGCGTGGCGAAGGAACAATAAGAGGCGAGGGATGCATAGCCAGTCAGATTCAAAGGCGGCATGGGGAAGCGGAGACGCCCACGTCCAATCAACTGCCATGCGTCAACCGAGGCCACAGGCTTTTGGGGGCCCTGCGGTGCTCCGTACTTGACCCTTGGCTTCGCCATGAAGCCAAGCCCGAGCGCACCTTGGGCCCGGGGGCTACTGTCGGAGTTCTGGGAATGGGGGTCCCAGACTTGCTTGCCTGCGGCCCGCGGCGTGGCTAAGCCAGCAGGCCGTACGACCCATCTTCATCAACAAGGCATCCAAGACCCTCGCGAGGCGGACGATACGAGACCTCCTCTGGAGTGGCCTAGTCGGGCAGGCTCACGAGGGGTGGAGATATCAAGGCGAGGCAAACCTCACGAGGCTCTCATGACATGAGCCATGACAATTGACACCAGGCGGGCGCCAGCACGCGCAGCGTCCTTGTTTCCTCTTTGGTGCTAAGGAGGCCAACGCAGGTGAGGAGTACCGAGGCGTCAGGCAAAGGTTGCCATATCGGTGCAACAAGACCAAGACCAGAAGGATGGCAAGACGGAGGTCATCATGGAGCCCAAGACGGCGTCACCACCAGAGCCTTTCGCAGGCGAAGACCACCTTTGTCAGGATAGCTTGTACTGGCTGTCCCCCTTCAAATTTGCCTGCGTTGTTGGCTCCCTTCCCGCTAAATATTTGGGAAGAGGACCAGGGCCTATATAAGTAGATCTAGCCACCACCACAAAAGGGGAGACGGATAAGAGTGGACGGATCATCAAGATCATCCCCAACCACACAAGTGCACTAATCACAAGAACGCCTCAACCTCATCATCAGCCCTAGATGCAATCCACCACCACCACCACACTAGAGTAGGGTATTACACCACAACGGTGGCCCAAACCAGTATAAATCTTGTGTCTTTCTGTGTTGCGAGTTCGTCCACGAGATCTTAGCGAGCTAGGGCGTAGATCGGTGGGAGGAAAAGACTTCACGTGCACCCCAGTGTTCGAACCTTAAGGGTTTGCCGGAACCCCACATCCGACATGCCCAAGTCAGGAGATCATAGAATGATCCGCGGTCACTCAATCAACCTGCTCCACATGTTTACCTCAGAAGTTCAAAGTGATGACTTTTATTGTTGAGACTATGAAGAGAACAGTAGCTGATCGTAAGAGATCATGTGGATATGCCCCTCACATACAAATGTTGATCAATTCCAAGATGGGAACTGGGACATATCTTCTTGATAAAGAGCATCTTCCCCTGAGGCGAGAGTTTGAGGACAATGAAGTTATCATGGATGCATCCCGTCCAACTTGTGCAGAAGCTCAAGAGAAGAGAAGAGAGAGAGGGAGAGAGGAGAGAGAGAGAGAGCAAAAGCTGCAAAATCAGCAAAGGCAGCCAGTGCACCAGATGCTTCTACAATGATGCTCAAGACCAAGCAGGATCAACTCAGTTATCTGCTTGAGGCTACAGTGAGAATTGCGAAGGGGCTTGGCCACCCTGACTGAAAATCAAGAGAGTCTTGAGAGGATCGTTGAGACAAAATTTCATGATCTAGATGTGAAGGTCACAGAGATCTAGACCATTGTGGAGAAGCTCCAGGAAGAAGTTGAGGACATAAATGAAAGACCTACCACAAATACTTTCTAGAGAGTGCCAAGGGCACAAAGGTCTTCAGCAGTGCCAGTTGTCAGTGACACCAGGACTACTATTTCAGCACCTGCAGCAACTGCCACGATTGCACCTCCAGTTTCAACTCCTCCAGCTCCAGAGACCTAAGACGAAGCATTTGTAGATGCCCTCTTCTCCATGCCATCTATGCACACCAGAGCAACCAGCTAGAAGACCTCTTTAGGATCTACTTGAGATCATGCCTAGAGTGCGTATAGTACTATGCAATTTTAAGCTTTTTGGTAACTTGTTGCCAAAGGGGGAGAAAGTGTATAGATTATCAGGCTTCGAGAGAGAGTGTGTTTTGCCTTTTGTTGGTTTTATTTGCCTCTCTTTCTAATTTGATCATTTGGTTGTTTGATTCCTATGCTACAATTTGTATTTTGCTCGTGAGATACTCTTGTGATCATGTGTTTGATCATACTATGTCTTAATGTGTGCTTGCATGATGATATCTATGATATTTGTGTATGATCAATCATGTTTACCCTTGGTGATGAGTGCATGTTATTTAACTCTTCTCATTTTGAGCGCTTCACCAAGATGTATGTGACATGGAAGAGTGACCCATGATCCTAATCGATCGAGCATTTGCATTCAAAAGCAAATTTTAAATAAAACACAAATTTAGGGGGAGCTCTTGCTTATCACATACTTCTCAAAGCGATGATGTATTTCATTCATATTATCATTTGTCCAAGATTTGATCTATATGTTGTCATCAATTACAGAAAGGGGGAGATTGAAAGTGCAACTAATCCCTGGGTGGTTTTGGTAATTCATAACAACATATAGCTCATTGAACTAATATCCATTCAAGTTAAATATTTCAGAAAGTTCAATGATTGGCATGGCATGGACTAGAGATGTGGACTCCTTAAAATGCTAAGGACAAAGATTGGCAAAAGCTCAAGACTCTTCATTTTCATTTTAGTGGTCCAAGATCACATTGAGTCCATAGGAAAGCCAGTACTATTAAATGGGGATGACATGTTTCTTAATGGTCTACTTGCTCAAAGTGCTTAGTGCGATATTGATCCAAAACTCTCAACCACTTTCTCATTTCTACAATTGTCCAAAATCTCAAAGTCAAACTTAGCCCTGCGGATTTGATCCATCCGGCACCACCGAGTTTATTTGACATAGGCACTGCCAGAAACCCTAGACAATTTGGTCCTACTGATACGGATCTCGGTCTCACCGAGATGGCCTTTGCAAACTCTCTGTTTCCAATTGTAATTACTTCGGTCTCACCGAAATATGCTCGGTGCCACCGAGTTTGCTTGACAATCTCTCTGTTGCCTTATTGCTTCTGTCGAATGTGGGGTTCCAGCAAACCCTTAAGGTTCGAACACCGGGGTGCACGCGAAGTCTTTCCTTCCTACCGATCTACGCCCTAGCTCTCTAAGATCTCGCGGACGAACTCAACAAACTCACAACTCAGAAAGACAGGAGGTTTATACTGGTTTGGGCCACCGTTGTTGTGTAATACCCTACTCCAGTGTGGTGGTGGTGGATTGCCTCTAGGGCAGATGATGAACAATACAAGGGAAGAATAGCCTCCTGAGGTTGAGGTGTTCTTGTGAGTGGGCTCTCGATCGGGTTGGATCAAGCTAAGATGAGATGAGATGAGATGAGATGCGATCAGATGTGATCAGATCAGATGCCCCTACTATGGCGGCTAGCTCTACTTATATAGGCCCTGGTCCTCTCCCCAAATATCGAGAGGGAAGGGAGCCAACAACGGCGGACGAATTTGAAGGGGGACAACTAGTACAAGCTATCCTTACAAAAGTGGTCTTCGTGTGCGAAAAGCTCTGGCGGTGACGCCGTCTTGGGCTCCACGATGACCTCCGTCTTGCCGTCCTCCTGGTCTTGACCTTGTTGCACCAATATAACAACCTTTGCCTGATGCCTCGGTACTCTTCGCCTGCGCTGGCCTCCTTAGCACCAAAGAGGAAACAAGGACGCTGCGCGCGCTGGCGCCCGCCCGGCGCCCGCCTGGTGTCGTGCGTCATGGCTCATGTCATGAGGGCCTCGTGAGGTTTGCCCCGCCTTGATATCTCCGCTCCTCGTGAGCCTGCCTGGCCAGGCTACTCCAGAGGAGGCCTTGCGCCATCTGCCTCGTGAGGCTTGGACCCTCGTGAGGGTCTTGGATGCCTTGTTGATGAAGATGGGCCGTACGGCTTGCTGGCTTAGCCACACCGTGGGCCACATGCAGGAAAGTCTGGGGACCCCGTTCCCAGAATGCTGACAATAGCCCCCGGGCCCAAGGTGCGCTCGGGCTTGGCTTCACGGCGAAGCCAAGGGCCAAGTACGGAGCGCCGCGAGCCCCAAAAGCCTGCGGCCTCGATTGACACGTGGTGGTTGATTAGACGTGGGCATCTCCGCTTCCCCATGCTACCCTTGAATCCGCCTGGCTATGCGGCCCCGCCTCGTACACAGTTATTCTTCCTTCGCCACGCCCGGCTCTTCCAATCTCCCTGCTGCCCCGACGCCCTGCTCCGCCTTCTCAATCCGACCCGTGCTCCGCGCGCTTCAACGCCATGGCGCCGAAACAAGCCGAAAAGGGGAAGAAACCTCTGTCCTCGCCAACTGTGCCTCCATCCTTTGAGCCGGCGCTAGGCCGGCCTCGGGTGCTCAACGACGAGGCCATGGACAAGGTGCACCCCATGCTTGCCTCCAGTTTCAACGAGTGGGGAGAGACGCCGGCTTGGCCCGCGTCTCGCACCAGCATGGCTCGGGCAGTTACTGAGGTTCCGATCTTCATTGATGCCCTCTGGGCTGGCCTGATTCCTCCCTTCTCCGCCTTCTTCAACGTGGTGCTCGAGCACTATCAGATCCACATGCTCCATCTTGATCCTCAGGCTGTGACCCTTCTCGCCGTCTCCGCCTTCGTGTGCGAGGCCATGGTGGGCATTGCCCCCTCTATGGCACTCCTCCGCCACTTATTCTCGTTGCATCTCACCGGTCCCCAGCAGAGCTCAGGGTGCATGGGTTTCCAGGCCATGGCTGCGACGACAGGCGCGGGGATCGACTTCGATATCCCTTCATCCACGAGCGAGTTCCGTACGCGATGGGTGTTTGTTGACGCAGGCGTGCTCAACCCTCTGCTCCAAGCTCCGGTGGGGCCTGCTACTCCAAACTCCGGCTCGGGTCATCAGAAGCTCACGAGCGCTTGCCTTGCCCCCGTCTGGGCCAGGCTGAGGTTGTTGAAGGACCTTGGTGTGACTGCGCCCATGGTGGTGAGGGAGTTCGTCAGGCGTCGAGTTGCTCCACTCCAGCGCCATTCTCGCCCGATGTGGGACTTGCTCAGCAGACAGGACAACATGAGGTTTCAGGAGGAGGGGATTCCTCTCGCTGCACGGCAGACAGTGCTCACGGTCCTATCAGGTGTCCCTCTGCCAGACGAGATGCCTAGGAACAGCTGCATGTTGTACCACTGCGAGAACAAAGTCACATTTGCCGCGAAAATGCCTTCCTTTGATGAGTGGGGGTTGCGCCCAATCGGCTTGGTGGGGCCCCGCGAGAACCCTGTCATCGTGGTCCCCTTCTTCACCGCTGGTGCCGGGCTCGCACCTGGTGACGATGCGGGGGAGCGAGCTGCGACGGGGCCGGCGGCTCAGGTGCTGAGGAGCACATGTCGGGTGGTGATCCGGGGGCATCGTCCTCGGGGGCGTGCGACCCCCCTTGAGGGAGTCCTGGATTAGGGGGTGTTTGGGTAGCCGGACTCCTGGACTATGAAGATACAAGATTGAAGACTTCGTCCCGTGTCCGGATGGGACTTCCCTTGGCGTGGAAGGCAAGCTTGGCGATGCGGATATTCAAGATCTCCTACCATTGTAACCGACTCCATGTAACCCTAACCCTATCCGGTGTCTATATAAACCGGAGGGTTGTAGTCCGTAGGCAATCAACTCCATATACAACAATCATACCATAGGCTAGCTTCTACGGTTTAGCCTCCTTGATCTCGTGGTAGATCTACTCTTGTACAACCCATATCATCAATATTAATCAAGCAGGACGTAGAGTTTTACCTCCATCAAGAGGGCCCGAACCTGGGTAAAACATCGTGTTCCCTGCCTCCTGTTACCATCCGGCCTAGACGCACAGTTCGGGACCCACTTCCCGAGATCCGCCGGTTTTGACACTGACATTGGTGCTTTCATTGAGAGTTCCTCTGTGTCGTCGCCTTTAGGCTCGATGGCTCCTTTGATCATCAACAACGATACGGTCCAGGGTGAGACTTTTCTCCCCGGACAGATGTTCGTCTTCGGCGGCTTCGCTCTGCGGGCCAATTCACTCGGCCACCTAGAGCAGATCGAAAGCTACGCCCCTGGCCATCAAGTCAGGTTTGGAAGCTTAAACTACACGGCTGACATCCGCGGAGACTTGATCTTCGACGGGTTCGAGCCACGGCCAAGCGCGCCGCACTATCCCGAGGGGCATGATCTAGCTCTGCCTCCGGACAGTGTCCCGGAGGCCGCACACGCATCGGTTCCGACCCCTAACTCGGAGCCTATTGCGCGAATCGAGGATGAGCGGTTGGACGTCACCTCAGGGGCTTCAATCTCAAAGGCGATCGAGCCGAACGCTAGCCCCGCACTCTGCATGGTCCGTGACTCCGATGATCCGAACTCCTTTCCGAACTCTGAACCCCCCGCGCCCCTGCCGATCGAATCCGATTGGGCGCTGATAATAGAGTTCACCGCCGCAGACATCTTTCAGCACTCGCCTTGTGGCGATATCCTGAACTCTCTCAAGCCTCTCTCCTTATCAGGAGAGCCCTGGCCGAACTACGGTCAGCGAGGATGGGATACGGACGATGAAGAAATTCAAAGCCCACCCACCACCCACTTGGTAGCCACTGTCGACAATTTAAATGACGTGCTCAACTTCGACTCCAGAGACATTGACAGCATGGATGACGATGCAGGAGATACCGACGAACCAACGCCCATAGGGCATTGGACAACCACCTCATCTCACGATGTGTACATGGTGGATACCCCTAAAGGAAGCGACAACGAGGAAAAAGGGGATGGGACGGGAGATCGACCCCCCGAAAAGCAATCAAAGCGTCGGCATAAACGCCGACCCAAGCCCCGCCTCGACAAAAACCCAGCCATAGAGCAGGACGAGCCGGTAGACGACGAGCAGGCCTTAGAGCAACCGTCCAAACAGGGCAACACGGATAGAGAAACCGAACATCCCTCCTCCGGCGAAAACGGCATTCCGGACGACCTCACGCCGAATAAACCTATGGAGCATCATGGCCCAGTCAGGTCCATTTATGGGCCAAGAAAGCAAGCTCTCGTAAGCAACGCTATGAAGCCATCATCAGAATCCGGCACACCCAAATACAGGGGCGCCGCACACCCCCTATGTTTCACCGATGAGGTCCTGGACTATGAATTCCCAGAGGGATTCAAACCCGTAAACATAGAGGCATATGATGGAACAACAGACCGTGGAGTTTGGATCGAGGATTATATCCTCCACATACACATGGCTAGAGGAGATGATCTTCATGCCATAAAATATCTACCCCTTAAGCTTAAAGGGCCAGCCCGGCATCGGCTTAAAAGCCTTCCCAAAAACACAATTAGAAGCTAGGAAGAGCTCGAGGATGCTTTCCGAGCAAACTTTTAAGGGACCTATGTCCGCCCTCCGGATGCAGACGATCTTAGTCACATAACTCAACAACCCGGAGAATCAGCTCGGCAGTTCTGGAATAGATTCCTCACTAAAAAGAATCAGATAGTCGACTGTCCGGACGCCGAAGCCTTAGCAGCTTTCAGGCATAACGTCCGAGATGAATGGCTCACCAGACACCTCGGCCAAGAAAAGCCAAGAACAATGGCCGCACTAACAAGCCTCATGACCCGCTTTTGTGCAGGGGAGGACAACTGGTTGGCAAGGTGCAGCCCCGGCGACCCAAGTACATCCGAAACTAGGGATGGAAACGGAAAACCGCGACACAACAAGGACCGTCGCTGGACTAAGGAGAAAAGTCCGAAGAGCATGGCAGTCAATGCCGAACAAAAGGCTCACGACAAAATCAGGAAAAATCACCCCCCAGGATAACAGGGACGATCCATCCAACCTAAATAAAATCCTGGACAGGATATGTCAGATACACAGTACTCCCGGGAAGCCTGCTAACCATACCCACAGAGACTGTTGGGTTTTCAAACAATCCGGCAGACTCAATGCCGAACACAAGGGGCATGACACACCAAGCGAAGACGAGGACGAACCCCAAAAGCAGAGCACTAGGAAACAAAAGAACTTCCCACAAGAAGTAAAAACAGTGAACTCACTTCACATAACAAAACGTGTGGCGCCCGTAAAGGTACGCACCACATGGCCCATCCCCAAAGGGTCCTGCCACTGGTTGTCAAAACCGATCATCTTCGATCAGCTAGATTATTCTAGGAATATCAAGAATGTAGGCTGGACTGCCTTGATACTCGATCCAATAATTGGCGGACTCCAGTTTTCAAATGTCCTTATGGACGGCGGCACTGGACTAAACCTGATATATCAGGATACAATCCAGCACATGGGGATAAACCCAGCAAGAATCCGCCGCAGCAAAACCTCCTTTCAAGGGGTAATACCTAGTCCGGACACCCATTGTATGGGTTTTCTCCGGCTCGAAGTCATATTCGGCTCTGCTGATAACCTTCGCCGCGAAAAGCTGACCTTCCATATCGTCCCGTTCTCAAGTCGCTATCAAGCACTACTGGGACGCGAAGCTTTCGCTCGCTTTAACGCAATACCGCATTATGCATCTCTTACGCTTAAGATGCCCGGTCCACGAGGCGTCATCTCTTTGAAGGGGAAGCACTAAAGTGCGCCTCCCCAAGCGGAGGACTGTGCGGCCGCTTTGACAGCCCCACAGCAAAATGGCCTCACCGGCCAAAAAACTTCGAAATAGGTCATTCAAGACCACGAACGCGGATAGACGAGTTCGGTGCAAAATCATCATTAAGGGAGGCCTAGAAGCCATATACCCCCGCACTAGGGGCTCCACGCATATACAATAAGAGACAATAAAGCTCAATCTTGTATATCTTACTTTATACTTTGCTTATTTTAAACTTTTTCGGCACGACCCGTTTTTAACTCAGTTCCTCTCTTTTACAGATGAACATCATGCGGCGCCCGTCTAGGATACGGCACAACGGAGACACAGGCGCAGCCGTGCAGTAGGGACCTGTCCTAAAGGATTCTTTTTAGATTAAGACCCTGCGTAAACCTTTTTTACTGTCTCTTGTTGCTACACATCCCCTGGTTTTTTCTTTCTGATATAACCAAGGAGGAGGCTGGCGTCTTGGCATGTGGCCACGTCAGAATTTTTGCACGTACCTGGACACTAGGGGCTTTTTTTTAATAAAGAGTGTTGTTTCGCCCGCAATCATAAAGACCGAACACCTTAGGGAGTGTTCGGCGTCGCGAGTTTTGGCATTATATGCATCAGCTCCGAATCATGTCTTTGGTCAAATGTTGGGTTGCCCGGTCCCTGAGTTCGGCTACCTTACGTTCCGCTCTATCAGCTAAGGTAGCACCAGGAGAACTACTGCGATTGTGTCCCGGTTCGGCCGGGCGGGCACCTCAGTAGAGAAAGCCGAAAACTGACTGTCATGATGTAGCGTGAGACTGGTCAGCCACTCGATGACCTATCGGAATCTATCGGATTCCTCCGCTTTAACGAAGGGCCGCTTCCCGGTCAGGCACATACGCGCCCCGAACTCGGACGAGCGCAGTTGCCACCAAGGGGCTACCTAAATAGTCTCACTGTCAAACTCCTATCGCTAAGTGAAAGTGTTAAAGCATTATAGTCCGGTTGCCTGGCCCGCTGCGCTATCACCTCCTTTGTAGGACCAGGACGTTGGGTTAAGTGTGAAAATGCATCTTCTGTGAGCACCCCCGCACTATGTGCGTGGGGGCTGAAGCCAACGACTGCCATCTTTCAGATTCTGTATATATATATATATATCTTAAAATGGCCGCACAGGAGGTGTTCCCAATACTTGGAGGCACAAGTATAAAAAAGGCCACTACAGTTTATCAAAATATTACTTTATAATTACATATGCTATCATAACATAGCATCTTTCGGGCTCTGCGCCTCTATTACATGAGCGCCTTCAAGAACTTCCTGAATATAGTGCTCGGAGGGTACTCGGCTTTTGTCCGAATCTCGGGACGCAACAACGGTGGTCTCCATCTCTGCCCAGTATCTCTTAACATGGGCAAGAGCCATCCTAGCGCCCTCTATGCATGCTGACCTCTTCATTGCATTTATACACGGCACCGCGTCAAGGAATTGCTGCACCAAGCTGAAATAACTCTTCGGCTCCAATCTCCCCGGCCACAGGTGACCCATGACGTACTTCATGGCGAGTCCAGACAACCTATTTAGTTCGGCCCATTGAGCCAAACGATCATCCACGGCCAGTGGACGCTCTGGATTGTGAAACTGCAACCAGAAAAGCTTTTCCACTTCGCGATCTTTCTGATCTCAAAAGTGTTCTGTCGCATCAGCAGCACTCGCTGCCAAGTCCAGATAGGTATCCTCCACACTCCACATCCGGTCCAACGGAGCAAACTTCGGATCACAAAATTTCCTTCGCAGCATAAAGGGCTTTCCAGCCGCAATCTGTTCGGCCTGACGCGGCTCCTCCTTCGCAGCTCTCATCGCAGAGTGCGCGTCCTTGGCATTGGCAACGGCCTTCTCTAAGTCCGTCTGTTTCCCCTGGTCTTCTTTTTCAAGAAGTCTGCAATGGTCAGTAGCGCTTTTTAACTTTTCGGCCATCTCTTCCTTGCTTCGGCAATGAGCAGCTTGTTCGGCTCTCAGCTCTTCAAGGGCTTTCCTGGTGGCCGCATCACTTTTGCTGGCTTGTTCTTTAGCTCGGGCAAGTTCTGCCCTAAGACTCTCCACGGCGGCCGCACCATCTACGTCAAGCACACACATCGTAAGACACAGGCATAAAACTGTTCTTACCTGATGCCGCTCGAGGAATTACATACCTTGAGCCTCATCAAGCCACTTATTGACAAGCATGATGTCGGCATCTGCCACGTCCAGTTGCCGCTTTAGTTCGGCAAAATCGTCAGTTCGGCTCGATTCCGGACACCCTGCCGCCTACATTCAAAGGCGACATCTTAGACCTGGGATTATGATCCTCCGCGTGCCGTCATCTCTTGACGACGTGTAGAGTCTCAGGGGCTACTATCTACACAGGGCGCATCTTACTCATGCGCAACTGACAAAAGTATACATTATCTAATGTACCTCGAAACCCGTCAGTAAACTTTTGACGGCCTCATACAATCCGCTCTCTACGGATGAAATCCTTTCAATCACCATGCCCATCAATGCGCAGTGCTCCTCTGAGATAGAAGCTCGCCCCAGCAGAATCTTTAGCTCCTCCGGCCGAGCACCCGGGCTCGTCCCATGACCTCTTTCAAAGGCCGGACGCGGAGAACCTCGGGGGGCCGCATAGCCACCTTCCGCCCCTGCCGGATTTGGAGAAACCCTCCGCAACGACACCTCAGGGTCGCCCGCCTCGCTAAGCGGCACGACAGGGGGAGGCGTCCCGCTCTCCATCATCTCCGGAAGGAGATCCCCCGAAGACGAGCTCTGCTGAGAAGGGCTGAGGTCTGAGATACAAGATAAAGGTTTGGTTAATCTTCTCAGATATAAATCAAGGACTTCCCTCATCCCTCAAAAGGAAAATCTTTTCTCCACTTACAGCTCGCTGGAGGACTGATCCCCTTGAGGGCGTAGTTTGGCCGAGGAACTCCCCGGCGTCGGACCCTCTGACGAGGATTTTCTCCCCCATTTTGAGGCCATGGTTTCCGGGTCGTCAGGGGCGGCTCTCTTCTTCCCCTTAGGAGAGGAATTGTCGGTTCCTCCCTTCGGAGCAGCCTCCTTCGAGGAGGCCATAGCTTCCTTGTCCTCCCCCTCCAAAGGCATTATCTCCAGCATCCTGACCAGCACAGGATCCGGCCTGGCTTCAGGAAGGGGAGCCGGACACCTGATCAGCTTTGCCTTCGCTATCCACTCCTGTTTAAAAGGATGACTCTTTTAGGGGCAAGTTTATGAGAATTATACGGATAGAAGGTCCAGGCACAAGGTTGCTTACTTGAGTATCTGGGCGATTGCAGCTTAGGCCTGCGTCCTCGGTTAAATCCGGACACATCTCTTGTGATCCGAAGAACAGTCTATACATCTCCGCGGCTGTTGCGCCCACAAAGTTCTGGAGAGCTCGCGGTCCCTCTGGATTAAACTCCCACAGGCGAAGGGGGCGATGTTTGCCGGGCAATATTCGGCGAATCAGCATGACCCGCGTCACCTTGACCAAGCTGAGGTCTCCTTCTAAGAGATCCTTAATTCGGCCCTGTAACAGGGGCATGTCTTTGGGCAAACCCCAATATAACCCTCTGTTAACCCATGACGCTAGCCGTGGTGGGGGACCCGAGCGAAAGGTAGGAAGCGCCCCCCACTTGGTGCTCCGGGAAGCGGTGATATAAAACCACTCTCGTTGCCACAAGCCTAGCTCCTCTTGAAAAGAGCCCTTGGGCCATGGAGCATCAACATTTTTTCTTATAACAGCGCCTCCGCACTCTGCGTGCCGTCCCTTGATCATCTTCGGCTCCACTTTGAAAGTCTTGAGCCATAATCCGAAGTGAGGGGTAACACGGAGGAACGCTTCGCATACAATGATAAACGAGGAGATATGGAGGATGCACTCCGGAGCTAAGTCGTGGAATTCCAGCCCGTAATAAAACAGCAGTCCCCTCACAAAGGGGTCCATCGGGAAGCCTAACCCCCGAAGGAAGTGAGACACGAACACCACGCTCTCACCGGGCTGGGAACTGGGGATAGCCTGCCTTTGAGCAGGCAACCTGTGCGAAATTTCGGTGGTCAAGAACTTAGCCTCTCTCAACTTTAGCACGTCCTCATCCGTGACGGAGGAGGGCATCCATCGGCCTTGAAGGTCGGAACCGAACATTGTCGAAGGTCTGAGGCGCCCGAATCTGGAGCCTAGGGTGTTGGAACTCAAGGCGACGGCCGAACTTGTTTTGGGATTGGAGAAAAGGAGTAAGGCCCTGGTCTCTTTATAAGAGGTTGAATACCAGGAGCCCTCTCCGTAACCGTTTGGGACTCGCCTTTAATCGAGAAAACATGCTAACGGGCACGATTGGGTTACCCACGTCCGTATTGATGAGAATCCCGTAAAAGGGGGGCACACGATCTCTGCTTTGACAAGACGTGCCAAGGAAACCGCTTCGCAAAACACGCTGAGGTGGAAAAGTGAAAACGATTCGAGTGAAGGACTTGGCTGTAGTGTGATGACGCACTACGGAATATGACAGCAGATTTGATTTGTGTTAATATTATTCTCTCTATGGCAATATGTGGAAGCTTATTTTGCAGAGCCGGACACTACTCTTGGTGTTTACAATCTTCTATGAAGGACTTGGAGGAGGAACCCGCCTTGCAATGCCGAAGACAATTTGCGCGCCGGACTCGTCGTCAGTGAAGCCTGGTTCAGGGGCTACTGAGGGAGTCCTGGATTAGGGGGTGTTCGGGTAGCCGGACTATACCTTCAGCCGGACTCCTGGACTATGAAGATACAAGATTGAAGACTTCGTCCCGTGTCCGGATGGGACTTTCCTTGGCGTGGAAGGCAAGCTTGGCGATGCGGATATTCAAGATCTCCTACCATTGTAACCGACTCCATGTAACCCTAACCCTATCCGGTGTCTATATAAACCGGAGGGTTGTAGTCCGTAGGCAATCAACTCCATATACAACAATCATACCATAGGCTAGCTTCTAGGGTTTAGCCTCCTTGATCTCGTGGTAGATCTACTCTTGTACAACCCATATCATCAATATTAATCAAGCAGGACGTAGGGTTTTACCTCCATCAAGAGGGCCCGAACCTGGGTAAAACATCGTGTTCCCTGCCTCCTGTTACCATCCGGCCTAGACGCATAGTTCGGGACCCACTACCCGAGATCCGCCGGTTTTGACTCCGACACCCCTCCTGAGGTGTCGGTTGCCGAGGAGATGCGGCATGCGGCTCCCGATGCTGAGGCTCCAGGAGCCTCGGGAGGACGCAGTGGGAAGGAGCTGGGCTGTTCGCCTCAGCCGGGCTCCCCTGAGGCCATCCCTCTTGGGTCTTCTTCGGCTCCGCTGCACACCGGCCGTCACGTCCAGCGCTACGGTCGCCTTTGTGTGGACTTCGACGAGCTCCGCAAGAGGAAGGGATCCCCCAATGGCAGCAACATCTTCGGGCCGTTGAAGCGATGAAAGTACATCGCTATTAACGCGTAAGTACCTTGTCGCTGTGGCTTTTGCGTGTGGTCTTCTTATCCTGACGCCTGTCCTCCAGGGCTCCTTCTGCTGAAGCTATCGCGTCTTTCGAGAGGCGGCCTCCTCCTTCATCAACTCCCCCGTCAGCTTTGAGCGTTCCTGGCCTGCTTGCCGCCCCTGGAGCAGGGTTGGTCGGAGGAGCGTCCCCGCCTTTGGGACGTGCTGAGTCCGTGGTTTGGCCGCCCCTCGCCCACGGTCTGGTGTGGATCTTGGCGGGCGTGCCCAAGACTCCTCCTCTGCTCATGAGCAGTCGCTGGCTAACCTCGATCTTCGGTTCCTCTTCAGGCAGTGAGGCTCGATCAGCTTGGGCTCCTCGCGAGGATGGGCTGACGTCAGGCACGGCGCCAGCCCCCAGCCCCCAACCCCCAACTAGGAGGTGGCGCGCCACTTGATGCTCCACCCGCCGCCCCCGAGGTGGAGGACGAGGCGGGTCGAGTGTTCGAGCTCGAGCGCGGGCGCAACATAGTCCGCCATGAGCTCTTCCAGGAGGCGATGGGCGCGATGAGCCGCCTTGGTGAAGAGCATGCTGGTGTGGACTCGTGTCTTGAGGCTGAAGGTCTTCGGTTGGTGGAGGAGCGG
The DNA here is from genome assembly GCF_002162155.2 of Triticum dicoccoides. NCBI lineage: Eukaryota > Viridiplantae > Streptophyta > Magnoliopsida > Poales > Poaceae > Triticum > Triticum dicoccoides. The sequence continues at coordinate 420,899,393 of NC_041390.1, read as the reverse complement.
TGCAAGCTACGAGTCGCCATCAACCTTGGTCGCTATCAGCGTGACCTCAAGAACGCGAAGGCCGAGGCGTCCCTCAAGATTGCCAATGAGGCCCGCTCGCGAGCTTTGGAAGAAGCTCGCGAGGCCGATCGCCGCCGCGAGGCTGCGGAGGAGCACGCGTGGGGGCTTTAGGCCTGGAGCATGTCCCTTGAGAAGCAGGTGGAGGCGCGCGGGGCCGCTCTTGCATCGCTGAGGGGGACGCCTACGGAGGAAGAGGAGGTCCGGTGACTCGAGGAGACATTGGCCCTGGAAGGCGTGGAGCGCAGCCTCGAGCTCGAGCGATTGGAGACAAGGGAGCGTCATGTCGCTCAAGCAGAAGATGCCGTCGGGGCCCGCGTGGCCGGAGTCGAGGAGGAGATCAATCGCCGGGTGGCCGAGGTTCGCACAAATCAGGAGGGCAGGTAAGACTTGAAGCCAAAGCTCGTCTGTTTGGAGGGTGCGGGCAGGGCCGCCGCCCTTAGGCCCAGGTTGGACGAGGCCGAGAGGCGTGCGGAGGCCACAGCAGCCGCCCTGGTTATGGCGCAAGCGGACTTGGCCTCCGCCCACGCTGAGCTGCTTTCCCTCCGGAGACGAGCTGACGATACCGAGGCCGTCACACGGCAAAACAGGGAGGAAGTCCTCCAATGCCGAACGCCGGAGCGCAATCATGCTTCTATGCTTCAAGACCTTCGGAACAAGGCCAACACCGCCCTGGGTTACATCTGCGATGAAAACGCCCCGGCCCCTCACTCGAATGACTACGCCAGCCACCTAACCTTCCTCACTGAGGGGGTGACACGCCTGGAGGCTCAATCTGTCAAGGCTCGGTAGCTTGTGGAGGAGAGGGGTCGGGGCCTGCTTCAGCGCGCCTTCTCCTGTGTCTTCAGCCACCTTCTGAATGCCGACCCCAACTTCGACTTCGACGCCACCATTGCCCCGTACCCACGGCCGTCCGAGGCAACCTAGCGCGTTGGGTAGAGGACCATGTCGATGCGTTGGTCAGGGCCTTCACCTCGGAGGATGACGCGGTGGTGGTCGTCGCAGATGAAGGTGACATGGTCAATGACGGTGACGGGGGCGTCGCCGACGGTGGTGACAATTCCGACGAAGATGACGACGACACGAGTGACGCGTCCGCGGGTGATGTAGCGAGCGATATCTCTTGCTGATCCCATGTTCGCCTGTTGTTTCATCCTGCACGCAAAACTCGGGCGTGGCCCTTGGAAGACTTTGTAAGAGCATTTTGAGAGGGGGAGCCCCTCGTGTAAGCAAATTGCAGTTTTTACTTTCCTATGCGATGTGGGTATGTGTCCTCGTGAGCTCATGAAGCTGGGGTTGAGCTCCCCGACGTGGTTTACCTTAGCCAGCGCCAGCTTAGGGCTGGGTCGTGAGACGACGAGTTCCTGAGAATCCTGCGGAGCTTATCGCCCCGTTTGAGCACTACAAAAAAAATACACTTCCGTGATGATACATGTTTGTCACAGTAGGTCGCGTTTTTTGTCATGCATGTACATTCATGACAAATTTATGACAGAATCAAGATAGTCATACCTGTGCTGTCGTTGAAGTGTTCCATGACATTACCAAAATTATCATCATGGAAGTGTCCACTTTCATGATGATAAATCATGCGTCAAAGAAGTGCTTTCGTCAAGGGTGACCGACACTTGGCATCCACCGTAACGAAACGCCGTTAAGCTATCGGATCGGGTTTTGGATCCGATAACCCATTAATAGCCCCGACCAATGGGGATTTTCCACGTGTAAAATCATCATTGGCTAGAGGAAACACGTGTCGGCTCATCGTCGGGACAGATGTCATCCACTCACTAGACAGAAGGCGCCTATGATAGGTCGACACGTGGCATGACCCAACAAGCTTAAATGGGCCGGCCCAACTAAAGGCCCACAAGATTTTGCGGACCATAATGGGCCGGCCCAACTAAAGGCCCACGAGATTTTGCGGACCATAATGGGCTGGCCCAGCTAAAGGCCCACAAGATTTCGCGGGCCATAACGGGCCGGCCGAGGTAAAGGCCCACAAGATTTTCGTGTGCCATAATAGGCCGGCCCAGGTAAAGGCCCACGGTGACTCTAGCCCATAATGAACAGTAATTTTCTTTATACCCATTAACGGCCTGTGATTTACATGGGCCGTTTCCAGCCCGTGTTAGCTTTCGGCCTATTGACGGCCCATACGTTCTTGGGCTCCTTTTCGGCCCTCGATTACTTCCGGCCCGTTACTGGCCTGTTCCCCTAATGGGCCAAATTCGGCCCATGGCAAGAGTCGGCCCGTTACTGGTCTGTTCCACTAATGGGCCAAATTCGGCCCATGGCAAGAGTCGGCCCGTTACTGGCCTGTTACCCTAATGGGCCAAATTCAGCCCATGGCAAGAGTCGGCCCGTTTCTGGCATGTTAACCCGTTGCGCCGTTTCCAGCCCATCCTATATTCTGGCCCATTAACGACCCGTTATGCCTGCGACAGAATTAAGCCTTTGTTGTCCTACGGCCTGTTAACGGCCTGTTACCATGCTGGGCCGATACCAATTACGCCCGATTATGGCCTAGGTAGACCCATTTATCCGACGGCCCGAGGCCCACCGATTACACGCCCATTTATCGACGGCCCGTAGGAGACCCATGGATCCTACGGCCTGTGTATGGCCCATGGTAGTTGCGGCCACTAGCAAACCAGGGAAAAAGAAGACTAGGAAATAAATAAGGCCGAAACTAACGCTAGGCTATTAAGGCGATTGCACAGATTACATCTACTTGGCATCAAAGATCGCCACCAGTGCAAATATAGGGAACACCCTACACTATACAAAAATGGCTTGCTGTTTTCTTCAGGCGGTGGCTGCACGTTAAGAATAAATTTTGTATCGCACCAAAACAAACTACAAGTATATAACAAAAGGAAGGTTGGCATAAAACTTAACAGTCTAGCAGATAAATGCACCACCAGAAGTTCAGAAGCTCAGTTCATTTGACCTGTCTGTTATGTTTTCATGCTGTATTGTCCGATGGAGCACCATAACCCTCGCCTTCATTTCCCCTAGGCTCATGAACAACATAGCTAATGTCTGATAGTTTGGTTTCAAAACCATGCATATCTTGACGACATTGAGCAATGTTTCTCCTTGTTTCACAAAGGGTCTTTGTTAGGGAATGGACTTGTGTCTGGAGCGCAGATACAACATTGCTTTGAGCTTGCATATCTTGATAATGAGGCAGTTTGGACGATATTGCCTTAACAACCAACCCAGTATTACGCAGGAACGTGCTTTTGGCACTGTTAGTGGACAGGTACTGACCCACTGCAGCAAGAGCTGACATTGCGGTTATAGTTGCCTCGCCACCTTTAGAAGGTGGCAGTTCCACCATTTTTTCCATAGCTCGCTGAAAAGTTGAGGTTTTACATTAGTAGTACCAGAACAGAAGATATTAAGGAGGCAGCAAAACCAAACAAAATAGCTTTGGTCTATATACAGAACTTATTCTGGTGAACCCATGTAAAATATTAGTTGTATTTTATTGCAAAGTAGATAATAAAACCATGTTCCAAACATATGACCATGTACCATCGCTAATGTATTGTCTATTTCTTCACATTGTATTGAGGGCTAAGGATAAAGAGACGAAGTTTATAATACGGTAAGCATAGTATGACATCATTCATATCACAAAACAACTGAGAATAGACAAATAGGCAATTGTAACATTGTGTGGGCAAGTCCAGCACGGAACTAGATTACGGGTCAAGATCAAAGGAACATCACTCCTCTCTTTTAAACATTCTAAGGTGCAATGATACGCTAAGACAATTGTGTATAAAATTTAAAAGAGTAATAGACATTGGCTGCAAACCATGCAATTCAAGGCACAAGTCAGAGTAAGTAGTAGTTAAAAGGCATGAGGATTAAGGACTTACAACAGCGGCTTTGACTGGTGTAGTCATGCCCTTCTTCTTGCTGGTGTGACAGTCCTTGAAGATTTCCACAGCATTTGGTTTAGGTACTTTTTGGTCCTTGCGGGCTTTCCTCTGCATTTGGAACAAGTCAATATAGATCTGATAATATGGTACAACGAAAAGAGCGAAATAGCAGCTAATTACAAGAGCCTCGCAGTGTGTAATATAGCTACGAGATCATGTCGTCTGTTGGAATTTCACTTTCGTACGGTTGGCCTTGTTCTTTGAGCAGTTCACCTACAAGAAGATAGATTTGTCTGGAACATGCGTAAATAGGACTTCAACATGTGATCTGATGACATATATATAATGTACCTGATACTTCGGATCGGACCAGTGTTTATCGAGGCCTCTCCAGTCTTCATCAGATATATTTTCCACTGGAGATGTTTGGGCAAGTTCACTGTTAGCCTTGCCTTCAAAGTGAGTTTTCCTCAAGTTATACCGATACTGTCGCAGAGTTGACTTGGAAACATGGGCGCAAGCTTGTCTGGTTGCATCATCTTGGCTATCCAACTTGAACCTCATCTGTTGAAAATTATGGGAGTCTCATTATCAGCAACCTAGAAAGTATTGGACAGAGCAAGACGATATTACTAGTCTCCATACATAACCATACTTACAGATAAATGGTCGAGGAAGATGTTGAACTGGGTTTCATCTTTGTCATTCCTGTATTGAATCCATGTTGGGAGGATACGTACATGATACCTAACAGCAACCGCTGCCTCTGATACTAACTTGGCTGACTTTGTAGCATCACGTGGCCTTTTTAAACCTGCCTCAAAACGGAGCTCCACTCTCCCTCCTCTAGATTTAGTTAACCTATCAAGCGTTATCCCTGATGTTTGTTTCCTCTTGCGCCTAGGTGCTAGTCCAACAACAAACATAGGAAGTGTTAGTGTACATCAAACTGTGAGACTACATATAAAGAAGCATGCAACTGTAACTTGACTGCAGCAACTACCTTCTTGCTATTGAAGCACACAAGGTTCATCTGATATTGCCAACTCGTCTTGTGTCAAGAGTGCTTGGGAAGTAGTGTCAGGTGGCAAGGGAGCTTGGGAACGTGTTGCTAGCTCAATTGACGCACGAGTACGTCGTGCAGCTGGTAGTACTGTGGTAGGTGTTGCAAGAACCAGGGCTGTCTCTGCTTGTTTGGCGGCATCTATTTGTTTCTGTTTGTCTTTTTTGCAACTCGTGTAGCATGGGATGCCGTGTTTGTAGAATTTTCTGCTTGACTTTGACCTTCTATTGCACCATTAGTGTAACGCTCCGGACACACCCGCCGGTGGTCGTTACTCCTGGCGGGATCTAGACTGGCCCCATAGATCAATACTAGTCTTTTCTGCGCACTTTGTCCTCACTCATGCGCACCCGGGAGCAACTTCCCGGTCGGTCACCCATCCTGACACTACTCCAAGCTGAGCACGCTTAACTTTGGAGTTCTGTCCGAATGGGCTCCCGGAAAAGAAGGAATTCCTTATTGTTATGAGTAGTACATCATCCCTAATAAGCCAGGCCATCACATACACCCCCACTCAGAGGAACTGACGTCCTCGTCGGGCCACAAGAACATTCCCTCTTGGCAAATACGTCTGTGCATCTAGTCCGGTACATGTGCCATGCCGGGTGCCACGACGGGTCACAAATGTCATGAACAACATGACCGCACACCTGTCCGCAAACATCCGTGTAACCGCGAGGGTCGGCTCTGATACCAACTTGTAACGCCCCGGACACACCCGCCGGTGGTCGTTACTCCTGGCGGGATCTAGACTGGCCCCATAGATCAATACTAGTCTTTTCTGTGCACTTTGTCCTTACTCATGCGCACCCAGGAGCAACTTCCTGGTCGGTCACCCATCCTGACACTACTCCAAGCTGAGCATGCTTAACTTTGGCGTTCTGTCCGAATGGGCTCCCGGAAAAGAAGGAATTCCTTATTGATATGAGTAGTCTATCATCCCTAATAAGCCAGGCCATCACAATTAGTACCAGCAGAATCTGCAGGATTCATCCGCTTCTCATTCCCTGCCATTCTGTGTTTCTTCCTCTTTCTCTGCGCCATGTTAAGTCAAGCCGACAAGAAAAACGAATAACAATTTAGTTCTTCAGAACAAATTGATGTGTGATGCAGACGAACTGAACTTTGATGTTAGACAACCACATGATAGGAGGATGTAATATGTATGAAAAACAGGACAGAAGAGATAACCAAAACTATGATGTGTAAACTAAGAAGAAGACATTTCACCAAATTAGAAGCAATGCAATGGAAGGTAGACACCATATGAAAGATGTTACAAATATCGCTCTGCCAAGTTAACAGTGTCTCATCATAAATGACGTTTAAACAAATGTGAAGCAGTACAATAAACAAATCAAATGCAAGATGCAAACAACACCACACTACCATGTTAGAGGTCTCTCGTCAATAGTGCCATTGCATATTCACAGCATTGCATTTTCACAGCTTATGATGTGTAAACTAAGGAGAAGGCATTTCAACAAATTAGAAGCAATGAAAGCTAGACACTATATGAAAGATGCAACAAATATCACTCTACCAAGTTAAAATTGTCTCGTCATAAGTGCCATTTCAACAAATTAGTAATACAAGCTAGAAAAGAATGTGAGATGTAACCTATATCACACTCCGAAGTCAAACGTGTCTTATGATAAGTGATTGTTGCAGGTTACACAACAGTAGTAATTTGATGTAAGAACATGGTGTGATAGACATATATTGTATGTTCTAGAAACAGGAACATGTGTCTTATTCAAGTATAATGTGTAAAGTAAGCAGAGGGAATTCAACAAAATTAGAAGCAATACAAGATAGACATCACACATAACATGCCACCACATATAACAGTGCCAAGTTAGAGGGAGCACCGGTGATGCTGCACTAGGGGAGACATGCTCATCATAAACACAGCTTTGTTGAGTGTCTATGCATGTGTTATCTTGGAAATCATCTTGGGGGTGTGGAGGAGTAGAAACTGTAGAGGCCCTCCGTTCGGAAGGAGCACCTTTATCCGCTGCCTTGCTAACTTCCTTCCGCTTTATTGATTTTGAATTGTCAAGTAAAACCGACAAGAAAAAGCAATAAAATTCTATCTTCAGAACTCATTCATGCATGATACTGACAATCACTACTTTGATGTAAGGCAAACACATGATACCAGGATGGAATATGTACGAAAAACATGACGGCATGGCATGTTCACAACTGTTTGTGTAAACTAAGCAGAAACCATTCCAGCAAATAAGAAGCAATAGAAGCTATACACCACATGAAAGATGCAACCAATATGACTCTGCCAAGTTAAAAGCGTCCCATCATAAATGGAATTTCAACAAATTAGAAGCAGCGCATGCTATAAATCATATGAAAGATGCAACTAATATCGCACTACATATACTAAAGGTGTCTCGTCATGTTGATTGATGCGGGATACAAAAAAACAATAGTTTTATGTAAGGACATGCTTAATAGACAGATGTACTATGTACTAAATACAGGAAGGCATGTCACATTAACAGGTATAATGTATAAGCTAAGCAGACTAGCACATGCAGTTTAACCAGATTGGAAGAATTACAATCTATACACCATACACCATATGCAACATGCAACCACATATCACGCTGCCAAGTTAGAGCAAGCACTTGCAATGCTAGTGTAGGGGAAATGTTGTAATCAACTACGGAGCTACGTTCACTATCTTCATCTAGCATTTCTGTTTCTTGAGAATCATGTCAGGAGGCTGACGCTGCATTCTTTAAATGAGGAGTAGTGCCCTTGCCTGCCTGCCTCGTCATAAGTGATTGATGAGGGATACACAAGAACATTAGTTTGATGTAAGAACATGGTTAATACACAGATGTACTAGTATGTACCAAAAACAGAAAGGCATGTCATATTCAAAGGTATAATGTGTAAGCTAAGCAGATGCAATTTAACCAAATTGGAAGCAATATAAGCTAGACATCCGGCTGGAGTGGTGAGCATGATCATCTAGGACCTGAGAGCCTAGTGGGAGGCGGGATGCTTCACCACAATTGCAGCTTTTTAGTTGGCTTCCAGGTGATTCCTATCTTTGCTGGGCTTGTCACTGGCTCGACCAGTGCCCTGACTAGCTATTTGTCTTCTGGTGCTCACGGGATGGTGGTTCATGTAAAAAATATCTTTCCTTATCTTATCGACATCGGCCTTTCGAATACAAGCTAGACACCATATGGAACATGCAACCACATATGACACCGCGAAGTTAAAGCAAGCACCTAGGATGGTGGTTCATTGCGAGCGAGGTCATCAACTCCAGAGCTACGTTCCCCGTCTCCATCTGCTGACACTATACCCTTTAAACCATTGAAACGTGTCTTGCCTAGCCGCACACCAAACTGGAGCGACTTCTCTCTTTTCTTTTTGGCTTCTCTCATGGCAGCAGAGTCTAAACTACCCGTGCATAAAAACACAACAATGAGAGTAAGGGTGAAGTGTGTGCAGAACTAGTGCACTGTAAAAGTAGCAGATAGCAGGTGGCTGAAAAATAAATGACAGGAGACATATGATAGCTCTACAACATTGCATGGCAAACAAAATTAGATTCTACCCTGTATGATTTTGTAATATATGAGCACAGGAAATGCAGGTACTCCTCTAGCACACCACCACATGTGGTCATATCTAAGATAACAGTTGACTGAAAATAAATAGGTCAGTCGATTTTTTAATGAACTGTCCGATCTATAAGGAATGGGCTGATGGCCTTCGTCTACCTCCTGCCAGTCACTGTTGACGATCTTTCTCGAACCGCCAGCGACCACCGGCCCAGACCCCTGCCTCCGCCGCCCCGCCCACCCATCGACCTCACACCACCACCGTGCTTGGCAGCGCCCCCAGGCCATCCCTTTAATCTCGGCCGACCTCCAGATCGGGTGCTAGTTGTTCTAGGCCGCACACGCCCCTAAGATAAACACCAAGGCGCTGCTTCCCCGGCGTAATAGGCGTACTAGCACCTGTTACGCCGGGGAATGCTTCCGTTAATTGGGAACCAAGTGGCCAGAAATTGAAATTCAGTGGGGCGACGAACCTCTAGCTAAGGTGAAATAGTATATGAGGAGAAACCTTGTGCATCGCGAGTTACTAGGAACATCTAGTATCAAGAAGAAGTGGTCAACTAGTGTCTTTTGTGGGATGAATACCGTGCAAGCAGAGACATAAGATTTGCACGAATAAGGGAAGAGGAGTACCTTTTTTGGTTGCCGGTGTGGTCACCTCCACAAGTCGCGCTGATTTTCTTATTTTTACCGGGGAAACCGATGTTCTGGAGGGTGCAGGCTTGGACAAACCCATGGCCAAATTGTTGACTGTGTTGCCGCGGCCGTATGTCGGCTGAGGGGAAGCAGATCCGAGGCGGCGAAGGACGGCGTAGCAGGAACAACTCCAGTGCGGTGGAGGGTGGCGAAGTTGGAGCGGCAGCGGTGAGGCGCAGGACGGCATGGTTGAACTGGCTCGGGTATGGACGACTTGGCCTCGTCTTCAACTACTAGCCGTGGAGGGCGTTGCGGTTGAGGTTGCAGTGGACGACGACGTCAGGGTATCGGCTCCGGCGTGATGGAGGAGGGCGGCGGTCGATGGGTGGGATGGGGTGGCGGACGGAGGACGCCGGGGTTCCGCGGCTGGTGGAGAGGTAGTTTTGGCGCCCACGGAGTACGAATGGGGAATCAGACGGGTGGGGGGAACCATGTTTCGGTTTGAGACGTGCTTGTTTTTGGCTTTTTTGAACAGAAGATGGGACGCGCTTGTTTGAAATTTGGGGAATGTACAAACTTTGCCCCCCTCTTAAATTTCGGACCTACTACGGGTCGGTGATAGGATGGTAATCCCAGGTGTCCCAAATAGTGGGCGGGAGCGATTTCGGCCGCGCGCATGTGTGCTTAGGCGACCATTGTGTATGAATGTTTTTTGGATGCGGTTGCGTGGCGTCTAGATGAAGCTACAAACCTACCCCGGTTTATACCTTTGGACATCGGGCCGGTAGGTTTCACGGGTCAGAGTTATTAGAAAAGTAATTTCCTTGTACTACCAAACATTGGTCTCACGCGGTTTCGGGAAAGTAGAGTTTCTTTTGGCGCCTCGTTCGAAATTTTGAAACACAAGCATTCACGTTTAGAGTACTCTTGAACTATGAGGATTGACCTAAATATACAACGTTATATTTGACCTTGTATGTTTGAAAACCTCATTAAATTATCCGCTTCTTTTTGAAATTTTGACACATGAAAATCCTATAACTATGATTATTTTTGGAATGGAGGAGCTAAATTTGAATCTATTTTGTACACGACTACATATGCTATTATGTACAAAATCAGAGCAAAGATTGGTGCCCCCATAATTTAGGTATGGTTTACAAATGCCATGATATCAAATTCAAATAATTGAATGGACTTCATGTTGAATTCGATTTTTAAACCACCTTAAGTTGAATTCAAATGTATGCTAGTTCATAGGTAGTAGCTATTTATAATGTCCATTGTGTAACTTTCGTATGTATAATGTGCTTTACACACACAACATGAACTATACTCATGTTTATATTCGATTGCTAAAGTGATGCATTGTTTGGAGTTCAAAATACTAACTATGTGGATCAATTGTGTCAAATAATAACATAGACATGCTCAAATTCGATAGAATCTAGATGTCCGATGGATCAATGACCGCTCCTTACGCGAACTGCAAATATCATGATCCCATCCTAATATTTGGATACAAGTTATATCTTTAATCAATGCGTAGAGTAGTCTTTTACGTGTAGTTTCACTCTCCATCGGTGGTCTCTCTATCCATGCCTCTCTCGAATACGTAATACACACACATACCTCTCTAGGCCCCGCCAAATGCATCAACTACACATTCACACATGTTACATCACGTACCCCATTGATCTAAAAAGCCCTCTCTTCATGTTTATTTTGCATACAACATTCCTTTTGAATAAAGTGTGGCCAAAAAATTATTTTAGAGTTTCTACATATATACAACATTACAAAGTTATATGGAGGAGTACGGACGCTAATTTTCATTGCATGGTGCCCATAATGATATTTATTCCACACTGTGAATTTATATAGTTTTATACTATATATAAAGTTAGTCATAATAAAGAGAAATGAAGAGCATCTCTCTCTCTCCATCGCATACTCCCCTGTACGCCCCTTTCACGTATGCACACAAAACTATCTCCAAGTCCTCTAAAAGTAAGCCCCCAGAAAATTCACGCATGTTTCATATTTCTCTCGCGATATATGCAATGACGATCATTGTATTTGAAGCGAAAGCACGATACGTACATTGGACTTCAGAATCCACTCATTACGGTCACCATTTATGTTTAGTGGTTATTATGCAGTCACGGGCTCACCGTACAACTCTGTATTTGCTCATGACATGACTAGTTGACCAGTTAAACGCTCCATGTGGCACCTCTAGTGTTGCATCACATTATCTCACTATCATCGTGCCCACCTGTCGACTTGTATCTACTCTACATCTACACTCTTATAAAATACATAAAATACACTCTTATAAAAAACAGAGTTGGTGATGATGGTGTGCCTGCCATCCTGCAATATAGGCCGTCCGATTTATATCTGACGGATAGGAAATAAATTATGGCAATTTTGCAAAAAGGTACCCACACACCTCTCCACATTTGCAAATAAGGCCTTCCCTCGTTCATCCTTTTCTCTCACAAGATAAACAAGTCATACAAATGCATCTTGATGTTACATGCAACGCATGGGCATCTTGCTAGTAAGAATGAAAACAAACGACAAAAAATATATTTGGACGGTGGTTCGAAGTCATGACCACGGGCACAGCGGACAAGGTGGCCTTGTATTGGTATGCTGAGCCGTCTGTTTTAACACACAGGAGCTGGTGTGGTGATTATACACACACGCACGCATGCACACGAACTGTATCCATGCAACACTCACACAAACACATGCACCCACACATGCACGCAACACTCACATGTACACACGCAGCCACGCACGCACGCAACACTCACACGCACACACGCACACATGCATGCACACACTAGTACACCACATGACCAACACTCACTCTCACGCTCAAGTGCTCTACCTACACATGCATGCACACACATCAAGCCCTGACATACACATAGACAACCAGGTGATTCCCGCGCACGGGTTGGAGCCTTGTCGCGCCTGCGTAAATTTGTGTTTATCTGACCTTTTGCCTATGCGAACTGACAGGTGGGACCCACAACGAACATGGTCAATTTAACTAGTCAACATGGTGCCACGCAGACTATTTGGCCAGTCAACAGAGTGCAATCCGATGATGAGCTGTGAGCAAGTGACCGTATAATCACCGCAAAACGTATATAGTGACCATAATCAGATTATTCTGAAGTTCGGTGACCGTATTACGCTTTTCTCTCTATAGGTCCTCCAAAACTACATCTCTACACGTTCTCGCATGTTACATCTAACAACTATGTAATACAACACTACTACTACACTCTAAAACAATAAATCATATGTGTTTTTAGTTTTACTAGATATCATATTGTTACTTATAATTATTCAGTTTGCATACATTAAAATTGCCTTTGAAATGTATGGCCAGTATCATCTACCGCGCGGGAAAAATCCCGCCCTTTCCTGTTTAATCGGGTTTGTATCGATGGATCGTGCAGAAACAGCAAAACTAAAGTACTATATAGTACAAGTGACAGTTCACTGGGCCGTCGTGTTGTCTACTCCTCCGTCGTAAGAGTGGAGCGCTCGCTTTCATAAATCTTCTAGTCCCTTTCACCGACATGTGGGACATCAAGCTACCGGGTCCACATGCCATACCGGAATACAGTGCAGAGCAGCTGGGGTTAAGCACCCCAGTCATGGCGCCGGCGTAGTAATGAGCAATGAGGCGTCAAATCACAAAGCTGCACCTTTCCCGCAGTTAAGTTGGAGGGACGAAGCAACCATCATTTCACTCGTTGCTGAATCCGCTTCTCCCTCATCTTCTTCAACTTAACCACGTGTTGCTTCTGCCATTGTTCTGCCTCATGTGGGATGCGGATCAGCTTGGTAAAGCACTGGCACGTGGGACCCCATGTTAGCAAACCGCCAGGAAAACGTCCTCCAAAAATAAGAAGCCTAATCCTAAACTTACAAAGGGCTACGTAGCTGCTACGTATACTTTCCATCTAATCTATATATGCCCCCCTGATTTTCAGGTGGGGTGGGCCTAATGCTCTCCTTTAATCCAATCAAATAGTCCCACATCACATCAGTTCTTAACTTTACGTAAACCATTATGTGGATGTAGCATTGCTCAAATAAGAAACCTCCCCCGCCATCCGCGCGGCAAAATCACCTTCTTTTTACTAATCTCGATTCTATAATTTTTTAGATCAATATAATTGAGATTTGTATAGATAGCACACACGAGAAAAACCAAGTGGTACGGTTAAGGGCATCCACAATGTGTAGCCAAATGTGAAAATAGCTTTTGGCATCATGGGAACCATTGTGGACGGTGTTGCCAAAGCCAAAAAGATGGAACCAAAGCTCCCTGATTGATTGATTGAAGGAATAGAAAAATGCAACGCCTCTCCTCTTTCTCCCATGCTTGGACGCATGTAGTACAATATAGAGCACAGAGTCTACTCCCCTGTCCCTTCTATCACAAATCACAAAGCAATGAGGCGTCAAATCACAAAAGCACGGACGAAGCAACCATCATTTCACTCTTCGCTGACTCCGCTTCTCCATCGTCTTCTTCGAGAAGCCATCTCACCGCATTAGTTACTCCTAGTAGTACTAGTAAATGACTTCCTAGATGCAAATAAGGCGGTTGTCTCGGCTTGCAGGCGGCACTTGCGAACGACTTACCGTGGTCTCCCTCAATGGTGTTCTCCGTCGAACGCACTTCGCCAAACCACCAAAAAAAATATCATCGACATCACCGCAATGGGGAAGGAAGTCAAATATATTTACTACCTCCATTTTTTTGTACACAAGGCCAGTATATCAAAATTACAATTTGCAAAGGGCCACTAACACTAATCGAGGCAAAATTGATGGGGTTAGCAACCAAGGACATTAATATCCCCTACATGCATGCGGAAGTGAGAAGGTTGGTTTGCATGGCGCTGCATTAATCAAGTGATGAGGAGTGAGATGGTTAGCTCTTTGGTCTCTGGAGAAAAAATACGCATTAATTGACACATGAAACGAGGATTTGTATCGATTAAATCCCGCGAAGGAAAACCCAGCCTTTCTTTTTTAACACTAGTACTCCTAGTACGTACGTACTTATCCTGTTTGGGTCTAGGCCTTGCATTGCCAAACTTCACCACAGATTTTTGCCAAGCTTGTCTAAAGTTTTCAAAATGAGAAGGAGGTAGACTTGCGCACAGCTATCGCGGTCGCACCGCACCCTCACACGGTCGCTCCTACACTCCGCGGTCGCACCGCACCCTCACACGGTCGCTCCTGCACGGCGCAAACCCAACCAAGGGAACGCACCCTCACCAACACGTGCTGTCGCATGTGAACACACCAAACTCAACCATCCTATCGCTGACACATAATTTTCGTTCATAGAGTATGTTTATCCAACCGCATGTTGGGGAGTATCCGTACGGCCCGTGCGGTGGTCTGTTGGGGAAGAAGAAGAGGTGAGGAAGAAGGAAAGAAGGGTTAGGAGACGTAGGATGTTCATCCAACCGCCTGAAATGGTAGACTGACCCAAGTCAAGAGACTTGCATAACAAATATATGTTTTACACAGCAAAAGATCCATAAAAACAACAACATAAAGAAAAACTATCACTGCTCGCGGAAAGAGACGACCTCGTCGTCTTTGGCTGCCGGCGCGAACCAGCCGTCGTTGCCGATTTGTGTCTCCACACCATGGTTATCCTTGGCCTCCAGCTACTCGTTCAAGCGGAGCGTGCGGGCGCTCTGCACGGACGAGAGCACAACCCGGTTCAAGTCGAGGACGTCTGGTTCCGCCTGCAGGAGGGCCTCGATGGCAGCGGCATCCGCGCGCTCCGCGTTGAGTCGAGCCTCCGCCGCTCGGTTCAGGTCCAGGACGTCCGGTTCCGCCTGCAGGAGGGCGTCAATGAGAGCGGCATCCGCGCGCTCTGCGTTGAGTCGAGCCTCTGCCGCCCGGTTCAAGTCCAGGACATCCGGTTCCGCCTGCAGGAGGGCCTCGATGGCAGCGGCATCCGCGCGCTCCGCCTCAAGTTGAGCCTCCACCGCCCGGTTCACATGCACGACATCCGATTCCGCCTGCAGGAGAGCCTCGATGGCAGCGGCATGCGCGCGCTCCGCGTCGAGTTGAGCCTCTGCCTCCCGATCCTCCTTTACTATCGCCATGTTGAACTGCTGGTCCGCCTGCACCATGGGGTCTCGGACGCCGACACGAAGTCGACGTCCATCGTCTCATACCCAATGGGGGCCTTCCGTGCTGTGACCTCCGCCATGAACATTGGATCGGCTTCCTCCTCCTCGTAGCTTGGCTCCAGAGAACTCGGGGATTGGCCCACCGCAAAGCGAGCTTGGGAACGGAGGTCTGTGGCGCCGACCGCCGCCACGATTTCTGCGCGGCGCTCCGGCGTCAGCATCTTGTAGTAAGTGATCTTGCGGCGCACCATGGCTTTCCGGCGAACTAGGGGACGCTTGATGCGGGCTAGGGGATCGAAAGGTGGGGGAATGGGATGGAGATTTGGTGTGGTTTTAGGGCAGTGGCTGGCGTAGGCCGAGCAGCGAAGGTTCTGGTGTGAATAGTGGTTCCAGTGACGACCGGTCAATCGGTTTTGACTGTACATTGCTCTTGTCGCGTTCGCGTTGCAGCCCGACACGCTGGACCCTCCACATCGCTCACTGAATGGAACGCGCTTCGTCTTGCGTTTTCGCTCGCTTGTGGGACCGCAGTTGAGAGCAAACCGACGTCCCTCCCCCTCCCCCGCCCGCGTCATTTATTATACCACCACTCCCTCCGTTTTATGCGGAGTAAATAAAAACAGAGGGAGTATACTACAGATGAGGATCCCCTGACGTGGCCGAATCCATTGAGTAACTGACATGCGGGGCCTAGCAAGCATGGGGTCCGCCAGTAAGTGACCGAAAGGGAGGGTAAGGTAGGGATACCTACGTCAGAGGATCCACTTCCACTATACTACTTTGACGAAATGTTAGAGTAATAATATATGACATGCAACTTACACAAATGTTAGAGTAATAATATATGACATGCAACTTACACAAAGCATACAGGGTCTAATGCGTTTTTGGAGGCTAACTTTGACCAAATGTTAGAGTAATAATTTATGACATGTAACTTACACAAAGCATACGGTCAAATTCGTATGTGAAAGGAGTATCCAATGATATAATTTTCACATTATACATCTCATGTACTATTAATCTTGTCGATAGTCAAATTGGAAACCATCTCGAGTACAAATCTAGGAGTATGTACGAATCTAACAATATTGATTGGGCGTTGTTGAATGTTGATACATTTTTGATCAAAGTAGACATACTTTTATTACACATAAAACTTATATGTAAACTAGAAAGGATAGGAGGGAGTATATTGTACGTTCAGAAACGAAACAAACATTGAATACCCTTTATAGATGATTTGCGGATGCTATGATCACCGGTTCAAAATTTTGAATCCGCCTTAGGTATCATGTGCCCCCACTCGTTCCCTTTCGATTTCATCTCGGGGTCCGGAGATCTATTGAAAGAGGACTAGGGTGGGTACATGCGAATGATACTCGGCGGAATGTTCAAATGAGGCATGCGGGAGGATGGACTCGACTGGAGGGCGACATGATCGATGGAGAAGAGGGTTGGAGAGGAATGAGAAATAAGCAAACGCCACATGATTATACTTGAATGGCTCAAATAAACAATAAGTTGTCTGGCTTGGCCTACATAGTGAAAGGCCTAATGCGCAACAGGGAGCACTGATGCTCGAATATGGCCGGGAAAATAGGGAAACAGACATGTGGGGCACACCCGTCGGGACGACGTAACGCAGACTAGTCCAATGGAGGAGCTGGCCCACGACCTCCTCACCACCGACAACCGTTCATGTGGGTCGTTGGGGCCAACAACGGGGCGCAGCTCCAGCACCGCCTCTGGACACGGCGACCGCGGTGAGCGACACGCTCATACCGTCGCTAGACACGGTCAGTTTCAGTTTATCGAGGGTGGCGTTAGTGCTGTGGCACGACCAACGGTATGTTTGGTTTGTGCCCAAGGTTGCCCCATCAAAACATTGGGTAGCCAAAATTTTGGTTGAGGTATTGGTTGCCCATGATTTGACCGACATTGGAAAGAAAAATGAACTTGAGTTAGCTAGAGTTCATTGGCATGCCAAAGAAATGGCAACCATCCAAACAAAGACCAATCTTTGGGTCATGACAAAAAATATTGGTTGAGGTATTGGTTGCCCATGATTTGGCCGACACTAGCAAGAAAAATGAATTAGAGTTGGCTAGAGTTCATTGGCATGCCAAAAAATGGCAACCATCCAAACAAAGACCAATCTTTTGGTCATGACCAAAATTTTGGCAAGGTGCACTTTGGCCACAATCTAAACACACCCCAACACCCAGCTCGTCGAGGATGCACGGGGCGCCGCGACGCATCCACGGAGTGGTGTAGCGCGGCCAACTACATCCTCTGGACCCGAGACCATGACGGGTCGTCTTGCTTTTTCAATGACATGCGGGGATCGCATGTGAGCAAAGGGCATCTCCAACGTTGCCACGGCCGCAGCTGACTACCCTGGCACACCAAAACCCTCGTCCCTTGCGCCGTCGCGCGGTGCGTTCGCAGCCGGCACCAGCTGCCCGCATTCATGCCGTCCGTTTGTATGCCATCATTAAGAGGCTCGGTGCCCACGGAACCAACTCCGGCGACTTAATGACGCACCCGAACGCTTGGCCTCACTGGAATGCGCTACTTAAAGCGGCAACGCCCAGCTAACCTCCACACCATAGCACATCGTCCTCCTACCTGGAACCACATCCGCCATGACCGCAAGCGCGAACGCTCTGCGGGAGAGCTTGTCTTCGGGGATGGAGCTCGAGGTCGCCACCCTCGCTCAAGTCGCGCACAAGCGGTGGCCACGCTGGCGGCCGACGACAGGAGCACCGTCAGCCATGCGTCCTACTTGCCGCCGTCCAATGTCCGGCACCGCCGAGGTTGGGGACTCCTCCGAGGATGAGTAGGGCATGGGAGGCGGCAGGGCATGGTGTGCCAACTGGCCGGTCCGTCTCCTGTGTTCTACTTTTCCTCGCCGGAGACCGCACCTTCACTTCACGGGTCTTGAACCC
The DNA here is from genome assembly GCF_002162155.2 of Triticum dicoccoides. Taxonomy (NCBI): domain Eukaryota; kingdom Viridiplantae; phylum Streptophyta; class Magnoliopsida; order Poales; family Poaceae; genus Triticum; species Triticum dicoccoides. The sequence goes on along the minus strand of NC_041390.1, from coordinate 420,880,991 downwards.
CGCCCCCGTACATGGAGATCACAGATGGAGGACGTCAATCGCCGCCGTAGAATAGGTTTAGGGTCGGGTTTCTTTTATTTTTTTGTCCTATAAAAGTTTGAAATGTAATGAAAATCTGTCGTGTTTGCATGAATCTCGGCCAGTGTATATGAACTTTCACAATAATATACATATTGTAGGAGTACTATCAAGATGCCCGTGCGTTGCACGGAAGATCAAGATCTTGTGGGAGAAAAGGATGAACGAGGGAAAGCCTTATCTGCAAATGTGGAGAGGAGTGCGGGTAAATTGTCATAGTTTCCTTCCTATCCGTTAGATATAGATCGGATGGCCTATATTGCAGGATCGGACACATCTTTCTACATCTACGGGAACCTACAAAAGGGTTAACATAAATTGCCTCTCTCTCCTCCCCTGATTTTCATGGTGGTGGGCCCCTCCCACCCCCCAATCTACAATCAACAGCTCACACGTTTCACATTACATTAATTATGTAACTGGGATTACGTAGGTGTAGCATTACTCTTCCTAAAAAACCCGACTAAGCCAACCTCCCAGCATATCGCGGGGGAAAAGACCCGGCGGCGCCGTTTTAGTCGGGATTACCGGATTACTAGTAGTAGTATCGATGGATCGCGCGAAGCAACATATTTTTTTGAGGGGGCGAAGCACCTAGTTTAAAAGGAAAAAATGCGGTACACTCACAGCACTCCTGTCGCGGTCGCATTGCACCCCACACACGTTCGGTCCTGCACACGGCTCACGCAAATGGAACGCGCTTCGGCTTGCCTCTTCACTGACACATGGGACTGCACTTGGAGAAACCGATCATGCACCAAACTCCCCCCGCCCACTGCGCGAAAATCCTCCCCCCACACCCAAAAATTCCCCCCAAATCCGATTCA
>NC_041390.1:420869350-420879915 GCF_002162155.2 Triticum dicoccoides | reverse complement strand
CCTCCACTCCATTCGCTCCGCCAAAGCTGCCTTCCCCGCCGCGCCTATACGTCGGTGCCGCCGTTCGGAGATCCTCTCGCTCCCACAGTACGCTCTCGTAGATTGACATCCTCTAGCCGCGCCGCCACCTCTGGCTACGTTCTTATGGAGGCGCATGGCGGTCAGCACCGCCACCGCTGGCGACATTCGTGTGGAGATGCACGGTGGTCAGCTTCTCCCACGGTACGCGCATTCTAGACTGAGGCCCCGTTCATGTCAGTGTAGTGCTGAATGTTAGCTGATAGACGCTGTTAATCTCACTGCTTTCCGAAGTAGTTTACTGTCAATATGCTCTGCTTAAGAAGCTTCCTTGCCCTGTTCTGCACTCAATCTGCTTAGCTGAGATGGCATGCCAAGGCCGATTAGTTGCTAAAATATCCTGCCATATATTTATTGTGACGTAGATTGCCATGGTCTAGTAGCTAGTCTGTTAGCTGATATAGCTCTACACCATTTTATACTCGATTTTTGTTGCTGCGATGGCCTTCGATAGTTCGATGGTTGTGTGCTCGGCCTCATTGACTGTAGAAACAGCCTGCCATAATTTGGCACTCAAATTTGTTTGCTGAATTAGCTTTACATATATTTTGTTACTTAGATCTACTCGTCCAAATATCTTGCCATAGCTTTAGACATCGACCTAGGTATTTTTTTCTGGACTTCATAAAAAAGCATATATGTTTTTCCTGTAATGTCTAGTAGAAGAACTAATTTGTATGTCTAACAGATGGACAGGACTTGGATAACTTCTGCTCGAAGATTCTCTGCTGCATATGTCGAGGGGGTCGAAAACTTCATGAACTTTATCAGAGCTGAGTACGGTGGTCCGAAATCAGATGTGCTCTGCCCATGTAGCAGTTGTATGAATTCAGTTACAAGACCCCAGTCAACTGTGCAAAATCATCTACACTTGTATGGGATGTCGGTCACATATACTAGGTGGGTTCATCATGGTGAAGCTGTGAACGTCAATGTTATTGACTACATGGAAGCAGCGGATCACCATCTTGATCTGCCTGATGCTCAGGTGGAAGAGGAGGAGGAGGTGGTGGTGGCGGAGCCAGTGAGTTTGACCAACATTGAAACAATGCTACGAAGTGCTCGTGCATTCCATGAACTTTCACCCGCAGAAGAAAAACGGTGGGCCCGCATGTTGGAACAATGCAACATTGCTGTCACCCTAGGAAATAAGCTGTCAGTATTCTCAGCTATGGTCACCTTTCTTCAGGTGAAGACATCTGAGCGGATGATCAACAAATCATTCGATGTGATGTTGGCTTCTTTCTGCGAATCTTTCCCAGATGCGTCTGAGCTGCCACACACCTACAGTAAAATGAAGAATTTCCTTCGTGCAGTTGGAATTGGATATGATATGATCCTTGTTTGTAAGAATAATTGTGTTCTGTTCCGAATGGATTATGCCAACTTAAGTGAATGCCCAAAATGCAAATCATCAAGATGGAAAGATGGCGATGCTGTGAAGAGGATTCCTCATAATGTTTTGAGACATTTTCTAGTTACACCAAGATTGCAGAGGTTGTTTCATGATGCTGAAACAAGAGAGGAAGTACTGTGGCATTCTAGGAACCAGGAGTACAGAGATCAGAATGTAATGAGCCATCCATCTCATGGCAGTGAGTGGAAAAGCTTCAATGATAAACACAAAGAGTTTGCTGCTGACCCGAGAACATTAGACTTGGCTTAGCTTCAGATGGATTTAACCCATTTGGCCACCAGAGCGCCACATATAGCATGTGGCCAGTGCTTGTTATCCCTTACAACATGCCTCCAAATGTATGCACCAAAGAATCAAACTACCTAATGGCCTTGCTCATCCCAGGTCCAAAAAGTCCTGGAAAGGATTTTGATTTGTTCATGGAGCCTCTTGTGGAGGAACTTCAACAGCTATGGAAGGGTGTTCTCACTCGAGACCTATATAGCAGCCCACCAGCTGGTTTGTTTCTATGTGTTGTTATAATTTGGTGCATCCATGATTATCCGGCTTTGGGCACTATGTCAGGGCGAACGACACATGGTTACAATGCATGTGTTCACTGTGACAGGAATCCGCTGTCATACGCAATACTTAGCAAGATCTGTTACATTGGACACCGCCGTTTCCTTGCCAAGGACAAGCCGCATACTAGAAAATACCGAAGACATGTGTTCAATGCAAAGCATGAAAACCATGATGCACCAAAGAGGCTCACCGCCGATGAGTTGCAAGTGGAATTAGAGAAGGTCAGGCATATTACACCAGGAAACCATTTTGGTAATGGTAGCGGGAAAAGGAAGCATGGCAGGGTAGAAGAGAGATTATTGTTTACCCGCAGGTCCACTTTGTGGGACTTGGAGTATTGGAAAGATTTGGATCTGAGGCATAATCTTGATGTGATGCACAGCGAGAAAAATATATGTGACATCATTATCGGCACACTTCTTAATATTGAAGGCAAGACGAAAGATACCTTAAAATCTAGGATTGATTTGACACACCTGGGTATCAGAAAGGATTTGCAGGTGCAAGATGAAGGTAAACCACGGGATATGGCACCAGCTGTGTACGTCTTGGACAAGGTAAAAAGAAAAGAATTCTGCGAGGTCCTGTCACGTGTGAGATTCCAACATGGATTTGCTTCCAACCCTGAAAGGAGAGTCGGTTCAGATGGAAACAAGGTACAAGGGTTGAAAACTCATGACTGCCATGTCCTACTTCAAAGGGTTTTACCTGTTATCCTTAGAGGATTGGGACCCTGACTTATACAAAGCAGTTGCAGAGTTGGGACACCTCTACAGGGAACTCTGCAGTAGGAATATCAGGATAGATGATTTGGAGCATCTTAGGGACAAGATACCAACTATCCTATGTGACCTTGAGAAGATATATCCTCCATCCTTCTTTGATGTGATGGTGCATTTGGCTGTTCATCTACCTAATGAGGCACTACTTAGAGGTCCAGTACAGTATGGCTGGATGTACCCTATTGAAAGGCGGCTAGGCACTTTCAAGGGCTATGTTAGGAACAGAGCTAGACCCGAGGGTTCCATTGCAGAGGCCTACATTTCTATAGAAGCGTTGACATTCTGCTCAAAATACATTGAAACAGCTGATCAGCTTAGCAAAGAGGTGGGTGAAGACAATCCCGAGCTCAATGTTTTCGATTATTCTGTTCGGGTTACAGGGAAGAGTCGACAAGAGGACAAACCTAAAGATTTGGACAAAATGGTTTGGTATGTGTTGAATAACTATCCTGAGATACTACCTTATATCAAGTAAGTGCAGTACTGCAGCTTATACATCGTAATCTACTAAACTTGCAGCACATTCTTATTTATTTAGATGTTTGACGCGATCACTATGTTGTGCAGCATCTACAAAGAGGAGTTACTGCCGCAAAATCCAAAAAACATTGACAAACTGGTTATGGCAGGATTTACGAAATGGTTCAAGAACAATGTAAGCTTTTGAAGTGCACTATCAGTTTTTTTAATATATTGAGTACATAAGATGACCAGCTTGTCTATTTTCTAACCATAGGTTAAGAAGATGCGGGAGGATGGGCAGGCAGTTGATGATGCCCTTTACTCACTAGCAATGGGTCCTGATACTCGAGTAAGACATTATGAATCTTGCGTTGTTGGAGATGTGCGCTACAACACCCTTGCACGAGACGAAGGCAGGAAGACACAAAACAGTGCCATCATGAGCACGGATACGTATGACAAAGAGACAACTGAAATGTATGCTAACATAACAGACATTATTCAGTTGCAGTATATCTCCATTTTTGAGGATCATTGGTGTGTGGTTCTGTTGTGCTGTCGTTGGTATAACCTGTTTTCTAGGATCGCAAAACCCAGAGCTGATGATTATTTCAAATCCATCAATGTCAAGGTGGCGTACCAGACCAACGAGCCTTTTATTTTGGCAAATCAAGCAACATAGATATTTTTCTTGGAAGACACATTTGCACGTAGCGATGACTGGAGAGTATTGCAAAGGTTTGAGTAGAGGAATTCATTTAATGAAGTTGCACAACAAGATGATGCTTACACTGCTCCTGATGTACAAGATAACATAGATGTTCCTAATATCTTTGAGAACCATCACGTCAATGACGCCGGCGAAAAGATTGCCTGTCGTGTTGTGGACATACAAGAGTTGATCAAGAAGAAGCCAACGTTTGAGGACGTTGAGGACGAAGAAGAAGATGACACCATGGGGAATTACGATTCAGACTAATACACATGGCGAAGATGTTGATGCTGCTGCTGCGGATGATGATTACATTGCTTTTGTCGTATTTGCCTGTCAGAAGACGTTTTTTTATCTACTATGTGAAATTGTGCTTGCTATGACAACTGAAACCTGATGAACATGTTGTTTAGTATTTTGCTGTGAGAACATCACTTTTTATGTATGCTGATTTGTGTTTGGTGATTGTATGACAACTAAAACATCATGACATTGTTGTTTAGTTGTACTCATATTTGGCTGTGAAACTTGAATTTGATGACATAGTTTGCTGTTGGACTGCAATTTGCTCGACGTCTTCGAATGAGAACAAAGCTGACCCGAGAGGGCCTCTGCTATTTATTTATTTATATGAGCAAAAGGGGATACCCCTGATTTCCGTTAATAGAAATCATTACATGTTCACAACACTATGCCCAGCCTGCTACACAGGTTTCATTCATTACTAGTTTCAGCAAAGTGCTCATGTCGTAGCCACTAAATACATCATGAGTGCTACATACACTGCAAATAAAGAGACAATCATCCTATAGAGCACATCGATTTTGCCCATTATCTTCACAAGCTCTTTCATCTCCTCATTGTTGTCAAGGCCGTTCAGCAGCTGTTGCTTGGCCATGATCAGAGGAACTAGATCTTTAAGCTTCTGCTCTGCATCTTCCTCTTCTACCGTTCCTTCAGTTACTTGTCCAACACCCCAACCTGCTAGTATTGGGATTCCTCGGCTAACCAAATAATCAGCATAGTTCCATTCCCCCACATCAGCCACTTCCCAGAAATACAAATCACATGAATCTTCCCTTTTCTGCACAAATCAAATTGGTAGATCATCAACCAAACTATTAAAAGATCAGCAACTGAAAGCAGCAGAACAACACTTAAACATATTATTACCCCATGATTCAGGCATTTGTAGAAGACTCGGCCAGGGTTGCGGATTGTGGTTGAGACGCGACAGATGACTTTGCGTGATTTGTTGCAGTGGCACCACACCAACGGCAGTGGGTTGCGATGAGCAATCGGCTGCGGTGCGCGTGCCGGCGAGGGTGTGATGAGACCCACAGGCGATGGTACAGGTTGCGACTTGGCGCATATCTGGTTGTTGCCTGCTGAAGAGCAGGTGGACGAGCAGCCAGCGGACATGGGTGCTGCGGCCAGAGCTTCTGATGCTAGGTAGAGTAAGTAGAGAAGAGGAGAAACGAACATTGGATATGTCAGTTTCATTACTTGCAGAGTAGCATAGCACCATATATAGTCATAGTCTAGGTTTGGATTCGAACCAGCTACAGGAGCACGTCTTTCTTTTTTCTAAAACTCGGCAACGTCTCATTACTAGTACACTAGCTTGTTCTGTACGCCTTCCCAAGTCTTTGATTTTCTTTCCCTTTTTTGTGAGGAAGGAAGGAGGACAACATTGAGAGTTCCCGGGGCTCAAACCCAATACCTCTCGGTTGAAAACCAAGGGTGTTAGTCACTTATGTGGCGAACGTTCCCTGTGAGGAGGACGGCAGACGAACGCATTTTCCTCGTAGTTTTCTTCCTATATATAAAAAAGTATGCTACTTGGTGTCCGCTTAGTCAACAAAAGATTGTGCCAAACTTGATCGTTGGATTAACATTCAACGTCTGTCGCGTTTCTTCAGTCTCTTCTTCCTCGAGCCACCAAAGCCAAACCAGCACCGGCGGGACCGCCTGCTCCCGCCTCCCACGACTGGCTGTGATCTGCCCCGGCTCCTACTCGTTCCTGTCCGAGGCCTCACCATCGTCCTCCGCCTTGGTTCGCTCGCTGTGGCGCCGCCCTCCGGTGTTGTCAACATGGTCAACAACCGAGAGGAATAAGGAGATGATTGTACATGGTGAGGATGACAGTAGGGACCCATCAGTGCGCGCAGTAATTTTGTTTTTTCGGGATGGAGAAGGGTATCAACTGGGTTGTGTGGGACCCGTGGCCCGTCTAGCCCAGGCTTTTATTTCAGATGTTTAGCACATGACCAGCCCAATTTGTTTTTTTCCTTTCTGAAAATTGCTAGCCAGCTATTTTGCTTTTTGCAGAATAACCAACGTAGGCCCGCTTGCTTTTCTACGCCCTGCTGGGCCGGAAATCTTTCAAGACGAGGAGGGATGCATTATGCCCAGAAAATGGGCTATAAGTAATAAGAAATGGGCTATAAGTAATAATAAATGGGCTGTAAAATAAAAAAATACAGCAAACAGACAATTAGTTCCAAAATATTGTTTTCTTTCGGATTTTGATATTTTAAATTTCATTGTTTTTGTGCGGGTAAAATTTCATTGAATTTAAATTAAGGTATATTTAGATTTAAAATTAATTTGAATCTGGCTAGAAATTTCGGGCTGTATGCTGTTTGGGACAGATTTGGAGGCTGACTTGTGGGTCTACTAGGTTGACGTGTACTTTGGCTTTGTCAACTTAGTCCACAAACGATTCTAACAGCAGTGACCGTTGGATGTTAATCCAACAGCCGTGCTGCTTCTTCAATATCTGATCTTCTTGCTCCAGCCGCCCAAACCAGCTCCGGTGGGACCGGCTGTGCTGCCGCACAGGCCGCATCGCCCCACCCTACTTCATTGCTGGCCAGGCCATTCCTCTACTCACCCACACCTCCTGTTATTTTCCAGCGACGGCAGCCGGACCAGTAAACCCTCGTACTCCCCATCGCGTGGGAAACCATTGCCGAGTCTTGCCCGGCTCGGTGTCATTCCCTTCCTAGGCCTCGCCGTCGTCCACCGCCATGGTGCTCTCGGCGCGGCCTGGTCAACTTGGTCAACGAACGACATCCATCGGCCGTGGACTGTACGCGCAAAATAATGATCCCTCCACCTGACAGCTGGGACCCACCGGAAGGGCCTCTGTATTTCGCGAAAAAAATGTTCCCCCCGCTGACATGTAGGACCCACCAGCTATATCTTCGCACACAAGGAAGTGCCTCCTTATTACGCACAAAAAAATGAATACCCCCTGCTAGCTGGGACCCACCATAGTGGGAGGATGACTTGTGGGCCAACAAAGTTGACGGGGACGGAGGGCTTTGTCAACTTAGTCAATATGAATGATTCTAGCTCCAATGACCGTACGATGTCCATCCAACGGCCGTAGTGCTTTTTCAACCTCTGGTCTTCTTGCTCCAGCCGCCCAAAGCAGCGCCGGTCGTGCCGCATGCTCCTGCCTTCCATGGCCAGTTGTGCTGCCGTGGAGGCCTCACCGCCCCCTACTATTCCCACCGCTGGCTAGGCCCTGCGGCGACGGCAGCCTCACACCGCAGCCAAACCAGTGAACCCTCGTACTCCTCTCCACGCGGGCTTCCACTGACGCGTCTTCCCCGGCTCCGCGTCGTCCCCTTCCTAGGCCTCGCCGTCGTCCACCACCGTGGTGCTCTCCACGCGGCGTGGTCAACGTGGTCAAGGAACGACTTCCACCGGAAGAGTACTGTACGCGAAGAGGCTGACAATTGGGTCCACGGCCACAGCCCAGTTTTTTTGTGATTTGCCAAGTAAGTCGCTTTGTCAGGCCTGTTGGGCTGCAAATCTTTCAAGACGAGGAGAGCTTTCATTCGGCTGGCCGAGAAAATGGCCCATCAGTAATGAGAAATGGGCTGTACATTTTTAAAACACATCAAACCGGCAATTAGTTTCAAATATCTTTTTTTCATTTCAAGATTTTAAATTACATTAATTTTTATGCATGGAGAATTTGTTGGATTTTATATTGATATACATTTATTTTCAAAATCAGTTTGAATGTGAGTCGAAATTTCGGGATTAAAAACAGTTCGGACCGCACCGAGATATGCAAAATTTCGTATAATTTTTTAACCGTGGCCACAATTTGGGCTGTAATGCTAACAAAAAGAATATGGGCTCCAAAAAAACCTTAAGTATTAGCAAATGGGCTGAAAATTATTAGAAATAATGGCGGATGGGCTGTATGCTGTTTTCCACAGATTTGAGGCTTTCCTAAAAAAAAGGTTGACGCACAAGCAGTGACTGTTGGACGTCCATCCAACGGCCGTCGTGCTTCTTCAATCTCTGCTCTTCCTGCTCCAGCCGCTCAAACAAGCGTCGGCGGGACTGCCTGCTCCCTCCTCCCCGCGGCCGGCTGTGCTGCCGTGCAGGCCTCACCGCCCCACCGTACTCCCATCGCTGGCCTAGCCATCCCTCTACTCACCCTCACCTGCTGTTATTCTCCGGCGATGGTAGACGAACTAGTAAACCCTCATACAGTCGTACTCCGCTCCGCGTGGGAAACAACTATCGAGTCTTCCCTGCCTCCGCGTCGTTCCCTTCCTAGGCCTCGCCGTCGTCCACCGCCCTAGTGCTCTCGGCGTGGCCTGGTCAACGTGGTCAATGACCGACATGCATCTGAAGTGGACAGTACGTGGAGAGGCCGACAACTGGGTCCACGGCCGCACGTAAGGAAATGCCTCCTTATTACGCGCAAAATAATGATTCCTCCACCTGACATCGGGGACCCACCGAAAGGGCCTCTGTATTTCATGAAAAAAACGTTACCGCCGCTGACAGCTCGGACCCACCAGCTATATCTTCGCACGCAAGGAAGTGCCTCCTTATTACGCACAAAAAAATGAATACTCCCCCTGTTAGCTGGGACCCAGTATAGTGGCAGGCTGACTTGTGGGCCTACTAAGTTGACGGGGACGGAGGGCTTTGTCAACTTAGGCAATATGCACGATTCTAGCTCCAGTGACCGTACGATGTCCATCCAACGGCCTTAGTGCTTCTTCAATCTCTGGTCTTCTTGCTCCAGCCGCCCAAACCAGTGTCGGTCATGCCTCGTGCTCCTGCCTCCCGTGGCCGGCTGCGATGCGACGGAGGCCTCACCGCACCCTACTACTCCCACCGCTGGCCAGGCCATCCCTCTACTCACCCACACCCCCTGTTACTCTGCGGCGGCGACAGCGAACCAGTGCCCTTGTACTCCTCTACGCGTGGGCATCCACTGCCGTGTCTTCCCCGGCTCCGCGTCGTCCCCTTCCTAGGCCTCGCCGTTGTCCACCGCCCTGGTGCTCTCGGCGCGGCGTGGTCAACGTGGTCAAGGAACGGCTTCCATCGGACATGGACTGTATGTGGAGAGGCTGACAGCTGGGTCCACGGCCGCAGCAAGGAAGTGCCTCCTTATTACATGCAGAATAATTATTCCTCCACCTGACAGCGGGGACCCACTAGACGGGCAACCGTATTTCCCCCCTGACTGCTGGGACCCACCAGCTACATCTTCGCACGCAAGGAAGTGCGTGACAGTCGGGACCCACCTAGTCGAAGCGTACGTAGCGTTGTTATTCTGGTCGCGAACGTGTACGTACATATATACTGGTGGATGTAGAGGCATGCACGTGTCGTAGTAGAGGCGGCCAGGGTGCAAGAAAGAAAATATGGCCACGTATGTGTACATACGGGCGGGGTCTCGAACGCCTACTTGCACATACGTACGGCGAGGGCTCGTTGACATGGCTGGGTCGGAACGGAGAAATAGCGTCGTCGTCGTGTTCATGGGGAGGCAATGGAATGCGTCGTGTTCATGGGGAGGCAACGGAATGCGTCGTGTTCATCGGGAGGCAACGGAATGCGTCGTGTTCATCAGGAGGCAACGGAACGCATGGGAGCCAACCGGCTGGGTCGAAACGGAATGCGTGGTCGTGTTCATCGGGAGGGCTTGGACGGAACAGGCGATGGAAACGAGGCCTGGCGTACCACACAACGGAGGAAACGGACCTCCTATGTTTGGAACGGGGTCCTGTTGATCGGGAGGGGTCTGGCGTACCGCAAAACGGAGGGAACGGACGTCCTACGGTCGAAACGGGGGTCCTGTTGATCGGGAGGGGTGTGGCGTACCGCAAAACGGAGGAAACGGACTTGTGTTGGAGCGCTATGGTTAAAACGGGGGTCCTGTTCATCGGGAGGGGCGTGGCGTACCGCAAAACGGGACTCCACGGGATACTGTTCATCTCCACCGTTGACCCCCTCCAGCCTCCACGAGCTATTGTTCATCCACCGTCGACCCCCTCCAGCCTCCACCTGCAACTGTTCATCCACGGGCTCCTGTTCATCCAGCCTCCACCATGCGCTACTCCACCGACTACTGTTCAACCAGCCCTCTCCACAGGCTCCTGTTCAACCACCCCTCCACGGGCTACTGTTCATCCAGCCCTCCACCGTCTACTGTTCATCCAGCCCTCCACCGGGTCCTGTTCATCCAGCCCCAATCGGCTCGATCGATCGGGGTCCTTCTCAT
>NC_041390.1:420847254-420868996 GCF_002162155.2 Triticum dicoccoides | reverse complement strand
GAGGCAGCATCGATCGGCTTTAGTTAGCAGCAGTAGTGAAGGAATCGCTCGATCGGGTTCAGTTAACAGCCATCGATCGATCGCTCGGGTTCAGTAATGCGTAGCCTGCAGTGCAATCGCTCGGGTTCCGTTAGAGCCCAATGCCTCGCTCGGGTTCAGTTAGAGCCAACGCCTCTCACACACACACACACGCACGTACGTGTATGAGAGAAATGCGCATGGCTCGGCCCCCGACCTCCCACCGTAACCGGGAACTCCCCGAAATTTTCCTCGTCCTCGCTTCTACCATGGTTTTTTCCGTCATGGACGGCCCAAAGAATGTCATGCAGCTATGTCTCCGGCCCGCCCAGGACGAAAAGCCCATTTTCTGTCATGATTTTTTGTCATAGAAGTAGGAGCCCACCACATCTATGATGATACCGGGTTTTGTCACAATTATCTTCATAGAAGTGTCATACGTATGATAGAAAAAAATTTCATTCGGCCCAAAATGTCACGGATGTGTCTTTTTTTGTAGTGGAGGGGGGCCGTAAGAGGTGAGCACCAGGCGCAGTGCTAGCGCGTGCTTGACGAGCGTGCGCTTTTCGCGGTCCAGCTCGGGAGGAGCTTTGCGAGGGAAAGGTGATGGACATGAGTCCCAAACCAAACGAGATCTAGAAGGCAATAAATGGCTCGAACAGAAAAGGCTCCGCCCGCGCGCATCGATAAAAATTCAGCTTCAACTTAAGTCCAAATCCAGAAAGCAAAGCCACAAAAAGAGAGATCCAAAGCAAAACGCCGCGTTCGACACCTAGTCTAGTCTTCGGGTCTTCAAGTATTCTCACCAGCGCGGAGCTAAGTGCTGCCACTAGGCGTGGGAGGGAGCCCCAGGGCCTGAGGCCGGCGCTCCTGAGACTCCGGGGCGTGTACTGCCCCAACTCATTATTACGTGAGAGTGTCATGGGTGGCGAGCTTCACAGGTACCAGGCCTTCTTCACAGGTACCGGTCTTGCTTCATATCGCCAGATGAGGGCCCCGCCTTGTGCCACCCTCGACCTCCTTTGAGCCGACCGGTCACCAGGACGACACAAAAGAGGGAAAGGGGACGCCAGCAGTTCCCTCGGTGACCACGGGTCCTCTGCCGAGGGAAGGGTTGTCGAAGCCACCCCGGAAGAGGGCCTACCTCCGAGTGTCCCCTGGTTTCGCGTGCCATGGGGAGGGGCCTTGCTCCTGGCTCTCTCCTAGCGGCCCCCAGCGTGTCTCCCTTGTTGGAATGGGTGCCGCCGTGCCAGGGTCATCGATCGACGCTGCAACCTGATGCATCTGCAGCCCTGTTCCTGAGAGATTAACGATACCCTATAGTTGCCATTGTCGGCGCGATGGTTGTGGTTCTCTGTTGGTTCTTGGAAGGCTTCGACTCTTAGCACCGCTCTCCCCAATCTTCTCCAATGAACAAGCCAGGATCGTCCTCTGGTGCGTACCCTTGGTCCATCATGCGGGGCATGCAGGCTTCTGGGGCCATCACCCCAAACACCTCGCCGTGGTGCCCCACGCTCCATGTTGCTCGGCCCATGGTGGCGCCCTGGGGATGACAACACAACATTCGACTGGGACCGTGGGGGGCGACGCTTGCGCCTGCGCCCGCCGCGGGCGGCATGGGGGAGTCAGAGCCCCCTACGCCGATGGCCGTGCTGATGTTGATGAAGCCCCCGGGCATAGTTGATGGCGCGCGGATGTGGTGAGGTTCACTGCGCGGCCCTACAGTGGCCTGGGGAGGAAGTCGATAGCAGAAGGATGGTGCTCCCGACGCTGCTGCATCCAACAGCTCGGCAACACGCTCCAGCAGTGTGTCCTGACCGCTTTCCATCAGTCTGCACTATAGCAGCTCCCTTGCCATGGTGAGCGATGCCCGCATGTTTGCTTGCTCCCGCTGTGAGTGCGGCGCCGTTGCTGCGGCATGGCTCGCCGCTCTTGCGGCGGCCCGTACCTGCCGTGGGGTGAGTGTGGACGACGCGTGGCCATGCTGCCCACGCCCGGCGGAGTTTGGCGGCGCCCGTGCCGCTTGGAGTGCGGGGTCGAGACCTTCATGGGCAGGCGGCGCTGTCCGGGCTGGCCGGGCTGCCCAGCGGTCGGAGCCGGCCCTTGAGTCACCGAACATCATGGCTGAGGAGCGTCGATGAGCTGGCTGGTGGAGGTGGAGCTCTGGTGCACCCCTACCTGGCGCGCCAAATGGAGGATGTGGGGTTCCGGCAAACCCTTAAGGTTTGAACACTGGGGTGCGCGTGAAGTCTTTCCTTCCTACTGATCTACGCCCTAGCTCGCTAAGATCTCGCGGACGAACTCGACGAACTCGCAACTCAGAAAGACACGAGGTTTATACTGGTTCGGGCCACCGTTGTGGTGTAATACCCTACTCTAGTGTGGAGGTGGTGGTGGATTGCCTCTAGGGCAAATGATGAATAGTACAAGGGAGGAACAGCCTCCTGAGGTTGAGGTGTTCCTGTGAGTGGGCTCTCAATTGGGTTGGATCAAGCTAAGATGAGATGAGATGAGATGTGATCAAATGCGATCAGATGTAATCAGATCAGATGCCCCTACTATGGCGGCTAACTCTACTTATATAGGCCCTTGTCCTCTTCCCAAATATCGAGCGGGAAGGGAGCCAACAATGATAGGCCAATTTGAAGGGGGACAGCTAGTACAAGCTATCCTGACAAAAGTGATCTTCGCCTGCGAAAAGCTCTAGCGGTGACGTCGTCTTAGGCTCCACGATGACCTCCGTCTTGCCGTCCTCCTGATCTTGACCTTGTTGCACAAATATAGCAACCTTTGCCTGATGCCTCGGTACTCTTCGCCTGTGCTAGCCTCCTTAGCACCAAAGAGGAAACAAGGACGCTGCGCGCGCTGGCGCCCGCCTGGTGTCATGTGTCATGGCTCACGTCACGAGGGCCTCGTGAGGTTTGCACCGCCCCGATATCTCCGCTCCTCATGAGCCTGCCTGGCTAGGCTACTCCAGAGGAAGCCTTGCGCCGTCTGCCTCACGAGACTTGGACCCTCGTGAAGGTCTTGGATTCCTTATTGATGAAGATGGGCCATACGGCTTGCTGGCTTAGCCATGCCATGGGTCGTAGGCAGGCAAGTCTGGGGACCCCCGTTCCCAGAATGCCGATAGCTTCAATTTGGTCTAACCGAGTTGATGCAATCGGTGCCACCGAGTTGATGTTTTCCCTAAGCCCTAGCACATCGACCCCACCGAGTTGTTCCAGTCGGTCCAACCGAGATTCGTAACGTTCACATTTTGAACTAAATCAGTCTCACTGTGTTCTTCTATTCGGTCTGACCAAGTTGGGTCAAATGTGTGTAATGGTTGGATTTTGTGTGGAGGCTATATATACCCCTCCACCCCCTTCTTCATTTGAGAGAGAGCAATCGGAATGTGCCTACACTTCCACGACTCATTTTCTTAGAGAGAACCACCTACTTATGGGTTGAGACCAAGACATTCCAATCCAACCATAAGAATCTTGATCTCTAGCCTTCCCCAAGTTGCTTTCCACTCAAATCATCTTTCCACCATAGCCAAATCTGTGAGAGAGAGAGTTGGGTGTTGGGGATACTATCACTTGAAGCACAAGAGCAAGGACTTCATCATCAACACACCATCTATTACCTTTTGGAGACTGGTGTCTCCTAGATTGGTTAGGTGTCGCTTGGGAGCCTCCGACAAGATTGTGGCGTTGAACCAAGAAGTTTGTAAGGGCAAGGAGATCGCCTACTTCGTGAAGATATGCCCGAGTGAGGCAAGTCCTTCGTGGGTGATGGCCATGGTGGGATAGACAAGGTTGCTTCTTCATGGACCCTTCGTGGGTGGATCCCTCCATGGACTCATGCAACTGTTACCCTTTGTGGGTTGAAGTCTCCATCAACGTGGATGTACGATAGCACCACCTATCGGAACCACGCAAAAAAATCTCCGTGTCTACATTGCGTTTACCTTCTCCATACCCTTCCCTTTACCTTCATATGCAATGTTTACGTACCGCTGCTACACTCTTAGAATTACATGTGTAGGTTGGTTGCTTGACTTGTACTAGTTGCTAAAATCTACCAACACTTAAAATTGGGAAAAGGCTAGATTTTTATTTGGTCAAGTAGTCTAATCACCCCCCCTCTAGACCTACTTTCGATCCTACAGAAAAGGTGATGCAACAAAGTAGAGATAAGTATTTCCCTCAGTTAAAGAACAAAGGTATCAATCCAGGAGGAGGTACAAGAAAGTCTCCAATCTATGCACCTGCACAAACATCAAACACTTGCACCCAACATGATAAAGGGGTTGTCAATCCCTTCACGGTCAATTGCAAACGTGAGATCTGATAGAGATAGGTATAAAAGATTGCTAAAAAGTAAAAGTAAATAAATTGCATCAATGTATTATTGGGTTTTTGGTTTATAGATCTGAAAATATATGATGGAAAATAGACTCAGGGGCCATAGGTTTCACTAGAGCCTTCTTTCATGAAGGCAAATAATATGGTGGGTGAACAAATTACTGTCGAGCAATTTATAGAAAAGCGCAAAGTTATGACGATATCCAAGGCAATGATTATGCATATAGGCATGACGTCCGTGTCAAGTAGACCGACTCCTACCTGCATATACTACTATTACTCCACACATCGACCGCTATCCAGCATGCATTGAGTATTAAGTTCATAAAGAACAGAGTAACGCCTTAAGTAAGATGACATGATGTAGAGGGACAAACTCGAGCAATATGATGAAAACCCCATCTTTTTATCCTTGATGGCAACAATACAGTATGTGCCTCGCTACCCCTACTTTGTCACTGGGTGAGTGTCGGTGTCAAAACCGGCAAATCTCGGGGTAGGGGGTCCCGAGCTGTGGATTCTCGGATCAATGGTAACAGGAACGGAGGAGATGATGTTCTACCCAGGTTCGGGCCCTCTTGATGGAGGTAAAACCCTACGTCCTGCTCTTGTTTATATTGATGGAGTATCAAGTAGAAAGTTGATCTACCGCGAGATCATATGTTGTGGTCTAAAACCTAAGGATATGATGAACAATGTCATAATGATCTAGCATATCCCTATCGACTAGCCAGACCTCAGCTTATATAATGCACCAGAGGCCTAGGATAACAAGAGTCCTAGTCGAAAACGTCGGTGGAGAGGAGTCCTTGTCTTGATGACCAAGTCTTGTGCAATCTTCCTCGTGTATGCATCGGCTGTGTGAACTGGCCCATGAGTAAACGGCCATGAGGGTCCTCGGCCCAATCCAACTGATCGGGAGACGATGTGGTGAGTACCCCCTAGTCCAGGACACCGCCAGTAGCCCCCTGAACCGGTCTTCAAGTTGGGGACGCTCCTCGGTTCTTCCGAACTGTTCTTTGTCTTCGGTCGTCGGTCTTGAGAACTGGTTCAATAAATCTTCCCATCTTCTATCTTGAGGATTGCCAAGCTAAATCTAAAGATCTCACACGTCGAGTGTCCAAGGAGCCCTTTATGTATTCGGCCTTTATCAATGGATTGTTATTTTTGTGCCACACCTAGGGTTTGAAGTATTTGTCGTGCGGCAGTGTCCTCTTGCATCCGAGCTCCAACACCGGACTGCATTTGAGGTATCTTTTTGCAGCCGAGCACCAATGTCGGACCACTTCCGAGCTCCAACGCCAGATTGTATCCGAGCTCCAACACCGGACTGTATCCGAAGGGTCTTGTTACAACCGAGTTCCAATGCCGTAAATGCCCTCTATGGAGCCATCCACTTGCATCCGAGCTTTATCCCGAAATGCTTTCGAGGTGGTTCAACACCTCAGTCATGGGCTAATTGTTTGCGGGTTTTATTTCCAATGAGTGTAAATTTATTTGATGTCAATATGTATAACCAGTAGCCCTCAAGGTGTGTGTCGGTCTAAAACCCGAGATGCACCTGAAGGAAGACCTGAAACTGCTGATCCTAGTAGCCCCTGAGACTCAGGTCGATTCGCGAAATCGGCCTGAGGATCAACTCCTAGCTCGGCAGCATACGTTGGAATAGAAACGCAGTGCAATATATTAGAGGTAATAGTGATCGGCGGACGGGCCCCTGAGAGAGGGTCGTGAGAAGTCGCCGTGATATATCAGCTTGATGCCGGATAAGTCCCATATGATACTTATTGTCGTCCGAAGACGCGCTTGTCCATCGTTCGGTTATGCCGAATGCTGAGCACTTTGAATTTCCTGCATTGAATAGGCAATGTAATAGCCCCCGAGCCACTGGTCGGGTGGCAATGCCAGATCAGGGGATCGATGTACCCCTTTAATATTTGTAAATAATAAGCGCGAAGCCTAGTAGCCCATGCCTTAATGTGGGCACGGGTGGCCGAATTAAGGATCGATATCTGTTTGACAGAAAAAAAATTGTTGTCTTTAACACAAACTTCTCTGAAAGAGAATAAAGATCTCATAAAGGAGTTAGAGCTAACGAAAGCTGAGCTCGCCAAGATTGGCCTCAAGGGACTTAATAGATAGGAAATCAATGCCAATAAGGAACTATGAGAGTGTTATGTCAGCGGCTCGATTGTCTCAAATAGACTGTGCCATTGACTCTTTAAAGATTGGTTGCGAAAAAATTGATTTTTGCTTACAATTTATGTGTAATGATTCTATGTACCCAAGTACTTTACATCATTAGTGCTCAGATCCGCATTGTACAAAACTTTGTTGACCGACCATCAGCTTCAACCTCCTCGGCCGGTGGCCAGGGAGTGTTTGTCCCACTTCATAAAGCCTTTATGAGGGCAAAGATTTATGACAAACAAGGCAATCCGGCCATACGGTTTTATAAACAAAGGTACACGGAGAGATATGTTATATTATGTTTTAACGTAAGAAACATCTTCCAAAGAAAATAGTCCCGCTATTGGTTCCTTTCTTTGGGTTGTCATGCTGATCATGATCATAAAACCTCACCTCCGATCAATGTGGGAGGAAAATATTAAGGATTTAGTTTGGGGAAAGTTCCCGAACTCTATAGTATTAATGAACCAAAATTTTCACTTCCGTCGTTGCCGACCAATTATATCCTTTAAGATCGCTAGCTTTCGGCTTCACCCAGTCTGAGGTACTAACTCGGATGACCCGGTAGTAACAATCAAAGAGGTGCTCCCTTACCGCCTAGCCGAACAATCGGGAACGTAGGGGTAAGCACAGGAGCCAAGCAACCCAGCTTGGCCAAAATCTGAAGTCAAATTGATGCATATTTATGGCTTTATAATGATGATTGCAGAAGGCAGCCCTCGTATATGAAATACAAACGCTGATGATATGTTTATTTTGACTCCGTTGTGACCGTTTATCAGTTGAAAGTGGCCTATCGTTGGCTTCCACCCCCTTGTAGATGCTACGCAGGGTGTTTTCGCAATAACAAAACAACCCTTAGCCGACATCTGGGTGCCCGAAGGCGGTTGTGTTAGCGGAAACGAGGCAATCAGATATGGGGGCTTTATAACTTTCACGTAGTCATAGGAGCTTTAAGTTGGGAGGGCAGTAACTAGCCCCCGGTTAGTGTTCGGCGACAGTCAAGGTCAAGCCGTAAACACTTTAGCCAATGTTATGAACACCATCATTTAACACGGGGTGACCTCTATCGATATTATAGTTTAATACAGTCATCGGATCGCTGACCAGTTTATGCTTATTATGACAGTCAGTTTTTGGCTTTCTCCACTGAGGCGCTTAACCATGCTAGCTGGAAGCACAATCACAGTGGTTCTCCCTTTGCGCACCGAGACGAACAAAGAGGAATGTAGGAGCCAAGCACAGGAGCCGGGCAACCCAACTATTGACCGAAGACACAATTCGAAATTGATGCATATATAGCAATATCCGAGAATGTTTTTGCCGAATCTCTAAAGGTGTTCGGCGCTGTACTGCGAGACTTATGCTGGAAACACACAAATAGTTTAAAAGTTCCATAGGCTTGGAAACCTAAAAACTTCATTAAAAACTTTACACCCGAACTAAATCGAGTCATTTGGTGCTAATCCAAAAATTGGTCTTTTTAAAAAAAAGTGTGCTCCTGTTGTGCGTTAACATGACACATCGCGATCTCAAGACTTCAAGCGGGTCAGCCTACGGCTACAAGCTCCTTATCCCGAAGGCGGAGTGCTTCTCCGAGGCCAGTTTAGCAAACTAAACTCGAGCGGATTTAGAGAGAAGCTAGGCTATCCGGCTATTGACCATACACTCGACTTGAAAAAGGAGCGGTAGAAAAAGACTTTGCAACGATCAAGAAGAAAACACATTTACTATAAAACGACTCATGTAAATTTTAAGAGCCCCTAGTTAACATGGGTAAAGGGAGTTTCTTTTAACAGACAACGTATGTGAGCAAGGTCGAACCAAACACAAGTAAAAAATTTAAGACTTTGAGCATGAAAGCGACTTAGCTGGTTAATGTGTTCGGCATTGATGACGCAGTCCGAGCTTGATGCGGGACAAGGTTCCATCCCCCAAGACGGTCCCGAGATGGCTGAGCGAAGAGCTCGGCACTCCAGAGTGGTGACATAGCACGACCAATGCAGGCCGGCACAGTGAAGCCGAAGTCCCCGGCGTGGTTTAATGAAGTGAGCACAAAGTCCCGAGTCCAGCCGAGGTGACGTGGTATGTCTGTACGCCGAGGTGACAACACTGCCCGACCCAGATCATTTACATGTGCACAGGAAATAGTGCAAACTGAAGATAATAGTAATAATAATAAATTTTAAAAAAATTGTTGCATAATTAATAATTTATGCAAAGTGAGTAATAAAACAAATATGGCATGTGTGCCAAACACTCAATGAGGTAGAGCTCCCTCAGCGATGCTGAAGTCCCGAGGCAACTGAACATGTCGGTATGTGATACGTCTCCAACATGTCTATAATTTTTGATTGCTCCATGCTATATTATCTACTGTTTTGGACATTATTGGGCTTTATTATCCACTTTTATATTATTTTTGGGACTAACCTATTAACCGGAGGGCCAGCCCAGAATTGCTATTTTTTGCCTGTTTTAGGGTTTCAAAGAAAAGGAATATCAAACGGAGTCCAAACGGAATGAAATCTTTGGGAACGTGATTTTCTCAATGAACAAGACCCAGGAGACTTGGACCCTACATCAAGACACAAAAGAGGAGGCCACGATGTAGGGGGGCGCGCCTACCCCCCCAGGCGCGCCCTCTACCCTCGTGGGCCCCCTGTTGCTCCACCGACGCACTCCTTCCTCCTATATATATATACCTACGTACCCCCCAAACGATCAGATACGGAGCCAAAAACCCTAATTCCACCGCTGCAACTTTCTGTATCCACGAGATCCCATCTTAGGGCCTGTTCCGGAGCTCTGCTGGAGGGGGAATCCCTCTCCGGTGGCCATCTTCATCATCCCGATGCTCTCCATGACGAGGAGGGAGTAGTTCTCCCTCGGGGCTGAGGGTATGTACCAGTAGCTATGTGTTTGATCTCTCTCTCTCTCTCTCTCTTGTGTTCTTGATTTGGCACGATCTTGATGTATCGCAAGATTTGCTATTATATTTGGATCCTATGATGTTTTCTCCCCCCTCTACTCTCTTGTAATGGATTGAGTTTCCCCTTTGAAGTTATCTTATCGGATTGAGTCTTTAAAGATTTGAGAACACTTGATGTATGTCTTGCCGTGCGTATCTGTGGTGACAATGGGATATCACGTGATTCACATGATGTATGTTTTGGTGATCAACTTGCGGGTTCCGCCCATGAACCTATTGTAACGCCCCGGACACACCCGCCGGTGGTCGTTACTCCTGGCGGGATCTAGACTGGCCCCACAGATCAATACTATTCTTTTCTGCGCACTTTGTCCTCACCCATGCGCACCCGGGAGCAACTTCCCGGTCGGTCAACCATCCTGACACTACTCCAAGCTGAGCACGCTTAACTTTGGAGTTCTGTCCGAATGGGCTACCGGAAAAGAAGGAATTCCTTATTGATATGAGTAGTCTATCATCCCTAATAAGCCAGGCCATCACATACACCCCCACTCAGAGGAACCGACGTCCTCGTCGGGCCACAGGAACGCTCCCTCTTGGCACAACCGTCTGTGCATCCAGTCCGGTACATGTGCCATGTTGTGTGCCACGACGGGCCACAAACGTCATGAACAACATGACCGCGCACCTGTCCGCAACCATTCGTGTAACCGCGAGGGTCGGCTCTGATACCAACTTGTAACGCCCCGGACACACCCGCCGGTGGTCGTTACTCCTGGCGGGATCTAGACTGGCCCCACAGATCAATACTAGTCTTTTCTGCGCACTTTGTCCTCACTCATGCGCACCCGGGAGCAACTTCCCGGTCGGTCACCCATCCTGACACTACTCCAAGCTGAGCACGCTTAACTTTGGAGTTCTGTCCGAATGGGCTACCGAAAAAGAAGGAATTCCTTATTGATATGAGTAGTCTATCATCCCTAATAAGCCAGGCCATCACACCTATGCATAGGGGTTGGCACACATTTTCGTCATGATTCTCCGGTAGAACCTTTGTGGCACTCTTTGAGGTTCAATGTGTTGGTTGAATAGATGAATCTGAGATTGTGTGATGCATATCGTATAATCATACCCACGGATACATGAGGTGACATTGGAGTATCTAGGTGACATTAGGGTTTTGTGTCTTAAGGTGTTATTCTAGTACGAACTCCAGGGCTGTTTGTGACACTTATAGGAATAGCCCAATGGATTGATTGGAAAGAATAACTTTGAGGTGGTTTCGTACCCTACCATAATCTCTTCGTTCGTTCTCTGCTATTAGTGACTTTGGAGTGACTCTTTGTTGCATGTTTAGGGATAGTTATATGATCCAATTATGTTATTATTGTTGAGTGAACTTGCACTTGTGAAAGTATGAACCCTAGGCCTTGTTTCAACGCATTGCAATATGGTTTACGCTCACTTTTTTCATTATTTACCTTGCTGTTTTTATATTTTCAGATTACAAAAACTATTATCTACTATCCATATTGCACTTGTATCACCATCTCTTCGCCGAACTAGTGCACCTATACAATTTACCATTGTATTGGGTGTGTTAGGGACACAAGAGACTCTTTGTTATTTTGTTGCAGAGTTGCTTGAGGGAGACCATCTTCATCCTACGCCTCCTACGGATTGATAAACCTTAGGTCATCCACTTGAGGGAAATTTTCTACTGTCCTACAAACCTCTGCACTTGGAGGCCCAACAACGTCTACAAGAAGAAGGTTGTGTGGTAGACATCAAGCTCTTTTCTGGCGCCGTTGCCGGGGAGGTCTATGCAAAAGTCAATATACCAAGTACCCATCACATACCCTTATCTCCCGCATTACATTATTTGCCATTTGCCTCTCATTTTCCTCTCCCCCACTTCACCCTTGCCATTTTATTCTCCCTCTCTCTCTCTATCCTCCTTCTCTTCTTTTTATCCGCATGCTTTTTGTTTGCTTGTGCATTAGTTCGTTTGCTTGTCGTTATGGCTAGTCCCTTACCTTCTGCCTCCATGTCTAAAATTGGGGAAATTATTGTCGATATGGACAATAATAATATCATGAAAATTCTGGTGCTCCTGCTAAAGAACCACCCATCTTACATACAAAAAAATTCCATGTTGGTAGTGGTAATATTATTGGAAAAGGAGTTATTCAAGATTTCTTTACTTCTGCCGGTGCTTTACCTTTTATGGGTAGTTCCATCCTTCATAGAACTAGTAGTCTTGCGGACGCTATTGCCATGCTTGTAGTTGAACTTGAAAGACAATTCATGCACATGCACCCTTGCATACAAAGGATTTTCCTAGAATTTTCTAATATTGAATCAGTTAAGCGTGCCGCTACTATGTTTTTGGCTCATGAGTTTAGATTCATAATAAAAGAGGCCAAAGAAATCTTTGCACATTATAGGGTGGATGCTTGTCGTCCTCCCATAGAGGCCATCCTCTTTGATCAAGAAGAAATAATGCATTTTCAATCTCTAGACTATGTTGCTTTCAATGAAAATCTTATAAAAAGGGTTCCTACCAATGTTTTAGTTGATAGAATTTCTGAACTTAATGATGATTTGGCTATTCGAAATTATGAACTAGGATATTCTCTTGAATATAGGCTCACAAAGTTCTGTCAAATGAATGCTTACAATGATGAATTGGTTGTGCAATACGAAGGACCAAAGGAGGAACCTATACCTCCTAAGGTTGATCTTGGGGACTTTTGCCCATTAAATATAGCCCTTTTGATTAATTTTGTTTGCCTCAAAGAAAACTTGCTGCCGAACGTAGATAATATGAAATGAGTTTTAATGATCTATCTTATTATTATGGCAATACCTAGATCTATCCTTGCTTGTTATGCCTAGCTAGGGGCGTTAAACGATAGCGATTGTTGGGAGGCAACCCAATTTTATTTTTATTCCTTGATTTTTGCTCCTGTTTAGTAATAAATAATTTATCTAGCCTCTGTTTAGGTTGTGTTTTTTGTGTTTAATTAGTGTTTCTGCCAGGTAGAACCATTGGGAAGACTTGGGGAAAGTCTTGTTACACTTGCTGTAAAAAACAGAAACTTTAGCGCTCACGAGAACTGCTGCCATTTTTATTTGGAAAGTTCTATTTAGTTAATTATTTTTGCAGATGATTAATAGATAAATTCCTCACGTCCAGAAATTTATTTTAGAATTTTTGGGGTTCCAGATCTTGCGCTAGATACAGATTACTACAGACTGTTCTGTCTTTGACAGATTCTGTTTTTCGTGTGTTGTTTGCTTATTTTGATGAATCTATGGCTAGTAAAATAGTTTATAAACCATAGAGAAGTTGGAATACAGTAGGTTTAACACCAATATAAATAAAGAACGAGTTCATTACAGTACCTTGAAGTGGTCTTTTGTTTTCTTTCTCTAACGGAGCTCAGGAGATTTTCTACTTTGAGTTTTGTGTTGTGAAGTTTTCAAGTTTTGGGTAAAGATTTGATGGATTATGGAACAAAGAGTGGAAAGAGACTAAGCTTGGGGATGCCCATGGCAACCCCAAAATAATCTAAGGACACCTAAAAGCCAAAGCTTGGGGATGCCCCGGAAGGCATCCCCTCTTTCGTCTACTTCTATCGTTAACTTTACTTGGAGCTATATTTTTATTCACCACATGATATGTGTTTTGCTTGGAGCGTCTTGTATGATTTGAGTCTTTACTTTTTAGTTTACCATAATCATCCTTTATGTACACACATTTTGAAAGAGCCATACATGATTTGAATTTGTTAGAATACTCTATGTGCTTCGCTTATATCTTTTGAGTTATATAGTTTTGCTCTAGTACTTCACTTATATCTTTTAGAGCACGGCGGTGGATTTGTTTTATAGAAACTATTGATCTCTCATGCTTCACTTGGATTATTTTGAGAGTCTTAAATATCATGGTAATTTTCTTAAAATCCTAATATGCTAGGTATTCAAGATTAGTAAAATTTTCTTATGAGTGTTTTGAATACCAAGAGAAGTTTGATGCTTGATGATTGTTTTGAGATATGGAGGTAATAATATCAAAGTCGTGATAGTTTAGTAGTTGTGAAATTGAGAAATGCTTGTGTTGAAGTTTGCAAGTCCCGTAGCATGCAAGTATGGTAAACTTTGTGTAACAAATTTGAAACATGAGGTGTTATTTGATTGTCCTCCTTATGAGTGGCGGTCGGGGACGAGCGATGGTCTTTTCCTACGAATCTATCCCCCTAGGAGCATGCGTGTAGTGTCGAGGTTTTTGATGACTTGTAGATTTTTGCAATAAGTATGTGAGTTCTTTATGACTAATGTTGAGTCCACGGATTATACGCACTCTGACCCTTCCATCCTTGCTAGCCTCTTTGGTACCGTGCATTGCCCTTTCTCACATTGGGAGTTGGCGCAAACTTCGCCCGTGCATCCAAACCCCGTGATATGATATGCTCTTTCACACATAAACCTCCTTATATCTTCCTCAAAACAGCCACCATACCTACCTATTATGGCATTTCCATAGCTATTCTGAGATATATTGCCATGCAACTTTCCACCATTCCATTTATCATGACACATTCATTATTGTCATATTGCTTAGCATGATCATGTAGTTGACATAGTATTTGTAGCAAAGCCACCATTCATAATTATTTCATACATGTCACTCTTGGTCCATTGCATATCCCGGTACACCGCCAGAGGCATTCATATAGAGTCATCTTTTGTTCTAGTATCGAGTTGTAATCGTTGAGTTGTAAATAAATAGAAGTGTGATGATCATCATTTTTCTAGAGCATTGTCCCAAGTGAGGAATTAAAAAAAGAGAGAGAAAGGCCATATATAAAAAAAGAGAGAGAAATGCAAAATAAAAAAATGTGAGAAAAAGAGAGAAGGGACAATGTTACTATCCTTTGCCACTCTTGTGCTTCAAAGTAGCACCGTAATCTTCATGATAGAGAGTCTCTTGTTTTGTCACTTTCATATACTAGTGGGAATTTTCATTATAGAACTTGGCTTGTATATTCCAACAACGGGCCTCCTCAAGTGCCCTGGGTCTTCGTGAGCAAGCAAGTTGGATGCACACCCACTTAGTTTCTTTTGTTGAGCTTTCATACATCTATATCTCTAGTGCATCCGTTGCATGGCAATCCCTACTCCTTGCATTAACATCAATCGGTGGGCATCTCCATAGCCCATTGATTAGCCTCGTTGATGTGAGACTTTCTCCTTTTTGTCTTCTCCACATAATCCCCCTCATTATATTCTATTCCACCCATAGTGCTATGTCCATGGCTCGCGCTCATATATTGCGTGAAAGTGTATAGGTTTGAGATTACTAAAGTATGAAACAATTGCTTGGCTTGTCATCAAGGTTGTGCATGATGAGAGCATTCTTGTGTGATGAAAATGGAGCATGACTAAACTATATGATTTTGTAGGGATGAACTTTGTTTGGCCATGTTATTTTGAGAAGACATAATTGCTTTGTTAGTATGCTTGAAGTATTATTATTTTTATGTTAATATGAACTTTTGTCTTTAATCTTTCGGATCTGAATATTCATACCACAATTAAGAATAATTACATTAAAATTATGCCAAGTAGCACTCCGCATCAAAAATTCTGTTTTTATCATTTACCTACTCGAGGACGAGCAGGAATTAAGCTTGGGGATGCTTGATACGTCTCCAATGTATCTATAATTTTTGATTGCTCCATGCTATATTATCTACTGTTTTGGACATTATTGGGCTTTATTATTCACTTTTATATTATTTTTGGGACTAACCTATTAACCGGAGGCCCAGCCTAGAATTGCTGTTTTTTGCCTGTTTTAGGGTTTCGAAGAAAAGGAATATCAAACGGAGTCCAAACAGAATGAAACCTTCGGGAACGTGATTTTCTCAACGAACAAGACCCAGGAGACTTGGACCCTATGTTAAGACACAAAAGAGGAGGCCATGAGGTAGGGGGCGCGCCTACCCCCCAGGCGCGCCCTCCACCCTCGTGGGCCCCCTGTTGCTCCACCGACGTACTCCTTCCTCCTATATATACCTATGTACCCCCAAACGATCAGATACGGAGCCAAAACCCTAATTCCACCGCCGCAACTTTCTGTATCCACGAGATCCCATATTGGGGCCTGTTTTGGAGCTCTGTCGGAGGGGGAACCCCTCTCCAGTGGCCATCTTCATCATCCCGGTGCTCTCCATGACGAGGAGGGAGTAGTTTTCCTCGGAGCTGAGGGTATGTACCAGTAGCTATGTGTTTGATCTTTCTCTCTTGTGTTCTTGATTTGGCACGATCTTGATGTATCGCGAGCTTTGCTATTATATTTGGATCCTATGATGTTGTCTCCCCCCCTCTACTCTCTTGTAATGGATTGATTTTCCCCTTTGAAGTTGTCTTATCGGATTGAGTCTTTAAAGATTTGAGAACATTTGATGTATGTCTTGCCGTGCGTATCTGTGGTGACAATGGGATATCACGTGATTCACTTGATGTATGTTTTGGTGATCAACTTGCGGGTTCCGCCCATGAACCTATGCACAGGGGTTGGCACACGTTTTTGTCGTGATTCTCCGATAGAACCTTTGGGGCACTCTTTGAGGTTCTATGTGTTGGTTGAATAGATGAATCTGAGATTGTGTGATGCATATCGTATAATCATACCCACGGATACTTGAGGTGACATTGGAGTATCTAGGTGACATTAGGGTTTTGGTTGATTTGTGTCTTAAGGTGTTATTCTAGTACGAACTCTAGGGCTGTTTGTGACACTTATAGGAATAGCCCAACGGATTGATTGGAAAGAATAACTTTGAGGTGGTTTCGTACCCTACCATAATCTCTTTGTTCGTTCTCCGCTATTAGTGACTTTGGAGTGACTCTTTGTTGCATGTTGAGGGATAGTTATATGATCCAATTATGTTATTATTGTCGAGGGAACTTGCACTAGTGAAAGTATGAACCCTAGGCCTTGTTTCAACGCATTGCAATACCGTTTAAGCTCACTTTTATGATTATTTACCTTGCTGTTTTTATATTTTCAGATTACAAAAACTATTATCTACTATCCATATTGCACTTGTATCACCATCTCTTCGTCGAACTAGTGCACCTATGCAATTCACCATTGTATTGGGTGTTGGGGACACAAGAGACTCTTTGTTATTTGGTTGCAGGGATGCTTGAGAGAGACCATCTTCATCCTACGCCTCCTATAGATTGATAAACCTTAGGTCATCCACTTGAGGGAAATTTGCTACTGTCCTACAAACCTCTGCACTTGGAGGCCCAACAACGTCTACAAGAAGAAGGTTGTGTAGTAGACATTAGTATGGCAATTCGACCAACAAGGTGATCAAAGGAGCCGATTTAGGCCGATTGGGACGACGACGTCGGCTTGCCGCAGTGACCACGTGACGAAGTCGAAGTTGATTACCTACACATGTAAAATAGTGTAGTCCAACAATAATAATATAAATAAAAATCCTCGTGTAATTAAGTTACACAAAATAATTTATTTAAAGATATTTGGCCTGACGCCGAAGTCAATGTCGATGCAGGGCGTCGTCATGATGTGGTAAAGGCGTGGCAACGCCTGAATTCATAGGTTAGTCCGAGTTCCGGATGCGGCGTTCACCGAACTTTGTATGGAAACTGACCGAACCACCACGCGACTGTCGTTAATGCGGCCACCATTTGATAGACCTGTGTACACATGATGGAACAAACGAGAGTAGTAATTCCCTGGGAAAAATAAATCCAAACAAGCAAGAATTACTAGGATTAATAGCACCTGGTTTATTTGTTGGAGCAATCCGAAGAAAGGTGAATCGCAAAATTGGGACTCAATCAACACACCCATTGCCTGATGGGCGATAAAGCGACGACATGGCGATGCTGGCAAAGGTTGGCTCGCCGAGGCAAAGCCCCCGGTCCAGCTAACGTGACGAAGCTGGTCGGCTGGTGACGCCGAAATCACCGAGGTATGTTGATGAAAAAATACCAAAGTCCCCGGTCCAGCCGAGGTGTCGAAGACTCCATGTCAGCCGATCAGTCGAAGCATGTCGGCTGGTGATGCTGAAGTCACTAGAGTAGGTTTGATGAAGATATGGTGAAGCCCTCAGTCCAACTGAGGTGACGGAGCAGGCCGGTAAGGAGACTTTGCAGTTGTCGTGTCAGCCGAGGTGTTGAAACAGTTCGACGTGATGGACATCGGCTTGAAGAAGCAATAGTGCGGCCATGCTGACACAGGTCGTAACTTGTGACGCGGTCAATGCCGATCTGCCCGCTCCATGTGATCTGTGGGGTGGCGATGTTGGTGATGATTTATCCTTTGCGATTCCGAACTCTGGTTCGGCTCGCCGAGATGATGATCCGAAGAAGTTGAGCTCGGCTCAACAAAGCGATGATGTGTCTAGTGCAGGTCGGCAGCCGTGAAGCAATATTGCCGGACTGGTTTGACACCAGTGTGACGGTGAATATTACCTCCGAAAAGGAGCAACATTTGTGAGCATGTGTTCGGAAACAAAACACAATACCCTAGAAAGAGATTCTTCCAAAAAGGTTGTCCAATATCTCGTTCATGAAGAAAGATGAACTCGGGTCGGATTCGTATTCGCGCAGAAAACAGATCCGAACAGTGATGCACTAATCGGAAGGTTCCTCGTGTTTGATCGGTCGGATCGAGCTGAAATTTTGAAAGGTGGTAGATATGGAAATTCCGCAGCAGATGAATGGTTGGATCTTCCAAATAACCTCCAGCTGGGATTTGGAGACCACGCCCTAAACTCGTCCTGATTCCCGTCTAGACTCGACAGGGCTTCGGTATATCAGAGATCAGCGGAGATTGCTTGTAACACCCTCGATGCGACTATAGCTCCCACGTGTCGACGCATGACTTAGAGACATAATCGCATTGAAGGCATATGTCGCAAGTTAGGCAATCTTCACAACATCCCATGTAATATAAATAATAAAGGGGAGATAACATAGTTGGCTTACACTCGCCACGTCAATCAAGTACATAAATAACATTACATCATCCAAACACTCATGGCCCGACTATGGCGCCAAAATAAAAGAGAACCCAACATGCGACACGGTCCCAATCACCCCCAACTGGGCACCACTACTGATCATCGGGAAAGGAAACATAGTAACATTGTGAGTCTTCGTCGAACTCCCACTTGAGCTCATACGCGTCTCCTGGAGCGGAATCATCAGGCCATGCATCTGGTGTAATAGTAATCTGTGAGCCACAGGGACTCAGCAATCTCGCACCCTCGCGATCAAGACTATTTAAGCTTATAGGTAAGGCAAGGTAAATATGTGGAGCTGCAGCAAGCGACTAGCAAATATGGTGGCTAACTTATTCGCAAAAGAGAGCGAGAAGAGGAGGCAAAGCGCGAGCGAGAAACTAGCGAGCAACCTGCGCAAACATTACTCCAACACTGTGTCCACTTCTCGGACTCCACCGAGAAGAGGCCATCACGGTAACACACTCAGTTGATTCATTTTAATTAAGTTAAGGTTCAAGTTATCTACAACCGGACATCAACAAATTCCCATCTGCCCATAACCGCGGGCACGGCTTTCGAAAGTTCAAATCCCTGCAGGGGAGTCCCAACTTAGCCCATGACAAGCTCTCACGGTCAATGAAGGAATAGACCTCCTCCCAAGACGTTCCGATCAGACTCGGTATCTCGGTAATTCAAGACACTTCGACAGGTTAAAACAAGACCAACAACACCGCCCGAATGTGCCGACAAATCCCGATAGGAGCTGCACATATCTCTTTCTCAGGGCACACTCAGATGAGCGCTCCATACAACTAAAACCAAACCTCGAGTTTCCCCGAGGGGGCGCTGCACAGGACTCTAGTTTGGACCAACACTCAGAGGAGCACTGGCCCGGGGGGGGATTAAAATAAGATGATCCGCGGGCTCCGGAAACCCGAGGGAAAAAGAGGCTAGGTGGCAAATGGTAAGACCAAGGTTGGGCATTGCTGGAAAAGCTTTAATCAAGGAGAACTATCAAGGGGTTCCCATTATAACCCAACCGCGTAAGGAACGCAAAATCCGGGAACATAACACCGATATGACGGAAACTAGGGTGGCAAGAGTGGAACAAAACACTAGGCGAGAGGCCGAGCCTTCCACCCTTTACCAAGTATATAGATGCATTAAGATAACATGGCAATATAATGATATCCCAACCAGTAAATAAAAGATGTTCCAACAAGGAACGGCCTCCAATCTTCACCTGCAGCTAGCAACGCTATAAGAGGGGCTGAGCAAAGCGGTAACATAGCCAATCAACGGTTTGCTAGGACAATGGTGGGTTAGAGGTTTGACATGGCAATTTAGGAGGCTTGCAAGCAAGTGGTAGGCATCGTAGCAATGGCATAGCAAAAGAGCGAGCAAACTAGCATAGCAAAGATAGTAGTGATTTCGAGGGTATGATCATCTTGCCTGCACAGTTGTCAGAGTTGACTGGATCCTCAAAAGCAAACTCAACGGGCTCCTTGTTAGTGAACTCGTCTCCCGGCTCTACCCAAACAAGACAAACAAGCAACAAGGACACAATCAACCACGTGCAAGGATCAAGCGATATGATGCAATGATGATATGCTATGCGGGATGCGATGCGGGATGCAAAATGCAAGATATGACAGGAAATGCATGAACCTGGCCTCAACTTGGAAAACCAAGTCGGCCACTAGAAATATGAGATGAAATCGCTTGAAAATGATATAAAGAACGCTGGAATCGGAGTTACGGTTTGGAAATGGCAAGCGATTCAAAAATGACACCGGTCTGCGATTTATAGCAAGTAGGCCTCTAAATGCAATGAAATGAACATGCTACAACACCCAAACATGACAACAAAATACATGGCAGGGATGCACACAAGATTCTTAACAAAAGTCTAGCACTGAGCTACGGCCAAATCATCCATTAACAGGTTCAAACAAGCATGGCAAAAATGCAAATGGCAAACAGATCTCAGACTTTGTGAAATTAACACTTGTCTGGAATTTCAGATCAAGTAGCCCTCTTTGGAGCAACAAAACTACCTGCTACAAGACCTGAATATGGAAAAGTAAAGCATGGCATGGAGCTACTCAAAGAGCTTAACAAAAGTCTCTTAGTGACCTTGAGCCAAAAGGGATCAGAAAATACAATTGCAAGCATGTGAATATAGCAAAAACATAATCAGTTTTCAGACTTAGTGAAAAACTGACACATGCTGAAACATAACTCAAGTAGGCATATTTACGAGCTCGATGCACTCACTATGGTGCAAGTCATGGCAAGGCAAGCATACACCCATCAATAAGGCACAAAATGCAAGCTAGACATGGCAAGAACAATAGCATAGCATGCACGGATCAACTACAACATCATCGACAAAATTGCAAACAAGTTGACAATCTGCCCAGATTCACAAAGTAGCAAAAGTAGAGCTCAATTGACTCCGGCTAGGGTGCTCCATAATTGCAAACAAAGACATGGATAGATAGAGCACTACAATATTAACAAAACTCCCTTACTGATCATCCCCAAAAGAGGCACGGATCACTAGGAAACAACAAGAACATATGGCATCATGAGATAAATAGCCCCAGGACTTGGTGAAATCACTAAGTCCCTGAAAACAGAATTAGCAAGTGCACCACTTTGCAAGCTTGCACAAGTCACCACACACATCCTAAAAATACATGGGTTTCACCTCTGGACAGATGACAAAACCCTTAACAAAACACATGTAAAACTCACGGGCATAGCATGCACACATTAATCATGGCAAAAATGACAAAAGTGCTGAACGGAGTAGCAGATCTGACAAATAACTCAAGTAGCCCTCTTCTAACAGCATTTCGGGCATCAAGATGAGCTCAAATGAAAATCATGCAATGGAATGAAATGATGTACTCTCAGAGATGAACATTTTGATATGCTATATGCATGAATCGGAGCTACAGATGCAAAGTTACGGAGCCGCGAACAGAGGCATATAGATTAGGGTTTCGGGCAAAAAGTCAACCGTCTCAGATCCAGATCTAGATCCAGCCGGAGTTACTGTTCATGCACGGACTTCGAGGATTGCCGGAGGGGCTTGGAGCTCGCCGGAGGAGCTCGGACGAGGCCGGGGCGGCGAGGAGGCGGCGCCGGCGGGCAGGGACGCCGAGGCGGCGGGCGCGGCGGCACCT
>NC_041390.1:420827841-420846939 GCF_002162155.2 Triticum dicoccoides | reverse complement strand
CGTCGGGCGGCGCCGGGCCAGGGCGGCGCAGCGGGCTGCGGCCAGCCGTCGGCGAGCGGCGCGCGGCGGCTCCGGTCGCCTCGGGCGGCCGGGCGCGAAGAGGAGGGCGGCGGCTTCGGGCGAGAAGAGGCGGCGGCGATGCGGGCCGGGAGGGCCCCGCACGGGCCTGCGGGCCGGCGGCGGGGTCGGCGATGTGGGGCGCAGGGCGCGGTGGCGGCGGCGAACCCGGGAGCGCCACGTGGCGGCGGTGACGGATCCGGACACGTCCGGCTCGGCGCGGACGTTGTCCGGCGGCGGCGGAGATCTTTTTTTTAGGGTTGGACGGGGAGAGATCTGGATTTGGAAATGGGGGAGGTATATATAGGCATAGAGGGAGCTAGGAGAGTCCAAATGAGGTGCGGTTTTCGGCCACGCAATCGTGATCGTACGCTCTAGATGATGGAGCAGAGTTTGGTGGGTTTTGGGCCAAATTGGAGGGGTGTTGGGCTGCAACACACACGAGGACTTTTCGGTCCCTCGGTTGACCGTTGGAGTATCAAACGAAGTCCAAATGATACGATACTTGACAGGCGGTCTACCGGTAGTAAACCAAGGCCGCTTGGCAAGTCTCGGTCCAATCCGGAAATGTTTAATCCCCACACACGAAAGAAAGCTAGAAATGACCACCGGAGGAGAACGAAGCGCCGGAATGCAAAACGGACAACGGGGAAAATGCTCGAATGCATGAGACGAACACGTATGCAAATGCAATGCACATGATGACATGATATGAGATGCATGACAACGATAACAACACTGGAGACAAAAACCCGAACCCGAGGAAATAAATATAACTTAACGCCGAAAACGGCAAGAGTTGGAGTACAAATAGGGAAAGTTACATCCGGGGTGTTACATTGCTCCATCAGAACACGACGAAATTTTACAGGGTTGTTGTAGACTCAATTCCGCACAATTCCATAGAAGCAATCGTCAATACAATGCTCGAGGAGGTGGTGGCAGCGGATACAAGTTTTCTGTCCGAAAAAACAACCCGCTGATACGTCTCCAACGTATCTATAATTTTTGATTGCTCCATGCTATATTATCTTCTGTTTTTGATGTTTATGGGTTTTATTATACACTTTTATATCATTTTTGGGACTAACCTATTAACTCAGAGCCCAGTACCAGTTTCTGTTTTTACCTTGTTTTAGAATATCACAGAAAAGGAAAACCAAACGGAGTACCGAACGGAGTCCAATTGACCTGAAACTTCACAGAACTTATTTTTGGATCAGAAGAAGCCCGGGAGACTTGGAGTCTACGTCAAGGAAGCTTCAAGGAGGCCACGAGGTAGGGGGGCGCGCCCACCCCCCCTGGGCGCGCCCTCCACCCTCGTGGGCCCCTCGTGCCCTCCCCCTGACGTACTTCTTCCGCCTATATATCTCCATATACCCTAAAAACATCTGGGAGCACAATAGATCGGGAGTTCCGCCGCCAGAAGCCTCCGTAGCCACCGAAAGCCAATCTAGGCCCGTTCTGGCACCCTGCCGGAGGGGGCAATCCCTCTCCGGTGTCCATCTTCATCATCCCAGTTCTATCCATGACGAGGAGGGAGTAGTAATCCCTCGGGGCTGAGGGTATGTACCAGTAGCTATGTGTTTCATCGCTCTCTCTCGTGTTCTTGAGGTGGTACGATCTTGATGTATCGCGAGCTTTGCTATTATAGTTGGATCTTATGATGTTTTCTCCCCCCTCTACTCTCTTGTAATGGATTGAGTTTCCCCTTTGAAGTTATCTTATCGGATTGAGTCTTTAAAGATTTGAGAACACTTGATGTATGTCTTGCCGTGCGTATCTGTGGTGACAATGGGATACCACGTGATTCACTTGATGTATGTTTTGGTGATCAACTTGCGGGTTCCGCCATGAACCTATGCATAGGGGTTGGCACACGTTTTCGTCGTGATTCTCTGGTAGAAACTTTGGGGCATTCTTTGAGGTTCTATGTGTTGGTTGAATAGATGAATCTGAGATTGTGTGATGCATATCGTATAATCATACCCACGGATACTTGAGGTGACATTGGAGTTGTAAGTGCATCTAGTGCCACCCCTAGTTGGTTTTGGAGTATTGACGACAAACCTAGTTGAGGGACTAATGTGTTTGTGAGAATTGCAGGATAACACAGGTAGAAGTCCCTCATTGATTCGGTTTTACTACCAGAGATGACCCCTAAAAATGTATGAAGACATTGAAGTCAAAGGTGGTATATGAAGATATTCACATTGAAGACTATGACAAGAGAAGACACTATATGAAGCCTATGGAGCTCGAAGACTTAGATCTTTCCTAGTTCTTTTTATTTTGTGTTGAGTCATAAGAACCACAGTACTGTTAAGTGGGGTCCAAGAGAACCAGTCAGAATGACTGAAGTGATGCCTAAACCAAAAACCTATGTCTTCGAGTGAAGACTATGAGAGCGAATCTTGTCCAGAGTCAGACAAGTCAGCTTTGCTTGTAGCCCAAGTAAAGTTGCCGTGTGAGTTTGAAATCTGACCGTTGGAACACGTGTCAGTTCCTTAGTGACCCAGGGTCATTTCGGACAAATCAGGTCGGGTTGCCAAGTGGCTATAAATAGCCCACCCCCTACAACCATAAACGGTTGGCTGCTCAGATTGAAAGTACGGCTTTTGTCATTTGAGAGCAACCCACCTCGAAGCCTTTGAGAGAGAATTCCTTGCGAGGATAAAGCCCTAACCACCAGAGCCAGAGAGAATTGGGCATCACTTAAGTCTTCTTGTCTTTGTGATCTGAAGACTTATTACACTTGAGGACTGTGCATCCTCCAGCCGGTTAGGCGTCACGTTCTGAGCATCCAAGAGACATTGTGGATTGACGGTGAACAAAGTCTGTGAAGGTTTGGGAGTCTACCTTGAAGACTTACCAGAGTGATTGGGCGAGGTCTATGTGACCTTAGCTCAAGGAGAATACGGTGAGGACTGGGTGTCCTGAGCTGCGTGTTCAGGACTGGGTGTCCGGGACTGTGTGTCCTAAGGTTTAAATACCTAGCCGCTCCAACCAGACGTACAGTTGTCACAGCAACTCGAGCTGGTTCAACAAATCATTGTCTTGAACGAGTCACTGGTTTCATCTTCACTTCACTTTACTTACTGTTAGTCCTTGTGAAGTCATTGTATGTTTTCTCTATCATTTGTTTTCACTGAGTGACTGCGTGTTCTGTTTGGCTTCACAATATCTTCCTACCTGATCCTTACTACCTAGCTGCTATTAGTCTTTGTGCTTTCACTTCATTGAATACTTGACTATGGTTTGCCTAGTTTAGTCTACCTTCCGCTGCATGGTAATAGGTTTAATTTTATCGTTTTTCTTCAAAACTTCTATGTTCTAAAGACTTTCATAAAAATCGCCTATTCACCCCCCTCTAGTCGATATAACGCACTTTCAATTGGTATCAGAGCAAGGTGCTCCCTTGTTCTGTGTGATTCGGTTTAACCACCTGGAGTTTTAGCTATGTCGACTGGAGGGATAATTAAAGTCTCCGCTGCGTGCCCTGTCTTCGATGGAACTGAATATCCCTACTGGAAGAATAAGATGCGCATGCATCTTGAAGCCATTGACATCGACCTATGGTATGTCGTCGAGAACGGCGTTCCGAAGGCTGGAGAAGGTGTCACTACTGCTGATGTCAAGAAATTCGTTCAACTGGACTCTACTGCCAAGAATATCATCTGTGGTCATCTGATCAAAGGACAGTATGGCCGTGTGAGTGCTTTGAAGACATCCAAGCCGGTCTGGGACTGGCTCTCAAAGGTCAATGAAGGCATCTCAACCCAGAGAGATCAGAGAATCAATGTCCTTCGCAACCTCTTCAACCGCTTCAAGCGAAATGACAATGAGAATGTCCAGCACACATTTGACCGACTCACTGACATCACAAATGAGCTTCAAGCCCTCGGCGCCACTGAGATTACCAAACACGAAGTCGTCAAGACGCTCCTGAGATCACTTGATAGTTCGTTTGACATCCTGGCCCTGATGATTCAAGAACGTCCTGATTTCAAGACACTCGATCCGTCTGACATACTTGAGAGGCTCAACACACATGAGTTTCAGCTTTCGAAGAAAAGAGATATCTACGGTCCAAACTATGGGCGAACTCGTGCCTTGAAGGCAAAAGCTGTCTCCTCATCTGAAGAAGAATCTGATAGCAGTTCTGATGATCCTGAAGACATTGAAAGGGAACTTGCTATGCTTGTCAAGAAGTTCCAAAAATTCACCAAGAACAAAGGCTTCAGAA
The DNA here is from genome assembly GCF_002162155.2 of Triticum dicoccoides. NCBI lineage: Eukaryota > Viridiplantae > Streptophyta > Magnoliopsida > Poales > Poaceae > Triticum > Triticum dicoccoides. The sequence goes on along the minus strand of NC_041390.1, from coordinate 420,842,636 downwards.
AGTCTTCCCGATCAAGTTCAAGGAATGATGAAGCTCCTACTCATGACTACAAGAAGAAAACATGTCACAAGTGCAAGAAACTTGGCCACTTCATCTTTGAGTGTCCACAATGGGACAATGAGAACAAAAAGAAGAAGAAGAGCAAGGAATATGATTCTAATGACAAGAAGAATAAGAAGAAATACTCAAAGTCTTATTCCAAGTCTTCCTCAAAGTCTTCATCACATAAGAAGAGCTCATCTGGCAAGGCACGTGTGTTTGTTGGCAAGGAAATGGATTCAGAGGAGGAGTCTGCTTCTGAGGAGGCGGAGGTGGAGTCTGAGGAGGAATCCGACTCAGGCGTCGCAAGTCTGGCTACAACATACGTTGCCAAGTCCATCTTCAACACTGAAGACAATGACTTCATCACCGACACCGATGCAAATGACAAGGACTACTCCGCTTCTACCTACTGCTTCATGGCATGCGGTGCCAAGGTAAACACACGCACTACTCACTATCAAACATCTAGTGACGATGACTCTGATTGTGGTTCAAAACCTAGCTACAAAACACTTGCTAAAATTGCAACTGAACAACAGAAAGCTATGGAACATATTCAAAAACTGTTAGACAGAAGCGATGATCTGTTAGGTGCTAAAATGACTCGATCTGAATCCTTAATTGAAGACACAAAAAATCTTCACGTTAAGTATCAGGAACTTGAAAGTCGTCATGAAACTCTCTCAACAACTCATGAAAAGCTTTCCTATGATTATCTTCAAAGGAAGCAAGATCTTGAGAAATTGAGAGCGGTTCATGAAGATCTTCAAACGGAAAATGAGTCACTTCGCGCCAAACAGATCACTCCCGCTCAGGAAGGATTTGAACCACCATGTCTTAAATGCATTGAGCGTGATAATGCTATTTATGTTGCTGAATTTTCTACTGCTACTGCTGTTGCAATATCTTCAACTGTTGATGTGGTAACTAACCCCTCTACTGAGGATACCACCGCTATTGCTGATGAGAATGCTAGGTTGAAGACATTGCTTGAAACAGGGATGTACAAAAGTCTTAAAGGGCATCAGACGCTATGTAATGTCCTGAAAAAGCAGATTCTGAACCGAAACCCTAGGAAAGAGGGTGTAGGGTTCGTAAGGAAAATGAATGCAGATGGCTCTTACTGGAAACCTGAGCAGTACCCCAAAACCATGTGGGTTGCTGCAAAGGAACCTTCAGCAGATCCATCCAATCTATCTGGCTTCACTTGTGCTAACCCCATTATCATTGATGAATCCTTTGATGCAAACTATATACTGTTTCAGAATCAGAATGGTGAAGTATTTGCCAGGTACATTGGTACTAACTGCAGGAATGGACCGCCTATGAAGAAGATCTGGGTTCCGAAAAGGTGTCTGGAGAGTCTTCCTGTGAATGTCATCATGACACCTCACGTGAAGAAGACAAACCTCAGACCAAAGGCTTCATACGGTCCAAAGGCTTCATACAGACAGAGGACTCACCTGAGTCGCACTAACGCAAATGTTTTGCAGGGAAACCATACTCAGGCATATGAATATGAGAGCAGTTCATCAAACCGCCATGTTCATAAGACCAAGAACTATTCTGCTTATTCTTATGAGTACTATTGTCCGCCTGCAAGACTGATTGCTAGGGCTTCAAAGCCAAAATTCTCAGATGCTGCACTTAGACTTGTTGCTTCTAAGCCACCCTTGAAGATGTGGGTGGCTAAGAAAGCTTAACTCTCTTTTGCAGGGAAAGGTCTTCAGCGGAAAACCAAAATCGTCTAACGCTATTGCTGGGGACCTTAAACATCTTGTAGGGCGCAAGATCAAATGCCCAAATGGTCTTACTATGTACTTCGTACCTGAATCGCTTGCTACTCTCCCTATTAGTCCTAACCTGGATCTAAGCTTTCATAACCCACTGGTTCGTCAAATGTTTTTGCTTCACAATGCTCTTGGTGAAGCCTATCCCCCTAACTGCACTGTAGGGTATGACACCAGTGTCTTCAGAATGGATTATTGACAGTGGGTGTACAAATCACATGACTGGCAAAAGAAGTCTTCTTATGGACTCAACCTTACGTCCATCCGACAAGAGCCACATCACATTTGCTGACACTGGTAAAAGTAAGGTATTGGGTCTAGGTAGATTTGCAATCTCAAGGGATCAACACATGGATAAAGTCATGCTTGTTGAATCCCTTGGCTTCAACTTAATGTCTGTCTCAATGCTTTGCGATTGAACATGATCGTAATGTTTGGAAAATATCGTTGCCTTGTACTAATGGAATCTGACAAGTCTCTAGTGTTTGAAGGGTATCGAAAAGATGATTTGTATGTGGTAGACTTCTCAGCAGGACCACAGCTTGCAGTATGTCTTCTAGCAAAGGCTTCAGAATGTTGGCTCTGGCATCGGAGGCTTGGACATGCTGGCATGAGGAACCTCCACACCCTTGCGAAGAAGAAGCATGTCATAGGCATCGAGGGCGTCAAGTTCAAGAAAGACCACTTATGCGGTGCTTGTGAAGCAGGGAAGATGACGAGGGCCAAACATCCCTCGAAGACAATCATGACCACTACTCGACCCTTCGAACTGCTTCACATGGATCTTTTCGGTCCCACTCATTACTCAACTCTAACTACTACTGCTTGCCTCTATGGCTTCGTTGTTGTTGATGATTATTCTAGATATACTTGGGTGCACATAATCCTTTACAAGACTGAAGTGCAGGATGTCTTCAGACGCTTCGCCAATCGAGCTATGAACAATTTTGGCGCCAAGATAAAGCACATCAGAAGTGACATTGGCACTGAATTCAAGAACACTGGCCTTGATACATATCTTGATACATTGGGCATCACACATGAATTCTCAGCCCCGTACACTCCACAGCAGAATGGCGTCGTCGAACGCAAGAACAGAACACTAATTGAGATGGCCAGAACGATGCTAGATGAATACAAGACCCCAAGAAAATTCTGGCCCGAAGCCATTGATACTGCATGCCATACAATCAATCGTGTTTATCTTCACAAGCTACTGAACAAGACATCTTATGAGCTCCTTACTGGCAAGAAGCCAAATGTCAGTTACTTCAGAGTATTTGGTGCAAGGTGCTGGATCAAGGACCCACATCACACCTCAAAATTTGCACCAAAAGCACATGAGGGTTTTATGCTTGGATATGGAAAGGATCCGCACTCCTACAGAGTCTTCAATCTCTTTCATTACAAAGTGGTTGAAACAGTGGATGTGCGGTTCGATGAGACCAACGGTTCACAAAGAGAGCAGCTGCCAAATGTGCTAGATGAAGTTCCATCCAGTGAATCAATCAAGCTAATGGGAACTGGAGAAATTATACCTTCTGAAGCTCATCCTGAAGAAGAACTTGTCATTTCAGCACCTGATCAACATGAAGACAATGCTCAGCCTGAAGACATTCCTTCCAACAATGACAATGAACAGCAAGAGCAAAGTCTTCGCCCTGTACATCCTCGCATTGCCAATGAAGTGCAGATTGAAAGAATAATTGATAGCATCAATGCACCTGGTCCACTTACTCGTTTAAGGGCAACTCAGCTAGCAAATTTCTGTGGGCACTTCGCATTCGTCTCAATAGAAGAACCCAAGAAAGTTGAAGAAGCCTTCATGGAACCTGAATGGATTCAAGCTATGCAAGAAGAGCTTCAACAGTTTGAGCTGAATAATGTATGGGAACTAGTTAAGCGTCCTGATCCACGGAAGCACAATATAATAGGCACCAAATGGATATATCGCAACAAGCAAGATGAGCATGGTCAAGTTGTCAGAAACAAAGCTCGTCTCGTTACTCAAGGATATACTCAAGTGGAAGGCATTGACTTCAATGAAACATTTGCTCCTGTGGCTAGACTTGAAGCCATACGCATACTGCTGGCCTATGCAAATCATCATAACATACTTCTACATCAAATGGATGTGAAGAGTGCCTTTCTCAATGGCAAGATTGAAGAAGAAGTGTATGTTGCACTACCACCTGGCTTTGAAGATCCAAAACATCCTGACATGGTATACAAGCTCAACAAGGCACTGTATGGCCTCAAACAAGCCCCTCGGGCCTGGTATGACACACTCAAATACTTCCTGAAGAGCAAAGGCTTCATACCTGGTTCTCTCGACCCCACTCTCTTCACGAAGACATATGATGGTGAACTGTTTGTGTGCCAAATATATGTGGATGACATTATCTTAGAGATCATGTTGTGAAGGAAGATATTGATATCATACACGTCAACACTGAAGAGCAATTGTCAGATATCTTCACCAAGCCCTTGGATGAGAAGAGATTTTGCAAGTTACGGTGTGAGCTAAATATCCTGGAATCCTCAAATGTCCTGTGATCAGGCACACATCCTAACCCTGATGCATATTGATGACTTAGATGTGCAACACACGAAGTAAAGTATATCTTCAATCAATGAAGACATACATTCTAATTGTGAATACATTAATGTGGAATTTGACTTCGGAGCGCCACGATAATTGTGCGCCGTGTCTGGGTCTAATACTTCCTATACGGTGGGTAATGCCACCACCAAACGTTCTATTTTGAAGTGTTTCACTCATGGCGTTACCTTGCAATGTCTTCACATTTGGTTTGGCTTCGATCTCAACATATTTTCATGATTATCTTCACTATGTTGATTATATATATATACACTAGTGTTCTGTCCTCTATAGCATTCACTTATAGCTATGTCTTCATGTTGAATCTTTTGAACTAAGTGAATGTGATCGGACCCTAACCTCTCTATGCTTTCTATCTCAAACTCTATCTCTCCAAGTCATATGCATTCTATTGAAAATATCGAATGTCTTCTCTATGTCCTTGTCAGCAGAAGATACAGAGACAACCATTAAGTCCGTTTTCAATGCTCATTCCTCCACATGAAATCCGGAGAAGTAGGAACAACCACCCGACAATCCAGGCGTGCGTGGGACGTGGAACAAACCCCAAAATTCCGCATAATGGCCACGTGTTCCTTAGATGCGAATCGCCAGGGGCACCTGTGTAATAGCACAGTGCCACCCCTGTGCCTATAAATACACACTCACAGCGGTCATTATCTCTTCTTCCACCCTCGCACGAACCCTAGCGCCACCGCTAGCTCTTGACGACGCCGACAACGAAGTGCTTCGCTGCCACAACCTCTCCGACGCCGTCTTCACGCCGACCGCGGACATCGTCCTATCCGCCGTCGCTGTAGGTGTCCTCCGTCGCCAAGTTAGGGCACGAAAGAGTGAACTGCTCGACCTCATCTCCCACTCCGTCTAGCAGTTCTCAGTGTGGTAAATAAAACTCCCTTTTTACAGCACCGTTGATCCTATTGATCTGTCACTTTCTACCACAAGCAGTTTCTGTTCACACAAGCTAGATCTCTCTCATACTGCATCTCATAACATGCCTAGTATATTCACTTGTCCTTCACAAAGTAGTTAGATTCCTCACTTGTACTGATATGTGGATTCGTACAAATCTGGAACCAACTTCTTATCTATGAGTGAATGTCTTCGCACGATGAGGTCAATGTCTTCTAAACAGATTTATCTTCAAAATCTTCTGAGAATGCATATGACCTCTTCCCCTTCCCTCGCACCTTAATGCTGTCACAGGTACATGTCCGTGGGAGAATCCTTTGGTTTTCATAGTCTGCATTCATTTGCAGAATTCTTACAGCATCACATAAATTCTCCTGAAGCCAGTTCCTGTTGGTCCAGCAAACGAAAATCTTTGAAGCCTTTGAACGTCTTGAAGCCTTTCAAGTTAAAGTTTATGGCTTCAGAGAAAGCAGCAAGGAAGGGTGGCAAAAAGCATCGTGGTGAGACCTCCAGAGATCTGCCAGATGAACTCTCAGAAATGTACAAGACAAATCCTGAAGAGGATTACAGTCAGCGCAAGACCCGAATCCAATGGATTCGAAAATATTGGGAAGAACAATGGTTCAAATACTGATTTGTGACCCAGGAGTATGCTGAGAAAAACACCATCAAGAGACCGTGGGGTGACATCCTATTCAAGAATCTTCTACCCAGGTCTAGAGATGAAGCCATTGCTCAAGGCTTCTATCCATGCATGGTCCGTGGACCACAGCCTGCTGATGCACACTCGTCGTCACTGCTATGGTGTCGTGACGACAATCTGTTCAAGCGCAACTTTCAGTTTGCTCAGAACTCAGCGAAGCAGAACAAGAAGACTTTTGGGTTAGACTTCAACCCTGGTCCCTCATCTCCAAGGGCAGGTGGCACACGACATGCAGAACCCAATGTCATCGGTCCTTTTGCCAATCTTGAAGGCCTCATCACCTACATCTTGGTTCAAGGGACTGCAGTGAATGAGCCTGCAGCTGACACTGAGTCTGATGACGCGCCTGCAGTGCCGAAGCCAAAGCAGTTGAAGAAGCCAAAAGCTTCAATGCCGGCCCCTTCACCAAAAATCTCAAGGGCGAAGCCATTGGCAACTGCACCTCCTGAAGACAGTGTGCAGTCTAAAGACTTTTCACGCGTCTCCAAGCCCCAAAGGGCCAAGATGCCTCTGTCTCACACTGGCAAAGAGCTAACAGGTGCTGCCATTCTGCGCAACGACGACATTGATCTGTCAAGTGATGAAGATCTTGCAGATGACGCTCTTGAGAAACTCATCAAGAGCAAAGAAGAAGCAGAAATCTTCAATGATCTGCCTCTCTTTGATGTCACCATCATCCACAACTTCATTGACGAGTGGTTTGACACGCCAAACATTAGCTTTGAAGATCTGCAGCTACCCATTGGCCTCAGTGTCGGCTTCCAAGGCACCATTGCTTCAGAACTTGCTATTGCCCAGCGCATTGTTGAACTGAAGCAGGAGATTGACTATGAAAAGGCTTAGTTCAAGAAGCATATGGCCAAGCTCAACGTGCAAGAAGTGAAGAACTTCAAGACAATGATGCACGAGCTCAAGGAAGCCTTTGTGAAGAAGCGTGCAGAAGCTCAGGGTTCGCGTGAGCGCATGAAGACTCTGGCTGATAGATGTGTGCAGGCCTATAATGAGGCTGAGAAGCGCAAGGCGCTTGGGCGTCCGGGCATCAACCCCAGGATGGCCGCAAAGAAGAAGAAGAAACCTGCTACAGCTGAACCTGATGCACCAAGGCAAGAAGCAGTTCCGATTGTCTTCCCAACTAGACTGACTGGCTCGAAGCCAAAAAGCCAGTCAACAGCTTCAGAGCTCAAGAAGACAAGAACTGCTGAGGCTGAAGCCAGGAAGAGGAAACACTCTGAAGCCTCTCCTACTGCCCCCACCAAGAAAAAGAGAAAGACCAAGAAAGCTCGGGCTGCTCCCACAGAGCCCTTGATAGTTGAACCCATTTCTATGGTTCATCCTGACGCAGAACGTCAACTGACAGTTCATGAGCCTGCTTCCACAGAGGCTCCTGAAGCTGAAGACATTCCAACAACTGATCTCATCGCTGCTGAAGACATTGGTCATCATGACAATGTAGAAGATGATGCAGTCCTTCCTAAGTTTGAAAACAGCGAACTCATCAGCATTGGTCGTCCACTGACGCCAATTGTACAGGATGCTTCATGGGGGGATCGCCCACAAGAGGAACTATGAGGCCCAGCCCACTCCAACTCCACATGCGTCGTCTGCGCTCCGCAGGCTTCGCAAAGGTCCAAGGCCTCAGGTCTCTGCTGAAGACATTCCGGCTACAACAGCCGCAGAAGAAGAAGTACCACAAGATCCCACTCCCCTGTTCCACCAAGAAGCAGTTCTCCAGGAGAATGTGCTTGTGACCGACCCTCCAGCTAGTAAAGTGGAGGATGAAAATTGTGAGGCTGCCACAACCACCAATGAAGCTAATGTGGAGCCCTCCCCAACAAAAGCTTCAGAAGACAGCGAAGCCACTGATCCCACCACGTCTGTTCCTGAGTCTGCTGCCGGTCCCCAATTCAACTATCATGTTGAGCACAGACCTCAGGTCCAGAAGCCAATTCCAAGACTACCAAGGTTTCTAGGTCCTGCATCAACACCTGGCTCCTTCAACATCAATGGCTTCAGGGCAGACAACACGTTCTTCAATAGCTCCAGGAACCCCTACTCAAGGTAAAGGATATCATCTGATCGGTTCTGGAGCTATCCTCAGCGAAGCTATTACTCTTGCATTCTTTACAACCAAGGTCGCATCTTCCCACACAAGCGCCTTGACGTTGAAGCTATAGCTGGTCTGCCCTGTCTAGAAGAAGCGTTGGATTGCTTCAAGAAAGTGGGTCTGCTGCAGTTTGTTACTGATGAAGAGCATTGGAATGAAGAGCTGCTGCTACAATTCTATGCCACACTTCACATCAAAGGGTACAGCAGAGATCCGAAGACTTGGGTCCTGGAGTGGATGACTGGCAACGTTCATCACGAAGCCAATGCATTTGACATCATTGAGCTCACTGGCTTGCCCACTCCTGGCGATCTCTTCGAGCAAGGCTGTCAGCTGCATGCTGAAGCTATTGAGAGCATCTTTCAGCGGCCAGAACCTGATATGAGTCAAATGCTCAGCATGATGAAGCCATTGCCCCAAGATGCTGCTTATCCCACAGAGTTCTTCGTTGAAGACCTTGAGTACCTGCCCAGAACCATCTATCACATCATCCAGCGAACTCTCTGGCATATCAAAGTGCACTCTCCAAATGCCAAGCTTTAGGGTGCAATGAAGACTTTGGTCTTCTATATACTTCATGGCAAATGCTTCAATGCACAGGACTTCATCATACGCCAACTTGCTGCATCAGGCATTGATCTGTTTGGTTTGAAGTTCTATGCCCCTTGGGTCATGCGGCTGATCAAGCTACACTCCGCCATCTCATATCATCCCTCAGCCCGCAACCATCGGATCTTCTTGCCTGACGTGGACATGTCTACTGAAGCCATATATTCTGAGCCTGCCAAGAAACCTCTAAGTCTTCAGAATGCAGACCATCAGAGTTTTACTCAGAACGTTGAAGGCGTTGAAGCAGTTTCTCGGGTGTATCCTTTGGCTGGCACTACACGTGCACCACACCCTGCTTCCACTGAAGCCACTGACAGTGCCACTGCTCCAAGACCGAAGAAGCGCACTCGTGTTCTCAACGACCGAGAGCTTCTTGTGGCTCTACATCAGAAACAGGATAGGCATCATGACTGGCTGAAGCGTCAGATGAAAAGCCTCTTGGTGGATGTTAATCGCACTCAAAATCTTGCCACCAAGAATGCTTTCATTGCCCATGAAACCCGTCGCCGCACATGGAAAGGGCTCACGATGATGTGTTCTGAAGCTGATCTTCAAGAGGATGGCTTCTCTGAGAGATTCAAGTTTGACTCCACACCTCCTCGAAGGGATGTGCTGCTAGGAACTCCATCCCTTGAAGACTCTAAGTTCTCTTCCTCTGATGCCACAATGACTGCCAGAATTATTAAGGAAGAAGATGATGCTACTTCACCGCCACCTCCTTTAGCACCTCCAAGCTCTTCTGCACCGCCAAACAACACCAACAACCCTGCTACTTCACCTACTCCTCATGGGAACGAGTAGAGGCTCTATGTCTTCAAACCTTTTTGGTCATTACTGACAAAAGGGGGAGAAGCATATGAGATTGATAGTCTTCAAGCGGGTCCATATGGGCGGGTGCTTTATATTTTGCTTCGTGCTTACAACTCTCGTTTTTGCTACATTGGTTCTTATGAGTTGTAACACTTAAACCAGATGGTCGTCTGCTACTTATTTGCCACCTTGTTTTGCAAAGATAAATTCCGCATGTGTGATGATAAATTCCGCACTTAGCTCATTCTGCAGACGTCCATTTTCCATTATGCATGTCATTATCTTCATATACTTTCACATGCATAGTGGATTGTCATCATAAGTTGAAGTGGATCTCCACAAGTACAACCTGCCATGTGCATTTGCATTCCAAAAGCAAATTAACTTATATGCACATCTTCAGGGGGAGCCCTTGCAACTTATGAAGACAATTCCTTATCCTTTACAATTTCACAGATTATATTCCCCGTTGAAAACTTCAACTAGTTTGTCATCAATCACCAAAAAGGGGGAGATTGTAAGTGCATCTAGTGCCACCCCTAGTTGGTTTTGGAGTATTGACGACAAACCTAGTTGAGGGACTAATGTGTTTGTGAGAATTGCAGGATAACACAGGTAGAAGTCCCTCATTGATTCGGTTTTACTACCAGAGATGACCCCTAAAACTGTATGAAGACATTGAAGTCAAAGGTGGTATATGAAGATATTCACATTGAAGACTATGACAAGAGAAGACACTATATGAAGCCTATGGAGCTCGAAGACTTAGATCTTTCATAGTTCTTTTTCTTTTGTGTTGAGTCATAAGAACCACCGTACTGTTAACTGGGGTCCAAGAGAACCAGTCAGAATGACTGAAGTGATGCCTAAACCAAAAACCTATGTCTTCGAGTGAAGACTATGAGAGCGAATCTTGTCTAGAGTCGGACAAGTCAGCTTTGCTTGTAGCCCAAGTAAAGTTGCCGTGTGAGTTTGAAATCTGACCGTTGGAACACGTGTCAGTTCCTTAGTGACCCAGGGTCATTTCGGACAAATCAGGTCGGGTTCCCAAGTGGCTATAAATAGCCCACCCCCTACAACCATAAACGGTTGGCTGCTCAGATTGAAAGTACGGCTTCTGTCGTTTGAGAGCAACCCACCTCGAAGCCTTTGACAGAGAATTCCTTGTGAGGATAAAGCCCTAACCACCAGAGCCAGAGAGAATTGGGCATCACTTAAGTGTTCTTGTCTGTGTGATCTGAAGACTTATTACACTTGAGGACTGTGGATCCTCCAGCCGGTTAGGCGTCGCGTTCTGAGCATCCAAGAGACATTGTGGATTGCCGGTGAATGAAGTCTGTGAAGGTTTGGGAGTCTACCTTGAAGACTTACCAGAGTGATTGGGCGAGGTCTATGTGACCTTAGCTCAAGGAGAATACGGTGAGGACTGGGTGTCCTGAGCTGCGTGTTCAGGACTGGGTGTCCGGGACTGTGTGTCCTAAGGTTTAAATACCTAGCCGCTCCAACCAGATGTACAGTTGTCACAGCAACTGGAACTGGTTCAACAAATCATTGTCTTCAACGAGTCACTGGTTTCATCTTCACTTCACTTTACTTACTGTTACTCCTTGCGAAGTCATTGTATGTTTGCTCTATCATTTGTCTTCATTGAGTGATTGCGTGTTCTGTTTGGCTTCACAATATCTTCCTAGCTGATCCTTACTACCTAGCTGCTATTAGTCTTTGTGCTTTCACTTCATTGAATACTTGACTATGGTTTGCCTAGTGTAGTCTACCTTCCGCTGCATGGTAATAGGTTTAATTTTATCGTTTGTCTTCAAAACTTCTATGTTCTGAAGACTTTCATAAAATCGCCTATTCACCCCCCCTCTAGTCGATATAACGCACTTTCAGGAGTATCTAGGTGACATTAGGGTTTTGATTGATTTGTGTCTTAAGGTGTTATTCTAGTACGAACTCTAGGGCTCTTTGTGACACTTATAGGAATAGCCCAATGGATTGATTGGAAAGAATAATTGAGGTGGTTTTGTACCCTACCATAATCTCTTCGTTTGTTCTTCGCTATTAGTGACTTTGGAGTGACCCTCTGTTGCATGTTGAGGGATAGTTATGTGATCCAATTATGTTATTATTGTTGAGGGAACTTGCACTAGCGAAAGTATGAACCCTAGGCCTTGTTTCAACACATTGCAATACCGTTTACGCTCACTTTTATCATTAGTTACCTTGCTGTTTTTATATTTTCAGATTACAAAAACCTTTATCTACCATCCATATACCACTTGTATCACCATCTCTTCGCCGAACTAGTGCACCTATACAATTTACCATTGTATTGGGTGTGTTGGGGACACAAGAGACTCTTTGTTATTTGGTTGCAGGGTTGCTCGAGAGAGACCATCTTCATCCTATGCCTCCTACGAATTGATAAACCTTAGGTCATCCACTGGAGGGAAATTTTCTATTGTCCTACAAACCTTTGCACTTGGAGGCCCAACAACGTCTACAAGAAGAAGGTTGTGTAGTAGACATCACCCGCTCGCCCAAGGGCGATTTTGACGTTGAGCCCTCGAGCTTCATGGATGATTCCTCCATGATCATGATAGAGATCAGAGCTGATGTTGATGAAGGCCCTTGTCCGAACATGACGATTGGAGGCAGGGCACAGTCCTTGGTCAAGCCAAGGTGACCAGTCGAGATGGCGACAAAGACGCCGACGTCGCACTTGATCTGCAGGCGAGCCATTTATCTTTTGTCGATCACATAGCGGAACTCTCAATAAAAGCACCATTGTCGGTGTCAAAACCGGCAGATCTCGGGGTAGGGGGTCCCGAGCTCTGGATTCTCAGATCAATGATAATAGGAATGGAGGAGACGATGTTTTACCCAGGTTCGGGCCCTCTTGATGGAGGTAAAACACTATGTCCTGCTCTTGTTTATATGGATGGAGTATCAAGTACAGAATTGATCTACCGCGAGATCATATGTTGTGGTTTAAAACCTTAGGGTATGATGGATAATGTCATAATGATCTAGCATATCCCTATCGACTAGCCTGGCCTCGGCTTATATAATGTACCAGAGGCCTAGGATAACAAGAGTCCTAGTAGAATATGTCGGTGGAGAGGAGTCCTTGTCTTGATCACCAAGTCTTGTGCAATCTTCCTCGTGTATGCATCGGTTGTCCGAACTGGCCCATGAGTAAACGACCATGGGGGTCCTCGGCCCAATCCAACTGATCGGGAGACGATGTGGTGAGTACCCCCTAGTCCAGGACACCATCAGTGAGGACATCGCAAGATTGAACCAAAAACTAAGCACCTCTCCCATTGCAAGAATACCAATCTAGTTAGCCAAACCAAACCGATAATTCGGAGAGAAATAAAAAGGTACCAAATTATGCATCTAAGAATTCAGAGAAGATTCAAATAATATTCATAGATATGTCGATCATAAATCCACAATTCACTCATCCCGACAAACACATCGCAAAAGAACATTACATCGGATAGATCTCCAAGAATATCGTGGAGAATATGGTATTGTGAATCAAAGAGAGAGATGAAGCCATCTAGCTACTAGTTATGCACCCATAGGTCTGAGGTAAACTACTCACACTTCATCAGAAGGGTAATAGGGTTGATGTAGATGCCCTCCATGATCGAACCCCCTCTGGCAAATTGCAGGAAAAGGCCCCAAGATGGGATCTCATGGGAACACAAGGTTGCGGCGGCGGAAAATTATTTTCGTGGCATGTTCTGAGGGTTTAGGAATATATCTAAATTTGTAGGCCAAGGAAGGAGGTCAGGGGGTCTCCGAGGGGGCCACAAGCCCTAGCCCCCCCCCCCTGGGGCGCCCCTGGCTTGTCTTCTCCTGGAGGGTCTTCTGACTTGGACTCCAAGTCCCATGTGTGTCTTCGGGCCCAAGAAAAATCATCGCGAAAATTTTATTCAGCATGGACTCTGTTTGATATTCCTTTTCTGCGAAACTCAAAAACAAGGAAAAACAGAAATTGGCACTCTGCTCTAGGTTAATAAGTTAGTCCCAAAAATAATATAAAATAGCATATTAATGCATATGAAACATCCAAAACAGATAATATAATAGCATGGAATAATCAAAAATTATAGATACGTTGGAGACGTATGAGACATCTGTAACGCCCTCGATGCGGCTATATCTCCTACGTGTCGAAGCATGACTTAGAGGCATAACCGCATTGAAAGCAATGTCGCAAGTAAGGTAATCTTCACAACATCCCATGTAATAGATAATAAGGGGAAAGGTACATAGTTGGCTTACACTCGCCACGTCACACAAAGTACATAAATAGCATTACATCAACCAATACAATCATGGTCCGGCTACGGTACCAAAATAAAAGATCAACCCCAACAAGCGACATGGTCCCGATCGCCCCAACTGGGCACCACTACTGATCATTAGGGAATGTCACATAGTAATGGCGTGAGTCTTCGTCGAACTCCCACTTGAGCTCAAGCGCGTCATCTGGAACGGAGTCATCAGGAACTGCATCTGGTTTGGAAGTAATCTGTGAGCCACGAGGACTCAGCAATCTCGCACCCTCGCGATCAAGACTATTTAAGCTTATGGGTAATGTAAGGTAATATGTGGAGCTGCAGCAAGCGACTAGCATATATGGTGGATAACCTGTTCGCAAAAGAGAGCGAGAAGAGAAGGCAAAGCACGAACGAAGAACTATAGAACATCCTGCGGTAAACATTACTCCAACACCGTGTTCACTTCCCGGACTCCACCGAGAAGAGACCATCACGGTAACACACAGTTGGTTCATTTTAATTAAGTTAAGGTTCAAGTTATCTACAACTAGACATTAACAAATTGCCATCTGCCCATAACCGCGGGCACGGCTTTCGAAAGTTCAAATCCCTGCAGGGGAGTCCCAACTTAGCCCATGACAAGCTCTCACGGTCAATGAAGGATATTCCTTCTAGCGGGAAGACCCGATCAGACTCGGAATCCCCGTTACAAGACATTTCGACAAGGTAAAACTAAACCAGCAACACCGCCTGAATGTGCCGACAAATCCCGATAGGAGCTGCACATATCTCTTTCTCAGAGCGCACTCAGATTGTCCAAGGTACGGGTAGGCCAGCCCAGAGTTGCCCCTGGTGGCCACCGGCAGCTGACAGGTTGGACCAACACTCAGAGGAGCACTGG
>NC_041390.1:420825327-420827698 GCF_002162155.2 Triticum dicoccoides | reverse complement strand
AATAAGATGACCCTTGGGCTCCGGAAACCCAAGGGAAAAAGAGGCTAGGTGCAAATGGTAAAACCAAGGTTGGGCATTGCTGGAGAAGTTTCATTCAAGGCGAACTGTCAAGGGGTTCCTATTATCACCCAACCGCGTAAGGAACGCAAAATCCAGGAACATAACACCGATATGACGGAAACTAGGGCGGTAAGAGTGGAACAAAACACTAGGCAAAAGGCCTGAGCCTTCCACCCTTTACCAAGTATATAGATGCATTAAGATAACAAGATAATATAATGATATCCCAACAAGAAAATAATGTTCCAACAAGGAACGATCTCCAATCTTCACCTGCAGCTAGCAACGCTATAAGAGGGGCTGAGCAAAGCGGTAACATAGCCAATCAACGATTTGCTAGGACATGGTGGGTTAGAGGTTTGACAAGGCAAATTGGGAGGCATGATAGGCAAGTGGTAGGCATCGTAGCATAGGCATAGCAAAAGAGCAAGCATCTAGCAAAGCAAAGATATAAGTGATTTCGAGGGTATGATCATCTTGCCTGCAAAGTTGTCAGAGTTGACTGGATCCTCGAAAGCAAACTCAATGGGCTCCTCGTTAGCTAACTCGTCTCCCGGATCTACCCAAACAAGACAAACAAGCACAAGGAACACAATCAACCACGTGCAAAGCTCAAACAACATGATGCAAACATGGTATGCTATGCGGGATGCGATATGTGATGCATATGCAAGATTTGACAAGGAATGAATGAACCTGGCCTCAACTTGGAAATCCAAGTGTGCCACTAGAAAGGTGAGGTGATTTCTCTTGAAATCGATATAAAGAACATCGGAATCGGAGGCACGGTTTGGAAATGGCAAGCAAAACAAATATGGCACCGGTCTGCGATAAATAGCAAGTAGTCATCTAAATGCATCGAGATAATTATGGTACAACACTCAAACATGGCAGAAAAATACATGGCAGGGATCCACTCATAATTCTTGACAAAAGATGAACATAGAGCTATGGCCAATTCATCCATTAACAGGTTCAAACAAGCATGGCAAAAGTGCAATTGGTAAACAGATTTCAGACTTAGTGAAATTAACACAAGCCTGGAATTTAGATCAGGTAGCACACTTTGGAGCACGAAAACTATGTGCTACAGGAACTTAACATGGAAAAGCAAGGCATGGTATGGAGCTACTCAAAAGAGCTTAACAAAAGTCCCTTAGTGACCTTGAGCCAAAAGGGATTAGAAAATACAATTGCAAGCATGTGAACATGGCAAAAACATAAACAGATCTCAGACTTAGTGAAAAACTAGAGCATGCAAATATGATAACAAGTAGGCATGTTCACGAGCTCGATGCACTCACTACAGAGCAAGGCATGACAATCTAAGCATACACCCATCAAGAATACACATTATATAAGCTAGTCATGGCAATAACAACAACATAGCATGCACGGATCAACAACAACATCCTCAGCAAAATCGCTAACAAGTAGACAATCTGCCCAGATTCACGAAATAGCAAAAGTAGAGCTCGATTGACTCAAGCTAGGGTGCTCCATAATTGCAAACAAATACATGGATGGATAGAGCACTACAAGATTAACAAATCATCCTTACTGATCATCCTCAAAAGAGGCACGGATCACTAGGAAACAACATGAACATATGGCATATTGATAAAAACAGATCAAGGACTTTGTGAAATTGCCAAATCCCTGAAATCAGCATTAACGAATGCACTACTTTGCAAGCTTGTGCTAGTCACCACACACATCACAAAAAATACATGGATAGCACCTCTGTAAAGATGGTAAAGCACATAACAAAACACATGTAGAGCTCATGAGCATAACATGCACACATTAATCATGGCAAAAATGACAATAAGCTATTTGGTGCAGCAGATCTGACAATTAACTCAAATAGCTCTCTTCCAACAGCATTTCGGGCACCGAGATGAGCTCAAATGAAAATGATGCAATGAGATGAAATAATGTACTCTCTGAGGTGAACATTTTGATATGCTATACACGCAAAACGGAGCTACGGGTGCGGAGTTATGATGCGTCAAAGTTTGCCAAAAATACTGAGAAACTGGGGACTTAGAGAAAAATATACCCTCCGGATCTAGGGTTTCACTGTAGCACGGGGACCGATGCGGCAGCGGATCCCGCCGGAGAGCTCGGGGAAGCAAGGGCCGGCCGGATCCGGGCAAGGGGGAGGCAAAGGCGAGGTTGTTCGCCACCGGGGCGCTCGCCGGCGTCGAGGGGCGGCGTCCCCCGATGGAAGCGGCGGACGGAGTGGTGCGGCGGGGAGGCACCGGAGCTCGGCGGCGAACGGCGTGCTGCGGCGGGGCGCGCCGGAGTT
>NC_041390.1:420735869-420824991 GCF_002162155.2 Triticum dicoccoides | reverse complement strand
GGGAGGGCCCCGCCTGGGCCCGGGCGGGCCGGCGGCACGGGGGCGGCGAAGTGGGGCTCGGGGCGCCATGTGGCGCTCCCAGGTTGGCCTGAGGCAGCGGCGGACACTGTCTGGCGCGGGCCAGACACGTCCGGTGCGCGGCGGATCTGATTTTTAGGGTTTCGGGCGGGAGAAGAACCGGGATTTCGGAGGAGGGGCTATATATCGGCATAGGAAGAGCTAGGAGAGTCCAAATGAGGTGCGGTTTTCGGCCACGCGATCGTGATCGAATGCTCTAGATGATGGAGAGGGTTTTGGTGGGTTTTGGGCCAAATTGGAAGGGTGTTGGGCTGCAAAACACACGAGGCCTTCTCGGTCCCTCGGTTAACCGTTGGAGCATCAAACGAAGTCGAAATGGTACGAAACTTGACAGGCGGTCTACCGGTAGTAAACCAAGGCCGCTTGGCAAGTCTCGGTCCAATCCGGAAATGTTTAACCCCCACACACGAAAATAAGGTAAAAATGACCACCGGAGGAGATAGGAGCGCCGGAATGCAAAACGGACAATGGGGAAAATGCTCGGATGCATGAGACAAACACATATGCAAATGCAATGCACATGATGACATGATATGAGATGCATGACAACGACAACAACACACGGAGACAAAAACCCGAACCCGAGGAAATAAAATAACTTAGCGCCGGAAATGGCAAGAGTTGGAGTACATATAAGGTAAATTACATCTGGGGTGTTACAACATCACCCTCTCGAAATAGGATTTCGTCCGCTTTATTGATAAAGCATCCGTCCATACAACCAAGTCTCAACCATAGTCATAAAAGGAAACTGATGGGGCTACAACATAAAGCATACGTCCATACAACCAAGTCTCAACCATAGTCATAAAAGGAAACTGATGGGGCTACAACACAAACACACCCAAACGAAAGAAGAAGAAACATAAAAAGGTCGTCAGAGCAAGCCACAAAGCAGACGAATGGTCGAAGAGCCGACGCGTGAAAGACAAACAGAGCGGCCAAATAGAGCTGAAGCCGGTCACGATCTCTCGGCCTAGCGAGCGGATGCCAGTGCTGCAAGAAGGCAAGAAATTTGAAGAACGAGTCATAAGTACGCTGCAGGAACACTCTGTAGGATCGAAAGTATGTCTAGAGGGGGGTGATTAGACTACTTGACCAAATAAAAATCTAGCTTTTCCCAATTTTAAGTCTTGGCAGATTTTAGCAACTTAGCACTAGTCAATTAATCAACCTACACATGCAAGTCTAAGAGTATAGCAGCAGAATATAAAACATTGCACATGAAGGTAAAGGGAGGAGTTTGGAGGAAGCAAATGCAATGTAGGCACGGAGATTTTTGGCGTGGTTCCGATAGGTGGTGCTATCGTAAATCCATGTTGGTGGAGACTTCAACCCACGAAGGGTAATGGTTGCGCGAGTACACGGAGGGCTCCACCCACGAAGGGTCCACGAACAAGCAACCTTATCTATCCCACCATGGCCATCGCCCACGAAGGACTTGCCTCACTAGGTTAGATCTTCATGAAGTAGGCGATCTCCTTGCCCATAAAAACTCGTTGGTTCAACTCCACAATCTTGTCGGAGTCTCCCAAGTGACACCTAACCAATCTAGGAGACACCACTCTCCAAAAGGTAATAGACGGTGTGTTGATGATGAACTCCTTGCTCTTGTGCTTAAAATGATAGTCTCCCCAACACTCAACTCTCTCTCTCACTGATTTGAATTTGGTCGAAACAAGATTTGAGTGGAAAGAAACTTGGAGAAGGCTAGAGGTCAAGATTCAAATGGTTGGAATGGAATATCTTGGTCTCAACACATGAGTAGGTGGTTCTCTCTCAGAAAATGAATGTTGGAAGTGTAGGCATATGCTGATAGCTCTCTCCACGAATGAAGAGTGGGTGGAGGGATATATATAGCCTCCACACAAAATATAACCGTTACACACAAATCACGAAACTCGGTGGGACCGAATAATGAAACTCGGTCAGACTGATTTAGTTCAAAATGTGAATGTTAGGCTTTTCGGTGGGAACGACATGTCAACCCAGTGTGACTGAATTCATTAGGGTTCGGGCATAACATAATCTCGGTGAGACCGATTACACAAACTCGGTGGGACCGATTTTGGTAATAAGCTAACCAGAGAGTTGGTGAAGCAAACTCGATGGGACCGATTCCCTCATCTCTGTGAGACCAAAACGTTATGAATGGGAAACAGAGAGTTTGCATTGCGAACTTGATGGGACCGATCGCTTATCTCGGTTGGACCGATACGTTACGAAGGGAAACAGAGAGTTTGCAATCCCATCTCAGTGAGACCGAGAACCATATCGGTAAGACCGAAGTGACTAGGGTTTGTGGAAGTGGCCATGTCGCATGAACTCGGTGGCGCCGGATAGAAAGTTTCGATGGAGCCGAGTTCGACTTTTGGTTTGGGACATATGTGGATATGAGAAAGTAGTTGAGGATTATTGGAGCATATCACTAAGCATTTTGAGCAAGCAACCCATTAAGCAACACCTCATCCCCTTTTAATAGTATTGGCTTTTCCTATGGACTCACTATGATCTTGGATCACTAAAAGTAAAATGTAGTGTCTTGAGCTTTAGAGCTTGAGCCAATCTTTTGTCCTGAGCATTTTGAGGGGTCCACATTTCTAATCCATGCCATGACAATCATTGAGCTTTCCTGAAATATTTATCTTGAGATATCATTAGCTCAATGAGCTATATGTTGTTAGGAATTACCAAAACCACCCAGGGATAGTTGCACTTTCAATCTCCCCCTTTTTGGTAATTGATGACAACATATAGATCAAAGCTTCGACAAATGATAATAAGATTGAAATACATTGTCGCTTTGAGAAGTATGTGATAAACAAGAGCTCCCCCTAAATTTGTGCATTATTTAAATTTGCTTTTGAATGCAAATTCACAATCGATTAGGATCATGGGTTACTCTTCCATGTCACATACATCTTGGCGGAGTGCTCAAAATGATATGATTTAAAAGCACACACTCATCACCAAGCAAAGTGAATGATCATATATGGGATATAAGAGATAATATCATCGAGGCAAGCATTAAAGTAGCATATGGTCAAACACATGATCAAACAAGTGTCTCACACAGACATAAAGTATCGACCAAGCACACAATAAAGTTCAACCAAAAGCAAGAGAGACAAAGTAGCAAAAACACTCTCTCTTGAAGCCTATGATCTATACATTTCTCCCCATTTGGCAACAAGTTACCAAAAAGTTCGAAAATGCATAGTGCTATGCGTCTCTCAGGACTGGTCTTTGGGAGGTGGTGTAGAGAGAACTCCGAGAACAAAGGCATCTGTTGATGTAGTTGGAGCTGGTGGAGTGGGTGCTGGAGGTGGCACTGAAGCTGTAGCTGCTGGTGCTCACGATGTAGCTCTAGAATCTAGTACCGGCACTACAGCAGACCTCTGACCTCGTGGCACTTGCTGAAAAGCATCCGTAGTTGCCTTTACTCTCTTCTCCTCAACTTCCTCCTAGAGCTACTCAACTGCGGCCTGTATTGCAGTCACTCTGAGGTCAAGATCATAGAATTTTGTCTCAACAATCCTTTCCAAGCTCTCTTGATTCCGAGTCAGGGTGTCCATGCCCTTCTCAATTTTCAATGTTGCTTGTATCAGACAACCCAATTGATCTTGTTTGCTTTTCAGGAACACCTGAGATGCTTCCTCAGCAGTTGGCATCCTTGCAGCTTTTTCTGCTTTAGCCTTAGCTCTCTTCTCCTGTGCTTCAGCTGATGAAGGTTCATTCTCATTCATCACAACTGTGTTATCTTCATGTTTTGGGTGCAAAGGTAAGTGCTCCTTGTCCAACAGGTAGGTGCATGTGCCCATCTTTGAGTTGATGAGCTCCTGAATGTGTGGAGCATACCCACAAGATCTTTTCTGGTCAGCAGCTATCCTCTTGATTGTCTCTACAATCAGACTAATGACCTTAGATTTTTGAGGTATATCAAATATTTATAGAAAGTTGATGGAATGTCCTCTAATCATCTTGTGATCCCCAGACTTGGGTAGCAAAGTATGCCTTAAGATGGTGCTGATAGTGGTTAGACCAGACAACAAATAGTGTACAAATCCAAGCTTGTGTGTCTCCAAAGCTTTATTCGGGATCTCTTTGTACATGTTTGCCATAGAGTTGTGGTCTTTCTTCTTCTTGGCATACACATCCAAATCATCATCATGTTCCTTTGGGGCATTGATCAACTTGGCCCATTCTTCAACAGTTGATTGGTACCTCGTACCTTCAGACATCTATACTATCCTTCCATCTAGATAGAAATGAGCAGTGGAGTAAAATTGCATAACTAGCTCATCATTCCATTTGGTCAACTTTTGACCCACAAACTCATCAACTCCACAAGCTTTGTAACTTTCTTGTACACTTGGGAAATAGTCTTCATTCTCATCAATGAATTCCCAATCGACCCATTTCATATCATACCTAATTGGCTTCTTGTCAAGCAGGATAGTCTCATAGAAATCCTGTCGTTCCTTGGTGTGGAACCTATAGTCAATAGCAGTCCTCCTCCTCACAGCATAAGGATCAGACAGTCTCCACAATCTCAGTCCTGCATCCTTCCTCATATTCATGTCCTCAGCTACTGGATGAGCATCATTGTGGTCTGGAATCTTGGGTTTTAGTTTTCTTAGCACTAGGGCTTCAGCATCCTCTTCTTCAACTTCGGGAACTAGGGCCATGTTCTTCTCTTCAGCTGGGATGTTTCTGGTGCTTCTATTGGGCTTAGACTTGGTCGTTTGAGAAGCAACTTTGGGAGCAATTTTGGGCTTCGAAGCAGTAGCCCCTGATTTGATAGCATCTCCCATAAGCTTTTGTGACTTGGGTGCTGGAGCAGCATCCTCTTCCTCTTCATCTTCTTCTGACTCTCTCATGATGGAGGATCTACCAAGCACTCTAGCAGTGGTCTTCTTGACCCTCTCCTTCCTCTTCTTGCCATCTCCGGCCTCTTCGGGTTCAAGAGTGAACTCCATAGTTTCTTCAGTGGAGGCTATGGCCTTAGACATAGGAATCCTTTTTGCTGGTACCCTCTTATGTAATCTTGGCTTGGTTGTTGCAGCTATGCCATACTCTTTCTTCAGCACCTTCTTCTTGGAGCTGACTTCCTCCTCAGTGGCCACATAGTCCTCATCTTCAGAATCTGAGGTTTTCTTCTTCCTTGACCTAGTGGCTACCTTTGGCAAATTACTGGGAGTGCTCCTGCTGCCATCATCTGAGGTACTTGAGGGACTAGTGCCCTCACTCATTTGCACTTGCTCTTCTGACCTGTTCTGGCTATCACTCTGGTCTGACATCTTGGCAATCAAACTGACAAAAAACCCTGTGAATAGATATATATATATATGAGGTAGAATAGATGAGCATCACAAAGTGCAGCATTTTTGCAAAACTGATGACTCGAAAACTTAGTTTTAGTTCTCCACATAAAGCATTTCAGTGCTACCTATTTGTTAAACTCGGTGATACTGAAGCAATTTTGGAACCTAAACTAGTGAACTCGGCCAGACCGAGTCACAGTTCGGTGGCACCGAGACTGCTAGGGTTTTACAGAGAACCAAACTCGGTCACACCGATTTGCAATTTTCGGTCAGACCGAAAACGCATGTGCAAAGGCCTAAGCCAAATCGGTGAGACCGATTTCTACAACCCGGTCGGTCCGAGATGTGTTCGGCGGAAACCTAACCCTAAATTTTTAAATCAAACCTAACCTAAAGGATGTTTTCTGTGGATAGATTCTTTTCATACGTGGTAAAGATCATGGCAAAGCAATGTGCTATGAGTCAGAGTAAGGAAATAGCACTAAGAGTCGAACCCATACCCTAGTTCGGCGGGGGTTCGCTACGGCGACAGTGGCGGAGCAGAATTCTGTTGATGGTGATGGAAACCAGCGGCGGGAGGTCGCTAGCGGCGAGGAGACAATCTGGAGACCCGAGGAGGCAGAGCAGGACACACGCGCAGGCTGAGCAGTTTAAAGAAATTTCCAAAATCTCACCCATCGGTTTATATATCCCGACCCTGTCGGTGTGACCGAGTGGAACAGCTCGATGGCACCGAGATGCAGAATCGCAAGCGGTTACTGCAACTCGGTGTGACAGAAAAGTTTAAATCGGTTGCACCAAGATGGAAAACCTAGATCAAGTTAGTGAACTTGGTGTGACCGAAGTGGATGACTCGGTCGTACCGAAATGCACAAAGTGGTTTTGGAAGTTTAAGTCTATGACAAATCGGGGACTCCGAGTGCTCCTCACACAGAGCAGTTCGAATCTGACTTGATCAAACTTTGTGATGTAGTATGAATAGAGTTTGAGACAAGAAAAGCATAGATAGCTAGAGGAGGTTCTTAGGCATTCTTGTCCATCCACTTGGCAAAATAGAAAACGCCAAACAATCAAAATAACAAGTGGATGTCCTCGAATGAGTAAAATATGCAATCAACATGCTCACACAATAAAATGGCAAATGAAATATGTGACAAAGCATGCACAAACACTCTAGCATCTACTCCCTCCGTTCGGAAATACTTGTCGCAGAAATGGATGTATCTAGACGTATTTTAGTTCTAGATACATCCATTTTCGAGACAAGTAATTCCGAACGGAGGGAGTATCAAGCAATTGACGATGACTAGGTCATCTATATATGAGTATATTGACTGAGGGGTCAAATGAGAACATTTGATCGTAGGTCATACTCATCGTTTAAGCACAAGTGGGGTTGCCACTTTTACATAAAGCATTGTTGTGCTCACACCTTTAGAGTTGCTTTAGCCCAATTGATTAGAGTAAAGCTCCCCCTAGATGTGATACCCCCCTAAGAGGGATGAACTAGCCTTAGGTTTTGTCGATGATGACTTCATGTAGGTGTTGAAGATGTAGATGCTCAATGTAGATGTAGATCATTTGGAGCAATCCATTGGAGTGAGTTGCACTTTCAATACCTACATGGGTTAGTCCCACAAGGAACAAACAAGGATATCAATAGACCTAGAGTGATGTTCACATAAGATGATGTCCATGTAACATCCCAAAATTCTAAATTTTGGAATGTTATAATAAATAGATAGATTGGCTGGATTGTTTGATTGATTGACTGAAAGTGAGTGAAATTGAAACTTTTGAAAGTTAAATGAGAGGGAATAAAAGGACTTTCCCAAACTTTCATTTTTGCATTTTATGATCTCCATGAATTCAAATTCTTTTCACCACAAAACCCTGGAGAGAAGATGACATGACTTCTTCCATTTATTTAAATGACAAGGGGTGTTGAAAATATTTGAATTTCATTTGGAAAATATTTCCAATTCTGAAACTTTATGCAACTCAATGATTTTCATGAGAGAAGATAAAATGACTTCTTCAAATTATATGAAATATGAGTTGGGAGTTTCAAAGTTCTTTGAATTTATTTTCAATTTGGAGTTATTTGAGTTTTACTCAAATTATTTTTCTCCAAAAATAAACTATATGGAAATCAGGGTAACATGATTCCCTACATTAGAAAATTGGAGAAAAATTAATTTGAAATCATTTTGGTATTTTAAAAATGATTTTTGTTGGATTTTAATAGACCGGTAGCACTCTTTGTTTTATCTGAATTTGTGTGAATTTAATTTAGTGCTACAAAAATGTTCATGTCGTAGAAAATCTTTTTCTGAAAATTTTGATATATTATATGCCTATATAAAATTTTTAGTTATTTTGTTTTGTTTATTTTTCTACTGTCTGGAAAATCTTTATAAAAAAACTTCTTTCCCTTCTGCCGAACTGGGCCGACCCAGCGCCAGCCCAGCCCTGTTCTCTCTCTCTCTCTCCGCCCCACGGCCCAGCAAGCTGAATTGGCCCATGGCCTCTCTCCCTCGAGCGAACTGCCTCCGCCCCGGTCGCCCGTTCCCTCCCTCTCTCTCCCTCGGACGCTGACAGGCGGGCCCCGCATCTTCTTCCTCCTCCCGCAAGGCAACAGGAGTTCTGCTCCTGTACGCCATCGCCGGCGACGCCGTCCTCGCCTCGGACTCTCCCTACCCCTCGCCCAAGCACCCCGCCGCCCCTCCTCTTATATATACTGGGGACCCCGGCCCCGTTTTCTTCATCAGGCCGAGCTGCCGACCTCGCAGCCGCCGCCACACCCTCACCGGAGTTGCCGGCGCCACCGAGCTTCGTCGCTGACGCCCCGCTCCGCCCCGCCACTCCCGACCGACGCCGCCCCCTCCATCTTCACCGTCGCGCCGTGCCGAGCCCCCTGACTCTCTCGCCGCCGCCGGAGACCCACCGTAGTCGCCGCCCCGTCGACGTTCGAGCCGCCGCCGCCGTCCCCCTCGCCGGTGGCAGCCACCGTCGCCGCGGTACGCCTCGCCTCTTTCCTCCCCGTCTGATCTACGATCGATGGTCCGGATTAGATCTAGGTTTCGTTTTTTTCAAACAGGTATGTTTAGTTAACGAACGTTCATACGTTTAGCGTCGGCAGCGAATGTTCATATATTAGATTTGTTTTGTGGCCAGGGACCCGTTTGTAAGTATTTTAATTGCAGCTTAGTCCCTGTTTTTCAAACGACTATAACTTTTTGCTCGTTAGTCCAAATCCAACGAAACCAATGCCCACGTCTTCGTTATGATCCCCTCTAACCATTAATCCAAATCAAAAATAATTTTGAAAAGTTTAAAATTTGAATTAGATCAGATTTGAATTCAAACTTCGTTTGATCATAACTTGAGTTTCATAGCTCCGTGTGAGTTATTTCTTTTTGCAAATCGAAGCTCTTGACCTAAACATTCTTATAAGGCCAAATTCACATAATTTTGGTACTGTTAGAAATGGTTTTATGTTGCAAGATTTATTTGCTTGGTTTTGATGTTTCCGAATCATCTTCTTCGTTCTTTTTGATCTTTTGAGTGATTGCTTATGTGTGGTTACGATTGCTTGCTTACGATAGATTGACCGGAGTGTGACGAGTAGAACTATCAAGAGTTTTGAGTGCGCATCATCTTCATCAACATAGCAGGCAAGTTCACACCTTGATCATATTCCTTCCATACCCAGTTTTTTTGCATTAGATCAATCTTCACACATTGCATGATTAGGATCTAATTAAACTGTGGGATGGGAAGTAGATGAGGTAGTACCTATTACCTGTTTATTATCAAACCTTTGGGAGTTACTTCTACGTTTGCTTATTATGCCATGCTATGCTAGTAGACGTGGATTGGGTTTTGAGAGTATCCATGACAGATGTAAGATTGTTAATTAATGGTTTACTTAAGGTGGCAACTTAAACACACATCTGGGTGGATTGAGGCACCTGGTTATTATAGGATTGCCTGTCTAGGCACCTAGGTAATCCAGGACTTGCCTGTTTTCTTGGACCGCCACCCAGGCTCAAAGGGATCATGAGATTTTTCAAACTAGAAACTTCCGTGTGCAGCCACAAGCCATTATGGGCTCTGGCATAGTTGATTAAGTTGTGCGAACTCTTACAGTGGTAGACTAGCAGATGTAGGGGATGTAGGTGGTACGGTCTACCCGATCGTAAGGTGCTAGCGCTTCTGAAAGACTATGTCTCGGTCATCCGTTTCTCAAACACCCTGTAGTGCGAGAAACCAAATGGAGGCGATTGAGTCTTGTGGGGAAAAGTGCGCAAACCTCTGCAGAGTGTATAAACTAATCATGATTAGCCGTGTCCCCGGTTATGGACATCTTGAGTATCTAGTTCTTGGATTATCCTGTTGATCTCATCACGTTACTTGAATTAACTTTGTTGGGTTTTAATGATGTTACTTAATTGGGATTGAGAATGCTGTCAACCATTCTCAATGTTCAACAACCACCATGATAGTTAATTAAAATGTATTCCTTTGCAGTAGGGAAAAATTTGCTTTACGCAAAAACCTTATAACCATAGAGCTTTTCCACCAGCCAAATATGCATGTAGTGATAGTCTTTGTTCATCATTCTCTATGGTGTGAATTTGCCAGTACATTCAATGTACTGACCCTCTGTGGCTGCAACGTCTCATGTTGCAGGATTATCTTACGACGAGTAAGTGATACGTTAGGGTTACGATTTCTACACTCAACTTTGCCGTTGGTGTTGATGGGAATCCACAACCTTGTTACTTCCGCTATTTTGGATTTGAGGTAATAGTATTTACGTTACTTTTACATGTGATTTACCTCTGTTATAAATCCTCAAGTACTGTGTGTGTCAGCATACCGATCCAGGGATGACACTTAAGCACAGAGACTTGACCCATTCGGGTCGGGTCGCTACAGTCCATGGAAGCATTAGGTTACCTTGTCCCTTGTCTTACCAACAAGAGGGTTTGTGACTCCTAGAACTAGTGCAAGATGTGGAAGTTGTTCGCACATGTCCTTGCCAAAACATATGAGTGAAGTATGTTGGTGGAGTCACCCTCAAGAACTCTCTAGTTCTTCTTCTTCGGGATCCACATCATCTTGATGGGAATCCTTGGTGTTGTAGTCGTACTTGATGTAGTCTTGGGAACCCACTTGACCAAGGCCTTGGGAGCTTCTTCAAATGCATCAATCTCCTCTTGAAGCTTGTCCTTCGCTTTTAGCTTGTGGTTTTGTGGTGGAAGATCATCTTGAGCTTGTGTCACTTGGAAAGAAGTAGGATCATACTTCTCTTGTTGAGGAACAAACTTCGTCTTGGGGTATTGATCTTCTTCCCACTCAACTCCATTGGCATTGAACTTCCGTTCAAAACTAACACCTTGATTCTTCCGGTGTCTTCCTTGCTTGCTACAATTTCCTCAAATTGCTTACTTCCGGCAAGGCTCTTGTAAACACCTTTCTCTATAATTCCCTTCAATAAGCTATTTTCTTGCTCAAGTGTAACTTGGCTAAGAGAGTCATTAGTGGAATCAAGAGAACTACTAGAAGCAACAACATTAGATTTAGCATGATTATTGTTACTACTAGATGAAGAATCTTTCTTACTCTTGTTGCTAGATTTAACTTGTGGCATGTAAGTAGACAAGAGTAAACACTTGGTAATGTAAGAAGAACTTTTCTTGCGAAGATCATCATTTATTGCCTTTAAGAACTCAAGCTCTTGCTCAAGGTTGAGCTTTTGAAAGCGTAATTTCTCATGAGTCTTTAAATGTTCTCAATGATCTTCCAAGGTAGTTTCATGAGCTAAATTAAGAGTGTTTAGTTCTTTAGTCAGACGCTCAATCTCCTTCTTATCATCGTCATTTGTTTTATCTCGATTAGCATGATCAATAGTAAGTTCATCATAGTTTTCATAACTAGAGTTGTCAACAAGTAAATCATCATCTCCTAGCAAATCATCTTCATCACTATTGAAATCAACAAACTCGGGGTGTGATACCTTTGGGCCTTTAGCCATGAAGCACCTCCAATTCCTTCATTTGGTGAGTCAAATATGTCGTAGGAGTTGTTTGACACAAGTGCTAGACTGGAAACACCTTCATCTTGAG
Source organism: Triticum dicoccoides (assembly GCF_002162155.2). Lineage (NCBI taxonomy): Eukaryota > Viridiplantae > Streptophyta > Magnoliopsida > Poales > Poaceae > Triticum > Triticum dicoccoides. The sequence continues at coordinate 420,813,455 of NC_041390.1, read as the reverse complement.
TATATTTGGAGTCGGAGTGATAACTTCTCTCGGAGTGATTGTCGGAGTCGGGTCCGGATACCCATTCACCAACATGAGCTTGATGTCTTCGTTTTGTGTAGCTCCTTGATGATTTGTCCTTCCTTCCCGAATCCTTGCTTCTCTGTGATGTTCTTCATTTATAACGGTCATGTCTAGTCCTTCTCTCTCTAGGTGGTGATTCTTCTCTTCTACTTCTCCGTTTGGGTGAATCTTCTCTTCTTTTGCAGGGAGCCGTACACTCATTGGAGTAGTGTCTGGGTCTTCCACAATTGTAGCAATTACGTTCACGACTCGAAGATCTTTTGTCATTGTAGGACCTTGACTTGGAACTTCTCTCATTGCTTCTACTCTTGTAGAACTTGTTGAAGTTCTTCACCATTAGGCTCAATTCTTCATTGAAGGTTTGTTTCCCACTTGATGATGTAGGAGCATCACATGAGGCTTTGTAAGCACCACTTGACTTGTTGTGAAGCTCTTCCTTATCCTTGAGTGGCATCTCATGAGCAACACTTCTTACAATGACTTTCGTTGGCTTGAGATCTTTGTAATTGGGCATCATTTGAATCAATGTACACACGGTATCATATTTTTCATCCAAGGCTCTTAGGATCTTTTTGATGATGAATCTGTCGGTCATATCTTCACTTCCTAAGCCAGCAATCTCATTTGTGATGAGAGCAAGCCTAGAGTACATTTCAGCGACACCTTCACCATCCTTCATTTTGAACTTGTCACTTTGACTTTGAAGCACATCCAATTTGGATTCCTTGACGGAGTTGGTACCTTCGTACATATCAATCAAAGTATCCCAAATTTCCTTTGCATTCTCAAGATGGCTGATTTCGTTGAATTCTTCAGGGCACAATCCGTTGAAGAGGATATCGCAAGCTTGAGCATTGTATTGCAGCATCTTCAACTCTTCCGCGGTAGCTACACGGTTTGGTTCTCTCCCATCAAAGAGTTCACCTTGCAAGCCAATAAACACAATAGCCCAAACGGCGGGGTTATGTCCAAGAATATGCATTTTCATCTTATGCTTCCAACTAGAAAAATTAGTACCATCAAAGTAAGGACCTCTACGGTGGTAATTTCCCTCGCTAGACGCCATACTCTCCTAGGTTGTAAAACCAAGGATATGATCACCAAATGCTATGGAAATTAAGGCAAATGGAGACCAAAGCTCTGATACCACTTGTAGGATCGAAAGTATGTCTAGAGGGGGGGGTGATTAGAGTACTTGACCAAACAAAAATCTAGCCTTTTCCCAATTTTAAGTCTTGGAAGATTTTAGCAACTTAGCACTAGTCAAATAATCAACCTACACATACAAGTCTAAGAGTATAGCAGTGGAATGTAAAACATTGCACATGAAGGTAAAGGGAGGAGTTTGGAGAGAGCAAACACAATGTAGACACGGAAATTTTTGGCATGGTTCTGATAGGTGGTGCTATTGTACATCCATGTTGGTGGAGAGTTCAACCCACAAAGGGTAATGGTTGCGCGAGTCCACGGAGGGCTCCACCCACAAAGGGTCCACGAACAGGCAACCTTGTCTATCCCACCATGGCCATCGCCCACGAAGGACTTGCCTCACTAGGGTAGATCTTCATGAAGTAGGCGATCTCCTTGCCCATACAAACTCTTTGGTTCAACTCCACAATCTTGTCGGAGGCTGCCAAGTGACACCTAACCAATCTAGGAGACACCACTCTCCCAAAGGTAATAGACGGTGTGTTGATGATGAACTCCTTGCTCTTGTGCTTCAAATGATAGTCTCCCCAACACTCAATTCTCTCTCACTGATTTCGATTTTGTGGAAAGAAGATTTGAGTGGAAAGCAACTTGGAGAAGGCTAGAGATCAAGATTCATATGGTTGCAATGGAATATCTTGGTCTCAACACATGAGTTGGTGGCTCTCTCTCAGAAAATGAATGTTGGAAGTGTAGGCATGTTCTGATAGCTCTCTCCAGGAATGAAGAGTGGGTGGAGGGGTATATATAGCCTCCACACAAAATCTAACCATTACACACAAATCACGAACGTCGGTGGGACCGAATAATGGAACTCGATCAGACCGATTTAGTTCAAAATGTGAATGTTAGGCTTTTCGGTGGGACCGACATGTCAACCCGATGTGACCGATTTCATTAGGGTTAGGGCATAATGTAATCTCGGTGAGACCGATTACACAAACTCGGTGGGACCGATTTTGGTAATAAGCTAACTAGAGAGTTGGTCAGGCAAATTCGGTGGGACCGATTCACTCATCTCGGTGAGACCGAAATGTTATGAAGGGGAAACAGAGAGTTTGCATTGCGAACTCGGTGGAAAGATCGCTCATCTCAGTTGGACTGAGACGTTACGAAGGGAAACAAAGAGTTTGCAATCCATCTCGGTGAGACTGAGATCCCTATTGGTAAGACCGAAGTGACTAGGGTTTGTGACAGTGGCTATGTCAAATGAACTCGGTGGCGCCGGATAGAAAGTTTCGGTGGGGCCTAGTTTGACTTTTGGTTTGGGACATATGGGTATATGAGAAAGTAGTTGAGGATTTTTGTGGCATATCACTAAGCATTTTGAGCAAGCAACCCATTAAGCAACACCTCATCCCCTTTTAATAGTATTTGCTTTTCCTATGGACTCAATGTGATCTTGGATCACTAAAAGTAAAATGTAGAGTCTTGAGCTTTAGAGCTTGAGCCAATCTTTTGTCCTTAGCATTTTGAGGGGTCCACATTTCTAATCCATGCCATGCCAATGATTGAGCTTTCCTGAAATATTTATCTTGAGATATCCTTAGCTCAATGTGCTATATGTTGTTAGGAATTACCAAAACCACCTAGGGATAGTTGCACTTTCACACTCGCTTAATCACCATCTTATTGCGAGTAGTCCAAAGAGTCCACATCATAGCCGCGAAGATAAGCCAGAACAGTCGGCGCTTACGGCCAACCTGAGTGGCCCTTACATGCAGAAACTCTTCAAGGTCATGGGCTTCCCACTCCGGTCCCAGAGACTCACGTACAAAGCAGAAAAGTGCATGTGCTTCTACACACGAGAACAAGATATGCGTTCCCGTTTCCGGGACGAGGCAAAGGGAGAAAAGGCCATTGCCCGGACCATGGTGTATCAGCACCTCGGTCCCCAAAGGTAAGCGATCTCTGAGAAGCTGCCACACGAAAATCTTGATCTTCAGGGGCATCGACGCCTTCCACAATGGGGATAACCACTGGAGAACCGGCAGCCGGCATAGCACCTGATAAGCGGAGCTTATAGGGAATTCCCCCGAAGGAGAAAGACTCCAAGAAATAGTGTCAGGATCCTGGGACAGAGGAAGATGGACTACTTCCCTCAAGTCTGCCCATTCCTTGACCTCAGCTGGTCCGAATGAGCGGCATAACGTAATGTTCCATCCCTCATCCAAAGCAGCCGCAGAAACAAGAATAGTCGGGTCGTCACAAATTGCAAAGAGCCTCGGAAACCGCATGCGGAGACGCTCCCCATCAAGCCAGGGGTCCAACCAAAACTGGGTCCCAGACCCATTACCAACCGAGAACCACAAACCCAGCCTAATCTCATCCTTGATGGCCTGGACAGATTTCCAAAACTAGGACCCAGTCGAGTGCGAGCAAGCCAAGATGGGTTGGCCTTGTAGGTACTTGGACTCAATCAGCTACAGCCACAAACCTCCATCTCCCCGCAAGATCTGCCAAACCCAATGAAGCATGATCACCACGTTCATACGTCGAGACACAGGGATGCCCAACCCACCTTGGTCCTTTGGAAAGAAAATGTCAGCCCATTTCACCATATGATACTTAGGCCGACCATCACCTGCCTGCCAGAAGAACCTAGCCAGCTCCTTGTCAAAGGAACTATGCACACCCTCGGGCAAGATGTACATCCCCATCATATACATGGAGAGTCTGGCAAGGTTAGAGCTAATGAGGACAATTTTGCTTCCTTTAGATCTGAACCTACCGCACCAGGGCTTCGCACGGGACGCTACTCGTCCCACAAGCGGATCATACCCACTCACCAAAATCCTGGGCTCAGCCATGGGCATCCCCAAGTAAGATATGGGGAATGAAGCCAACCTACACTTGAGGTTATCCTCGATCCTGTGCTGCTCAGCCTCCGAGTAGCCAAGGACCACAACCTCGCTCTTATCAAAGTTAATCTTAAGTCCAGACATTTCCTCAAAGCAGAGCAAAATGAACTTAAGATTAACAATGTTCGAGTCCGAACCTTCCACCGTAATCATGGTGTCATCCGCATACTGCAAGTGGGTAACCCTCCATCCGGAATGAGATGACTAACCACACCCTTAAGGTGGCCGGCCAACTTGGCCTTATCTAGGATGCCCACAAGGGCATCAACTGCAAGGTTGAAAAGCAAGGGGGAGATAGGATCCCCTTGCTTTACCCCTGGAGGCCTAGAAGAAGGGTCCCACTTCGCCATTGATGTTGATCACCGTGTTCCCAAATCTAACCAATTGCATGATCCAGGAGCACAATCGCTCGTCAAATCCTCGTTGTTGCATCACCAACCTCAAAAAGGACCAGTCCAGACGGTCATAGGCCTTCGGGAAATCCAGTTTGAGGAAGACCCCCTTAAGACCCTTCGACGCCACCTCATGGACAATCTCGTGAAGGGCAAGAATCCTGTCATGGATCTGCCGGCCCTTCAAGAACGCGGACTGGAGGGGGTGGGCAATCCTTTCCACCACGGGGGATAAATGGGTCGGGCAAACCTTTGCAAAGATTCACTCAAACACATTGATCACCGTGATGGGGCGGAATTGCCGAATATTCATCGCCCCAACTACTTTGGGGATCAGAGATATGACGCCATAATTAAATCCTAGCCATGTCAAGAGTTCTGATATAGAACTCATGGAACATGGGCATAATGACCGGACGCAGGATCTCCCAGAATTTTTGGAAGAAAACTACCGGAAGGCCATCCGGCCCCGCGGCCGAGCAAGCTTCCATAGAAGCAGTCGCCCGTCCCACCTCCTCAGGAGATAAAGGGAGACTAAGCTCTGCATTATCCGCATCGGAGACCTGGTCGGCAAGCGGCCAAAAGTCGGCACAGAGGGAGACGCCTCCATGCGGCTCAGCCAAAAACAACTCCTTATAGATGGAGTTAATATGGGTGGAGATGTCCTTTGGGCTTTCCATAAGAACATCCCCATCCCAGAGGAAAGGGATGGCACATTTCCGCCTGTGACCATTGGCTATCACTTGGAAGTAGGCAGTGCTTGCATCCCCTTTAAGGAGCCAGTTCTGCCCCCGTCGATGCTTCCAAAACAGCTCCTCGTTCTTGTAAATGTCCATGAGCGAGGCCTCAAGGGAGTATCTCCTAATCCAGTCATCAGGAGACAGGCCCGGCCCATCCGCAAGGCCATCTAGTACCTTAATATGATCCAGTAGGGCCCCTTTACGGGCCCGAAGATCAGCACCAAGGTTTTCCTCCAAGCCCTTCATGGCCTGACGGGCCATTTTAGCACAGTGATGCCAGACATCCATAGCACAGAACACACGAGGCGGGGACACGACAACCTCTAACCAGCGGTCGCGAACCAGCTCAAAGAAACCCGGTTGCTCCAACCAAAATGCCTCAAAGCGGAAGCGACGGGTTCTAGGGGGCATCATTCCCTGAAGAGAAAAGCAGGGGGGTATGGTCGGAGCCAATCCGAGTAACCGCCTTGAGGGACCACAATGGGAACATCACTTCCCACTGGGCCGACACAAATACCCGATCCAAAACACTCCGGATGGGGTCCGCCTGCTTATTCGTCCACGTGAACCTAGCCCCTACATGGGCTATCTCACGAAGAGCAAGATCTGCAATGCAGTCATTAAATAGACGCATGCAGACACAATCAACATTAGGATAGCTTTTATCAGAAGCCCACCTAATGAAGTTGAAGTCCCCGACCACCACTACCGGAGTGGTGCACCGCTCCACCTTATTTTTCAGCTCGGCAAGGAAGTCAGCAGAGTGCCCATGATCCATAGGTCCATAGATAAAAATCACCTCCAGCTGAGGTGAACTCGTCGGTCGGTGACGGACATGCTCAGGAAGAACTCCCCTCGGTCCATATCCTCAACCGAGAAAGCATCCTCCCTGACTCCGAGGAGGATGCCGCCAGATTGTCCCGTAGCAGGCAGCCACTGCCAAGCAAACTGGTGGCGTGAGAGCCCCTGGAGCTCATGCATGCTAAAGTACTGGCGAATCGTCTCCTGAAGTCCCACAATGTCAATCTCTTCTTGCCACACAAACTCGATGAGCTGTTGTCGCCGGCCAGTGAGGCCGAAGCCCCTAATGTTCAAACATAGGAGCTTCATTTAATAACCTCAGTGGAATCCCTAGGCCCCTCAGGGCGGGCCGAGCTAGCCTGCCCGTCAATCGCGGGTCGGGGGGATGCCTTGACCGGCCTGCCACGCTGCACCCACGTAGGGGGCAACGGAGGCCACCAGTCCGAGGGAAGCGGACCTAGAACTAGACCCACACACCTCTATCTGGTGTTTAGTGGGGTTGAGACATGTGGGGGCGCCCTCGTAGAGCCCTCACCGATGGAGGGACAGCATGGGGCATGTCCACCATAGTCTCCACAGGGGGCGTCGCACTAGCCCTGGTCTTGCTATGACTAGGGTCAGTGGGCGCCGGGGTGCTGGATTCACCACACGCCGCACAAGCACGGGCTTCAGTCAATGCTCCATCGAGCCTCTCCTTGGCGCAAATAGCAGAAATCTGCTCAAGGATGGGCCCCTTATCACCACGAAACACAATGCCACTATTAGTGGGCACCTCTGCCAAATGAGACAACTAAGTGGAACCAAGCATAGAAAACTAAGAACCAGAACTAGAGGGGTCTGAGGGGATGGTGGGGATACCTGAGGACAAGTCATGAGTAGACGCCCGCATGGCGGCCTTCTCCTGGATCGTCGGGACACAGCCTTCCAGGAGGACCTGGGACTGGCTGAGCCTCGCACTCTGGCGCACGGCCACCAGCGGAGAAGGCCCGCCCCGCAGCTTGGAGCCGGCCGCGGTAGGAGTCACCGCTACCAGGTCCAAGGGAGGAGACAACACCAAGTCCGGGGACCCCAAGGCTAGAGAAGGCGGGACCTCGGCGAACGCGTGTAGCAGACCACCCCAGGCGATCGCGGAGAGGACGAGGGGTGTACCTCCATCCCCATAGTCACAGTGTCCTCCTCCACGGTCTCCAAGCCATCCTCCAAGCTCGCCACAAGGGGAAGGGAGGCCACGGTCCCGCCCCTTGATGAACCCAGAGAAGCCGTCCCAGCCGGGCAGGAAGACCCACCACTAGTAGTAACCGAGCTACGCCGCCCATCAGACGGAGCTGGGGGAACCTCATCATCATCCTCATCCTCACCAGAAAAGCTCCCATCAGACGAGCCCCCATCTCCCTGTGTCCATCCTCCTGGTGCGACAAAGGAGCTGCGGGGGCCGACCCAGGTAGGTCCTCAGGAACCAGAGACTCAAGTTCGAAGGTCAGGCACTTCCCCTTAGTGCCGAAGTAGAAGATCAGGGACATACCATCAATCTCTGCCGGGGCGGGGCAAAGAATCTCAATGCGCGCAGGGCCATCATCCTCGAAGGATGCCAAGTCAGCAGACACCAACTTGCCCACCGGCTCAGAGATCGCCTTGAGGATGTGTGCAAGCTTGCCACCCCGTGGCCCCGACCTGCCACCACGAATCAAGCCGTAGACAAGGACCCACACCTTAGCCAGAGGGCGCACATGGTCAGGCTCCGCGGCAGCAGCACAAATGGATATCAAGAACTTGTTGATGGGGCACCGGATGACATCATGGGAGCACACGTGGAGCAGCTCAGCGGATGGGAAGGGGACCATCTTGGTCACCTCCCAGGTGAAGGCGGAGTTGCGGAAGTCGCCAATGTACGCGGAGAACTCAGCCTAGATGAGGTCGGCCGAGATCACCACCCTCGACGGCAAGTCCTGCTCAGGGGCCAGAGTGACCATTGCCAGTGTCAATGTCCATTAAAAGTGATTCGGGGAGAGTCCCAGACTTAGCGGCGTTGGAGCGACACACAGATCCAACTTCGAGCGGGGTCTGCTTCACCGGACCCCCGGACTCATCTCCGGTCACTGGTTCCGAACTACGCGCATCCGCGTCCGCCGAGCCTTACCAGGCACCGGTCATTGAATTCAGTTCTGCGGACATCTTCCGGCACTCACCTTTAGGCAATGTGCTAAACTCATTAAACACCCTCTCCTTAGCAGGAGACTTACAGCCGAATTACATCCGGTTTGAGCTGGGGGCTGATGATGGGAAATTTCGCTTCCCACCCACCTCCCACTTAATAGCCACTTTTGAAGATTTAACCGACATGCTCGACTACGACTCCGGAGACATCAATGGTATGGACGATGATGCCGAAGAGGAGCAGGCCCAAAACCCGCCATTTACTGGGCGCTGGACGACCACTGTCGGTGTCAAAACCGGCGGATCATGGGTAGGGGGTCCCGAATTGTGCGTCTAAGGTCGATGGTAACAGGAGGCATGGGACACAATGTTTTACCCAGGTTTGGGCCCTCTCTATGGAGGTAACACCCTATGTCCTGCTTGATTGATCTTGATGAATATGAGTATTACAAGAATTGATCTTGTCGGATGTGGGGTTCCGGCAAACCCTTAAGGTTCGAACACTAGGGTGTGCGCGAAGTCTTTTCCTCCCACTGATCTACGCCCTAGCTCCCTAAGATCTCGCGGACGAACTTGACGAACTCACAACACAGAAAGACACAAGATTTATACTAGTTCGGGCCACCGTTGTGGTGTAATACCCTACTCCAGTGTGGCGGTGGTGGATTGCCTCTTGGGCTGATGATGAACAATACAAGGGGAAGAACAGCCTCCTGAGGGTGAGGTGTTCTCGTGCTTGGCTACTTGTGTGTGTGGGGATGATCTTCCGTATCCGTCCTTGCCTATGGTGGCGGCTAGTCCTATTTATAGAGGCCCTGGTCCTCTTCCCAAACATTGAGCGGGAAGGGAGCCAACAATGGCGGGCAAATTTGAAGGGGGACAGCTAGTACAAGATTTCCTGACAAAGGTGGTCTCCGCCTGCAAAAGGCTCTAGTGGTGACGCCGTCTTGGGCTCCACAATGACCTCCGTCTTGCCGTCCTTCTGGTCTTGGTCTTGTTGCACCGATATGGCAACCTTTGCCTGATGCCTCGGTACTCCTCGCCTGCGCTGGCCTCCTTAGCACCAAAGAGGAAACAAGGACGCTGCGCGCGCTGGCACCTGCCTGGTGTCGATCGTCATGGCTCAAGTCACGAGAGCTTTGTGAGGTTTGCCTCGCCTTGTTATCTCCGCCCCTCGTGAGCCTGCCCGACTAAGCCACTCCAGAGGAGGTCTTGTGCCATCCGCCTCGCGAGGCTTGGCCCCTCGCGAGGGTCTTGGATGCCTTGTTGATGAAGGTGGGCCATACGGCCTGCTGGCTTCACCATACCACGGGCCGCAGGCAGGCAAGTCTGGGGACCCCCGTTCCCAGAACACCGATAGTAGCCCCCGGGCCCAAGGTGCGCTCGGGCTTGGCTTCGCGGCGAAGCCAAGGGTCAAGTACGGAGCACCGCGGGCCCCCAAAAGCCTGCGGCCTCGGTTGACGTGTGGTGGTTGATTGGGCGTGGGCGTCTCCGCTTCCCCATGCTGCCTCGGCAACTGCATGACTTGACAAAAGGCTGGCGCAGGCAGCACTTGCCTTCATTGCTTCTTCTTTGCCTTGCTCCAGATCCCCTTCCTTGCTCTCCGCCACCTCTATCTCCAGATCCGCCCCAATCTCATCCTGTAGCCGCGATTCATGGCACCGCGCAAGGCCAAGGCTTCCTCAGCGCTGGCTTGGTATGAGCCGGCCCTTGAGGTGCCCTCCCCCACGGAGAAGAGCCTCGCCTCTGCGCGCCTGCTGACGGCGGGCGAAAGTAATGAGTGGGGGGAGACCGAGCTCCGGCTTGCCTCTGATGTGCCGGAGCCCGAGGAAAGCACCTTCTTCCTCTTCTTCTCGAGCAATGTTGCCATCGGGTTGGTTCCTCCCTTCTCTGATTTCTTTTACGAAGTCCTCCACCACTATGGGCTGCAGGCGTTGCATCTCCATCCCAACTCTGTCCTCCTCCTGTTCATCTTTGCCTACTAATGTGAGGCGTACCTCGGCGTGATGCCGTCTGTGGCACTCCTGGGCCATTTCTTCTTCCTCCGTTTCAGCGAGGGTCACATCTCCGGATGCGCTAACTTCTTCGCATCCGACAAGGCCAACTCGATCTCGAGCATCGGGATGAGGGACGACAACATTCAGTCCAAATGGATCATGATGGACGCCAAGTGCGCCGATCCGCATCTGGCATTGCCTACGGTGGCGCCCTCTCTCCACGAGGGTGGCCCAGGGCGGAGCTTGCTGATGAGCGGGCATCATCTATGTTGGGGCAGATGGTAACCGACCTGAAGCCGGGCAACACGAGGATGGCGAAGGTTATGGGGGTCATGCTTCTGAGGGAGTTCGTGACACTGCGAGTAGCCCCACTCCAGGCGCGTGCACACCCCCTGCGGGAGATTGAAGAAGAGGGAAACAAGACCCGCCTGAGGCCGAGGCCCCTGCCTGACGATGAATTGGCCACTGTTCTGTGCCTCATAGTCGGGTACAACCAGGAGTACCCACCAAGCGCCTTCGTCCCCTTGTTCCAACACAAGGATCGGGAGGAATTCGTCGCCTCCAGGCCGACCTTTGACGCATGTAGGTTGGTGCTGCCGGCGCTCCTGGGAACCCCTGCGACACTGAAACCGGTGGAGGTGTCTTCTGACGAGCCCCGCGAGGAGGGAGAAGAGGAGGTGGAACCAGAGAAGACTCTAGAAGAGGTGGGGGAGACTTCCCCTCTAAGCAAGGCCGAGATCCTCCGCGCCCTTCCTGACGATGCCGAGGCCGATGTCGGCCGAAGGGAGAGGGAGTAGCCCCCCATCCCGACCAGGGGTAGGTCGTCGTTGGTGCCTCACGATGCCGCCTCCGCCCTGATGCTGTTAGGCTTCAGGCTTCCTAAGCGGAAGTATGTCACGATGGATCAGTAAGTGTCTGAAGCTTCACCTTTCCCTGTTTGCACTCTTCATTTCCTGATGCTGGCCCTTGGTTGGTCAGGACGACGTCTTCTGCAAAGAAGATGAAGGAGGATGCGGCGTCCGTGCCTCCTTCCTCAGAGAAAGGGGGTAGTAGCGCCCGCATCTCCCCAGCCCTGCCGTCCTCGCGGGGCCAAGAGGAGCATTGCCACGTGGAGCCAGCCCCCATGGCCCTGCTAGCTACGGAGGTGCCGGCACCTGGCGCGGCCGATGAGGTTCCAGCCGCTCCGGAAGTCGTGGTTTCCCAGACCCTGGTGACGATGTCGCCTCCTCCCACTGCTGCACCTCCACTCCCAGGTTCTTCTGCTCCTGCTGCTACTCTAGAGCATGCTCTCTCGGAGATGACCCGGCTGCAGGCGGATCTCCTGGGCGCAGACCCACGCCTTGTGGCCGGGCGTCTGGAGCTGGCCTCAGGCTGGCTCCATTCCAACTTGGCGGTTCACGCGGCGCTGGGCCAGGCCGCTGCGGCTTCTAAGAAGGAGAAGCAGAGTGCCGCCAACGCCGCAACCGATCGTGAGATGGCGTTAAAAGATGCCAAGGCCGCTCGCGACCGCTGGCAGGTGCTGGAGGACGAGCTGCAGGGCCTGCGCGCCAAGCACGCTGAAGAAGCACGCTGCCACCATGCGAAGGAGGAGAAAATGAAGGCCCGGGAGGACGCCATCAAGAACCGTGATGCTGAGCTGGCAGAGTTGGGGCGGGCGCAGGCCGTGGAGCGCAACCGGTTGGAAGAGCTCGAATGGGAGGCGAAGCCGAGGGAGGCCGAGCTTGACGCCAAGGCGCGAGTCCTGACCGAAGACCATGCGGCCTTTGCCGATCTCGAGAAGAGGTCCCGCAAGGCACTAAAGACGCTCTACGAGCACGGCTTGGAGAAGTCGCTGGCTGCCGACGAGGACGGCCCCGCCCGGCTGCTTCCTCTCTTGATGCAGGCGCTCAAGGAAGTCGTTGATGGCATCGGTCCTATGGCGGAGGCGGAAGCTCGTGTTTTGCCTTCACCTGCATTGACTCGCGTCTTCAGCCACCTGCACCTTTGCGACCCCAACGCTTGCCTTGACGAGCTGCTGGAGCCTGTGGCTGAAGACCAATACGAGGCTGCCGCCGCAGCCGTGCAAGGTTAGGTGGAGGCTTTGCTGAAAAAGTTCCGCGGCTTTGTCTCTGCTCCTCTGTCTGGTGATGTCGCCAATCCTGTGGCTGGTGGTGAGGGTGAAGACCACAACGCTCATGAGGTAGATTCTTTCGCATGTGATGGCGGCATCCGGGGGTGACCTGCGGCTACCCTCCTGTTTCGTTCCTGCAACATGCATTAGGCCTCGGGGAGGCGTTTAGACTTTTCATTTGATATCGTGAAGACAATGTGTGAGGACAATGCGTTTGTAATATTTGCTTTGAGATTTTGCGATTTCCTTCCTATTTGCTTTGCGTTCTACGTCGGCAGAGCCCAGCCCTGCGCATACCTCAACCTCCATTGGGCCGACCGGAGACCAGGACGGACCAAGGAGTGAGGGGCTACGTGACCAGTTAGGCTCCTGAGTCGCGATGCTCAGGAGTCCCCCTTGACGTGCAAAAATCTTATAGGGAGAGTTCGCGAGGATAGACTGATGTTCTACGTCGGCAGGTCCCGGCCCCGTGCATACCTCAACCGCCATTGGGCCGACCGGAGACCAGGACGGACCAAGGAGTGAGGGGCTATGTGACCAGTTAGGCTCCTGAGTCGCGATGCTCAGGAGTCCCCCTTGACGCACAAACAATTTCCATACCTGCCCTCACTGAGGCCTCGGGAGGGGCGCGCGCCCAGGTCCGGGAGACTTGGTTGGGTGGCGTGCGCTTGGGTGTGGTCCGAGCGCAGCCCCCGTGCTTAGCCCCCTCGCGCGGCTCTCCCGAGGGGAGGCGTTGTGGTGAGGCCGGACATTGAGCTCTGTGCTCCCTGAGGTTGGTACGATCATGGGGCCGCCCTCAGTTGTTTATCACCAGCGCGGAGCATAGTGCTTCCGCTTGTGCACATGCATAGCCGATCCTCGACAGTGTCGACAGCCAGCATGGAGCATATTGCTTCCACTTGTGCGTGGGATGCCCCCCCCCCTCCGGGAGGAGCCCCCGGGGCGTGTACAGCCCCGCCCTGACACGTGGCTTGCACGACAGGGCTGCGAGGTGTGTCTGGGCACTCGCGAGCCAGCGCAGGACTCACGAGGCCCTACCTCAAGGCGGGTTGCGCCTAGTCTTGAGTCTTGGTGGCTGCGTGTTCCTGCAAGGCGGTTAGGTGCAAGCACTCTACGTCCTCAGGTCCCGACCCTCGAGCGAGCTCAGTCGCCGCTAGTATGCCAGGTCGCGATGCCGTGGTCAAGGCCAGGGGGTCGCGATGCTGAGGAGCCCCCCTTTTAACGCGCAAGTGAATTGCATGGAGTGAATGTACCTGCAGCGGGTGACAATCGAGCAGGCAATAACCTTAGGCAGTTTAAGCAGGGAAGGCAAATCAGCTTGGGTAAATGCAGGAAGATACATGCCACTGGGTCCGGCCCGAGCGGCTTGGGGATGATGCAGCCCGAGGGGTGCCCCCAGCAAGGCAAGATAAAAGACATGAGCCAAAAGGGATACATGCTGCAGGGACGGACCCACGCGGCCTGGGAATAATGCAGCCGAAGGGGCGCTCCCAGCTTAAACGAGCTTGGAAGATGTCACCTGGTTCTGTAGACGAAGTAGAGTTGGTGCAGGTGAAGGCGTGCGTCAAAGAAATGACTCCTCACGAGCCACCGGAGCCCTGAGCCTCCGGAGGCTCTAGGGGCTCAGGAGACTCCCCGAAGACCGTCTCCGTTTCCTCCAGGACGGTGCGATACCTGGCCTCTTGAGCCACCAGGTCACGCCGCATGTTACGCTGATAGGCCGACGCCACGCTCGGCAAGCCAAGGGGCATGCGAACGTAGTTGTGTGGCGGGCCCTCACAACGACCCACACGCGAAGGCCAGAAGCGCTCCTGAGACACGGCCCTGTTGAGCCCTGGGATGTCAATGCAGACGCGCAGCTCAGCACCCTCGCCTGGGTGGTGATCTGCGCCCTGTGAGCGGCTGTCGCCGCGCATGGCTCTTGCGTCTTGCAGTTCCTGTGTGGTCTTGGCGATGAACTCCTGAGTGGTGGGCACCCCTTGCCCTATGTTCTCCTGAGGAAAATGTGCCGTGTAGCATGCCTCCAAGTGGTTCCCAAGCGCCTCCCTCGTGAGGTTGGAAAGGCCTGAGGCCCTCCAGAAGAGAGCCCCCGTGCCCTGCCCGAGGAGGGTGCTGGGCGCGCCTTCCTACGCGATGGAGGGTGGTGCCCCTGGGATGGGCGCTGATCCTGACGAGGCTCCTGTCGTGACGCCATCCTCCTGAGGTCCTGCGCAGTGCAGCTGGCTCTTCTTGGGGATGGCCTCCGGAGGGCCCTCACTTTGGCTGTCGGGGTCGTCGATTGCTGCAGCTTGGAAGGCGGGCTTGAGGGGGCACACCGGATCCCTTTCTTCACATGGGACCGTGATGACCCCGCCACTTCCAGGCATCTTGAGGACGTTGTAGCCGTGGTGGGTGACCGCCATGAACTTGGCCAGGGCTGGATACCCAAGGATGGCGTTGTACTGCAGGTGGATGTGGGCGACGTCGAAATTGATGAGCTCGGTGTGGTAGTTGCCGCGCGTGCCGAAGGTGATAGGCAGGCAGACCTGCCCTATCGGTGTGGTGGAGCCGTCGGTCACTCCTGAGAAAGGTTTGGTAGGCTGGAGCTGCTCATATGCCACTTGGAGGTTGTCGAATGTGTCGACGGACCGGACGTTGAGCCCTGCACTGCTGTCGATGAGGGTCTTGGTAACTTGCACATTGCTGATGGCTAGGGAACACAACATCGGGAGGACGCTGGCGGTGGCCGCGCACTTGAGATGATCTGCCGAGTGGAAAGTGATGGTGCACTGGGACTACCTGAGCAGGTGCGCGGCCTCAAGCTTGGGGAGCACCACGTTCACCTCGCGAGCGAACCGTTTGAAGATGCGCTGAGAGACTGGGGCCTGGGCGCCGCCCAAGATGCAGGTGATTGCATGCGGCTCCTGGAAGCCCCCAGCCCCCTCGTCCTGATGATGATCGTCGTTCCTTCTTGGTGGCAGCAGTGGGGGAAGACCGGCGTTGCTTTGGGGACGATCCTCTCGAGGCTGGTCCCTCCAGGCCCCCTCGCGAGGATGGTCTTGCCAGCGGTCCTCACAAGGCCTGTCGCGCCATTCCTGGCGCGGGCCACGGTCCTTCCAGCGTCCACTTCCACGTCCTCCTGCGCAGCCATAGGCCCGGTCGCTGCACTCAGGGCATCGACTGTAGCGTCCTTCTCGTATGGCTCTGAGCTCTTGGCAGTCGCTGGTGTTGTGGGTGTTCAGGTTGTGGAAGGCGTAGAATGGTCGGCTGTTCTTGGATGACTCAGGCTGATCTCTTCCCCGTTTGGTGTCGGGCTCCGCTGCTAGCACCACTGCTTCCTTGCGCTTCACGTCCTTGGCCTTGGCTTTCTTCTCTTCTGTGCCCGCGGCTGGAAGCTCAAGGAGAGAGAGGCGCCCCTCCTCAGCTCTTGCGCACTTGGTCGCCAGGTTGAATAGCTCCTGAGATGTGCAGAGCTCCTCATGCATAGCAAGATCTTCCTTCATCTTGACATCACGGATGCCGTCGGAGAACGCAGAGATCATGGCCTCATCCGTGACCTTGGGGATCTTGAGGCGGGTGTTGTTGAAGCGTTGAATGTATTTCTGGAGGGTCTCTCTTGGCTGTTGCTTGATGCGGCGCGGGTCGCCCGCGGCCGGCGGGAGGTCACGAGTGCCCTGGAAGTTGGCGACGAAGCGGTTGCGCATCTCGTCCCAGGAGGAGATCGAGCCGTGATGCAGGTTTAGGAGCCAGGAGCGGGCTCCGTCCTTGAGAGCCAAGGGAAACTAGTTTGCCATGACTTTCTCGTCGCCGTTCACTGCTTCGATGCTCAACTCATAGAGCTGCAAGAACTCCACAGGGTCGGCGGTGCCGTCGTAACGAGGAGGCAGATCCGGCTGGAACTTGCCTAGCCAGGCGACGCTGCGCAGTTCGGCGGTGAAGGCGTGGCAGCCGGCCGTAGTTATTGGGGCCCACTGCGGAGGTGGGGCTTGGTCTTGATGAGGTCCGCGCGGCGCCACCGCGGGCGGCGCATGGTCTTGACGAGGCGGCACGGGAAGCGCGGGTGCAGCTCCTCGTGGCCGAGGGATTTCTTGGCAGCTTCTCTCTTCGCGCGCGGGCACCGGGCGTGGCGGATCACACTGCGGGGTCGCGCGCCTTGGTGCCAAGGCACCGTCTTTGGGCTGGGGTGGTGGAGGCGCGCCCCGGGCCTCGTCGCCCGTGGCCGGCTGAGGGTGAGGCAGAGAGACAGATAGCGACGGGAGCTCCCTGCGGCTCGGACGAGCTCGGCGACACGGTCGAGCCACTCCTCGTAGAGGTCGTCGACTGGGCAGTAGCGCAGGAGTTCGTTTTGCAGCGAGGAGTGTAGCCCGCGCCTCCATGGGAGCGTGGCGTGCATGGGACGAAGAACCGGCCAGGGTCAGCGATGGAGTGGTGGTGCGGCCGTCCTGCCGCACCGAAGGATGCAGCAAAGACGCTTGCTGCTCGTTCCCCACCGGGCCGGTGGCAGCGTTGGCGGCAGGAGACGGAGAACAACGAGATGGCCCGCTGATGGGGGCCATCGGAGCAACGCGGGTGGTGAGGGCAGCCCGACGCTTAGCTCGAGCATGGCGAGCATCCACCATGGAGATGATGGGGCGACGGAGCGACGAATTGATGGAAGGGAAGCTACGACGCACCCCTACCTGGCACGCCAAATGTCGGATGTGGGGTTCCGGCAAACCCTTAAGGTTCGAACACTGGGGTGCGCGCGAGTTCTTTTCCTCCCACCGATCTATGCCCTAGCTCGCTAAGATCTCGCGGACGAACTCGACGAACTTGCAATATAGAAAGACACAAGATTTACACTGGTTCGGGCCACCGTTGTGGTGTAATACCCTACTCTAGTGTGGTGGTGGTGGATTGCCTCTTGGGCTAATGATGAACAATACAAGGGGAAGAACAACCTCCTGAGGGTGAGGTCTTCTCGTGCTTGGCTACTTGTGTGTGTGGGGATGATCTTCCGGATCCGTCCTTGCCTATGGTGGTGGCTAGTCCTATTTATAGAGGCCCTGGTCCTCTTCCCAAATATTGAGCGGGAAGGGAGCAAACAACGGCGGGCAAATTTGAAGGGGAAAAACTAGTACAAGCTTTCCTGACAAAGGTGGTCTCTGCCTGCGAAAGGCTCTGGTGGTGACGCCATCTTGGGCTCCACAATGACCTCCATCTTGTCGTCCTTCTGGTCTTGGTCTTGTTGCACCGATATGGCAAGCTTTGCCTGATGCCTCGGTACTCCTCGCCTACACTGGCCTCCTAAGCACCAAAGAGGAAATAAGGACGTTGTGCGCGCTGGCGCCTGCCTGGTGTCGATCGTCATGGCTCACATCACGAGAGCCTCGTGAGGTTTGCCTCGCCTTGTTATCTCCGCCCCTCGTGAGCCTGCCCGACTAGGCCACTCCAGAGGAGGTCCTATGTCGTCCGCCTCGCGAGGGTCTTGGATGCCTTGTTGACGAAGGTGGGTCATACGGCCTGCTGGCTTCGCCACGCCGCGGGCCGCAGGCAGGCAAGTCTGGGGACCCCCGTTCGAGAACGCCAACAGATCTACCACGAGATCGTAATGGCTAAACCCTACAGGCCTAGCTTGTTTGGTGATGATGATGAGTATCCTCCGGACTAAGTCCTACTGTTTATATAGACACCGGGAGGATCTAGGGTTACACAAGGTCGGTTACAAAGAAAGGAATCTACATATTTGGTCTCCAAGCTTGCCTTCCACACCAAGGAGAGTCCTGTACGGACACGAGTGCAGTCTTCGGTATTCGTATCTTCACAACCCATCAGTCCGGCCCATGGCTAACAGGCCGGACGCCCGAGGACCCCTTAGTCCAGGACTCCCTCAGTAGCCCCGGAACCTGGCTTCAATGACAAGGCATCCGACGCGTAGATCTGTCTTCGGCATTGCAAGGCGGGTTCCTCCTTCCGAACTCCAAGGTAGACTTCGGATGTATTGAACGTGTCCGGACCTATAACACACACACCACACACAACCGTAGAGAGAATATAATATTCCACGAGTCCAATCTGCTAACAACTTTTTTAGAACATGACATCACGCCTGCCACTATATCAAACCGTTTTGTCTGTCATCCCATGTTTCGAGATGCAATTTCCATTCGCACGTCTTTTCAAAGCAGAGATCGTGTCCCCTTATTGCAGGATCCTCATCAATACGGGCGTGGGTAACCCAACCGTGTTGTTTATACAGCCCTTGGGAGTAGGCAAATTTCAAGGCGAGTGGGGAGGCGTCCAATATTCACTGCCTTTATAAGGAGATAATAATCCCTTTTCTTCATCCACGCCTTCTCTCTTCCTCTGCCCTTCCACTCTTGAGCTCCAGCGCCCAAGTTCTCATATGTTTCCCACTCAAGCAAGCACCCAACCATGTCCAGTTCCGGAGGTCAACGCAAGTGGATGGCCTCCTCCGTCAAGGAGGAGGATGTCGCTGAGCTTCGGGCAGACGGATATCTGGCGAAGGGAATCGCCCACCGCCTTCCAGCCCAGGGACAAATTATTCCCACGCCGAAGCCCAACGAGAGGTTAGTATTCATCCCTCATTTCGTCTGTGGGTTAGGGTTTCCACTCCACCCCTTCGTCCGCGGGCTGATGTTCTACTACGGGATATACTTCCAGGACCTATCCCCGAACTCCTTTCTCAATATCTCGGCGTTCATCATCGTGTGTGAAGCCTTCCCCCGCATCCAACCCCACTTCGGGCCGTGGCTCAAAATATTCAATGAGAAGCCAAAGGTGGTGGATGGCCAGCACGCGGAGTGCGGAGGCGCCATGGTGAGCAAGTTGGCCAACGTCTCCTGGCCAAAAGGCACTTTCGTGGAGTCTGTCAAGGAGTGGCAGAAACAATGGTTCTACATTACAGAACCCGGTGATGCCACCTGGGCCGCGGTTGCCGAATTCAACTCCGGAGCTCCCATGCGACTCACCTCCTGGGTTGAGAAGATCCCAAACTGGTATTCATCAGATGATCTGACAGCGCTGCCGACGCACATTCAAAGCATGGTGGGACAAGGATGTCAAACTTGTCGATGTAATCCAGGTGATGCTAGTTCCTCGAATTCTCCCCTGCCAAAGCCGAAGTCACTCTCTATGGGAGTTTAGTCCGAAGAAGCACCAAACCCTAGAGAGGCTCTTCGAAACAACCCATGAATACGTCTGGAAGTTGCTCGTCAAGGGCAACGAGACACCGCCGGCGACAACCTCGGAACGTGGGTACAGCGTTAACCGCTCCGCCAGCAAGGTAAATCTTTACTACATCCTTTACTTGCTTGTTTTGAGGATGATATCTAAGCTTTTATTATCATGGCTTCTTCTGGAGTGGATGGAGAAGGCGAAGCGGATCCAATGTCCGGCTCCGCTACTTGAAGAACCGGTCATCCCGCGTTTAGGGAAGATGCTGGTGCCGGCGCCCTATAAGGCGCCGGAGAAGAAGGCCACAGGGAAGGCCAAGGGGGTCCATGTGGCCCCCGCCGCAAGGGCGCTTCGGACGTGACGTCCGAAGACAAGACCCGCTCCTCCGTCGCCGAAGACGATGACGATGAGGAGGAGGAGGAGAACAACCCTCCCCTGATGAGGGGAGGAAGAAGAGGGCAGCTTCCACAAATATGGAGGCGGAGACGACCAAGATAGGGAAGAGCTCCCTTGCGTATAACTCCGTGTGGGACATCAACAGCTGTCCGGAGAGACACCCCCGCACAAAGCTTTGGGCTGCATCGTAAGTGCTAAAAGTCATATCCGCCCATAAACCAAGTATTTCCTCTTCATTGTATTGATATAATTAGTTATGTTATTACAGTCCAGCCCACGACAGCTCCCAGCGATCCTCATCACGAGGTTCGCTGGACTCGAAGGAAATGGTTAGCGATTCACCGCCGGCCGCTCACTCCACCAAGGCCAAGGACGATGCGGAGGTGCTGTCCCGAAGGACTGTTCCAGGCGGGGGAGAGGCTCAGGAGGCGCCAGGAGGCGAAACCCCCGTCATCGGAAACCAGGGGGAATCAATCCCCATGGAGACTGGTGGCGAGGGCCGTATTCAGTTCGGCCCTTAGCCGGACTCAATTCCGGAGACCGATGCATCTCCGGAATCCAGCACACAACCTTCTTCGAAAGAAGGGGGATGCCGATTCCGCCGGTGACACCTATCCAACCAGGGGCACCGGACAATCTGCTGGAAGCGCTGCGATGCGCTTCCATTGTGGATGAGCACTGTGTCCTTATAGGCATGGTAATTGAAAGGGTTCAGTCCGCCAAGAGCGTACTAACCGAAGCCTGCAGCAGCCTACTGACAGGTTTTGAGGTAAGCGACGCAAATAAGAGAAAATCCCAATGTAGACAGTAGCCCCTGAGACACTGTCCGGTGTTCGGAAAGAAAAAGCCGGACAGAAGATAAATCTCCTATTGCAGGAAACTAACTAAATTTTTCTGAAATGTAAACACAGGCGTCACTGTTGGCTGCAGCCTCGCATACTGCCAAAGTCTTCGGACTGAAGCAAAAACTGGCAGAGGCCGAGGAGGAGCTGGGCTAGGTGAAGAGGCAGCTCCAGGAAAAACAAGGTAAGTAATAACCTGTTATGTATTCGAAAAAAGGTAAAATGATATGCAATGACCGAAATGCCATGATGTGTACAGAGGCGACAGCCAAGGTCGAGGCCCTGAAAGTGGCCCTGGCCGAAGCCGAAGGGAAGGCTGTCAAGGAGAAGGCCGCTCGGGAGAAGCTCAAGGACCGGGTCAACAAGGTCCAACAGGAGCTCGAGGACGCGGTGAAGAAGTGTGAGACCTTGGAGCGCGATGCGTCGGTTCAAGAGACCGAACTCGCCAAGGCTCGTCAGAGTGTGGAGGCACCCCGAAATGAGGCCCAGGGCGCCCTCCAGGAGATCCAGGAGGCCAGAAAGATCGCGGCGGGTAAGGCATTCAATATGCAAAGCAAGAATGTGAAGATGAAATATCGTTTACTAACCCGGATTCGGAGTTCTCCAGGGGCTTTTATTGATCTGCCACGCGGTGTGGCTGATGCTGCAGAGTTCTTCCGAGACGAAGAAGGGAGCTCCATGGAGAAGCTGTTCTAGTCACAATATCTTGCACCAGAACAACCGGTGCCCTTCAGCGATCAGCTGAAACAGCTGGTCGAGCTGCATAGGGTGGCTGAACTGGCCATGAAGGATTTAACAATCCGGTTGTGTCCAGCCGAAGCTATACTTGACTGTTACTTCGGCCTCATGAAGTGACTGATGGGTGCCTTTCCTCGGCTGGACGTCATCAAGCGGTCCGTCTGCATCGAGGGCGCATGTCTGGCCTTCTCCTATTTCAAGGTCTGGTGGGCAAAGTTGGACGCTGTCGAATTAGCGACCGAGGGGCCGCCGGAGGGCAAGGAGCACCGCACACCCGAGCGATACTTCGACGATGTCTTGGAGGGGTCCCGCATTGTTGCTGTGCGAAAGACACTATCTTTGAATGAATGTATTCGAGCTCCCTCTACCTTGTATGATAAAACAATGTGATTGTGCAATATAATGCTTATTATGTTTTTAAATTTTTACTTCCTGTGCGGCCGTGTGGTATGAAATCTTAGTGTTAACCAGTCGTCGGCTTCTGCCCCCACGTAGGTAGTATGGGGGTGTTCGGGATGGAATCTAAACAATCTTGATCCAATTAGATGGTCCTTGATGGAGTTGTTTAGCGCAACGAACCAGGCAACCAGACTATGCGGCTATAACGCCCTCACTTAGCCATAGGAGTTCGACAATAAAAACATGGGCGCAACCCCTAGTATCCGAACTAGAGTGCTATAAGCGTCTGATTGGGAAGTACCAATCCTTCGCATAATGCGGAAGAAATCTCCAACGATTGTAACCTCCGAACAGCTGATCAGCTCTCGCCGCATCATGACAGTCAGTTTTTGGCTTTCTCTATTGAGGTGCTCCTTTGGATAAACCAAGGCACAATCGCAGTAGTTCTCCCTTTACTACCTTAGCCGATATAGTGGAAGGTAAGGTAGAAAGCACAAGAGCTGGGCAACCCAACTATTGACCAAAGACATGATTCGGAGCCAATGCATATAATGCTAAATTCAGGGTGCCGAACTATACTTATAAAAAGTGTTCGGACTTCTGTTGTCGTAATGTGGGGTGCTATGAAGCCCCTGGAAAACATCAAATGTACCAAAGTGTACAGGTTCTACCTAATAGGGTTATCCACAGGGAAGCTGAGAGAAGAAAGAGAAAGAAAACAGAAAAGGTGCAAAGGTAAAAACCTGGGTCCTAAAGCTCCAGCCGCAAACTGTTCTCATTTTAATTTAATTAGTACATCAAGGCGCATTGATACAGGTAGTGTGATAAGCAACATGCTATTTGACATGCCGAAACCAAGGGAGAGCTGCATGTGGGTCCTGAAAAACAGGTAGAGTTATCATTAACGGAATCACCTAAAAAGTCCCCCATATGTCTGTGTTTCTCGCCTGTGGGATTGAGACCTGAAAAGGAAACAAGTAAAAGTGAAAGTATGTGTGTATCCGATGTCGGTTGAGCCATACTATGGACCACAAGCTAGCTATGCCCCCATCGATGCCCATGGGATTTTGAGTGCGTAGTTATGTATGCGTGGCACGAATGCCACCACTTGATCGGGACTGAGACGGGGGCCGGATTGCTAGTCGAGCTCCTGACGAGCCGAGCGCTCCTGCTGCAGAGTAGTTCGGACCCTCTTAACGGTGTCCGTGGGCTCGGCAGCCGAATTAAGGTTCTGCTTGAGAAGGCCGCTCTGTACTTCTGCTGCTAAGGCAGCTGTGTGCTCTTCTGTACGGAGGAAGCATGCCATATTTCCATTGACCGTTATGACGCTGCATGGACCGGGCATCTTGAGCTCGAGATAAGCATAGTGTGGTACTGCGTTCAATCGATCAAACACAGTTCATCCGAGTAGTGCGTGATAGTCGCTGCGAAAGGGGACGATATCGAAGATTAACTCCTCGCTTCAGAAGTTGTTCGGAGATCCGAAGAAAACCTCTAGTGTGATTGAGACCGTACAGTGGGCCTCTACACCTGGTATGACTCCTATGAAGGTAGTCCCGGTCGGCTTGATCCGTGATGGGTTAATGCCCATTTTTCGTGTTGTATCCTGATAGAGCAGATTGAGGCTGCTACCTCCGTCCATAAGGACGCGAGTCAGGTGGAACCCATCAATTATTGGGTCTAGGACTAGTGCGGCTGAGCCACCGTGACGGATACTGGTCGGATGATCCCAGTGATCAAAGGTGATCGGGCATGACGACCATGGATTAAATTTTGGGGTGACTGGCTCTATCGCGTAGACGTCCCTAAGCGCACGCTTATGCCCCCTCTTGGGCATGTGGGTAGCGTATATCATGTTCACCATTTTGACCTGAGGGGGAAACTTCTTCTGTCCCCCTGTGTTCGGTTACTGGGGCTCTTCGTCATCGTCGTCGCTTTGCGATCCCTTTTCCCTGTTCTCGGCGTTTAACTTGCCGGCCTATTTGAAAATCCAGCAATCTCTATTTGTATGATTGGGTGGTTTGTCCGGGGTGCCATGAATCTGGCACGGACGATCAAGTATGCGGTCCAAACTGGATGGGCCTGAATTGTTCTTTTGGAACGGCTTCTTCCGCTGATCGGACTTAGAGCCACTGAATCCGGCATTGACCGCTGTATCCACGGTGTTGTCACTGTTGTTTCAACGCTTGTATCTGTTGCGTCGAGACTTGTCTTTGTTATTTTTAACTTCAGGGGTGCCAGCGTCGCTTGCATTGTTTTTTCTACGGGCCAACCAACTGTCTTCGCCCGCACAAAAGTGGGTCATGAGTGCCGCCATGGATTTTGGCTTTTCTTGGCCGAGGTGGTGAGCGAGCCATTCGTCGTGGATGTTGTGTCTGAAGGCTTCTAGGGCTTCGGCATCCGGACAATCGATGATTTGGTTCTTTTTAGTTAAGTACCTAATCCAGAATTTCCTGGCGGACTCTCCGGGCTGTTGAACTATATGGCTTAAGTTATCAGCGTCCGGAGGTCGAACATATGTACCTTCGAAGTTATCGAGGAAGGCCTCTTCCAAGTCCTCCCAGCTGCGAATAGAATTTTCAAGCAGACTGTTGAGCCAATGCCGAGTTGTCCCCTTGAGTTTTAAAGGGAGGTATTTGATGGCGTGGCGGTCATCGCCGTGGGCCATATGAATGTGGAGAATGAAGTCTTCGATCCACACCGCGGGTCCGTGGTTCCATCGTATGATTCTATATTCACGGGTTTGAACCCTTCTGGGAATTCATGATCCATGACCTCATCAGTGAAGCAATGAGGGTGTGTGGCACCTCTATATCGGGCCGTATCGCGACGTAGCTCTGACGGAGTCTGTCTGCGGTTTTCAGCCCGCGCATGACTAAGTTTGTCATGTCCGAATAGGTGGCCATCATCGCGTGTTGAGGCACGTCCTCATAATCCGTAGATTGATATGGTATGTCCTGCTTTATTGTTCAGGTTTTGCTGGAGGTCATATGTATGGCCGTGGGCTAATTTACCTCTACCTGTGCGATGAGGTGGGGCGGGCTGGTGTTCGGCGTGAGTTGCCATTTTGTCCCAACCACATGGTGGTCGGTCGGCCGCATTGTACGATGGTGGTATGTATTCCGGCGCCTCCTCATCAAACTGAGGTAGCAATTTGCGCTTTGGGTAGCTTTTGGTTGGGCGCTTGAGGCCATATTCTTCGGCTGCTAGGACCTTGGTCCATTTATCATTGAGCTGATCTTGGTCAGCTTGAAGCTGTTGCTACTTCTTTTTCAGGCTCCTTGCAGTGGCTATTAGCTGGTGCTTGAAGCGCTTCTGCTCAAGAGGTTCCTCAGGCACGATGAAATCCTCGGTGCCGAGGCTCACCTCATCCTCAGAGAGCGGAAGATAATTATCGTCCTCCGAATCTTCGTGCGTGGCCTATTTACCAGGGCTAACCTGCCCATCTTCCCGTTCATCTTCTTCATTAGCTGCATCAACGGGGTCTTCGTTGTCTTCGGCACCTTCTGGAGTGTTATCTTCTCTTGTGCCTATGTTGCTATCTTTACTGCGGCATGACTTATAGCGGCGCCGCTGATGCCGACGCTTTGATTGTATTTCAGAAGTTTTATCCTTAGTTGGGTCTTCTCTGTCATTGTCTCTATTCTCCTTTGGTGCATCCACCATGTATACATCATACGAGGAAGTGGCCATCCAGCGTCCGGTGAACGGCGGGTTCTAGGCCTCTTCTTCTCCGGCATCGTCATCCATACCATCGATGTCCGCAGAGTCGTAATCAAGTGTGTCAGTCAAATCCTCGACCGTGGCTATGAAGTGGGTGGCGGGTGGGAAGCAAAATTCTCCACCGTTAGCCCCTTGTTCGGACCGGATATCGTTCGGCTGTGAGTCTTCCATCAAGGACAATTTTTTTAATGAGTTTAGCATGTCTCCCAAAGGCCAGTGCTGGAAGATGTTTTTGGTGTTGAATTCGAAGATCGATAAACAATCAGGTTCGACGTCCGCGGGCTCACATGGTTCGGAACTTACGGCCGGAGACGAGTCCGGAGTTCTGCTGGCACATGTATCATGTGATATTAAGTCGATGTGCGGCTCCAACGCTGGGGAACCTGTGGCCTCCATGGCGGGGTTGAGCTTCCCGTCCTTGGATGGCACAGTCTGCTCCGGATCTAAGGACAGAGCGGTAACGGGAGCTGTCTCCTGGATGCAGTTCGATGACAGATTTAGGCTATGTCTCTCGGGGTGACCAGGAGTGGTAGCCGCGGCCTTGAATCCGGCAAAGGTCAAGTCTCCATGGATGTCCGCAACGTAGTTCAAGCTCCCAAATCTGACCTGATGGCCAGGGGCGTAGCTTTCGATCTGCTCCAGATGGCCAAACGAATTGGCCCACAGCGCGAAGCCGCCGAACACAAAGATTTGTCCGGGGGGAAAGTTTCTCCTTGGACAGCATCATTATTGACGATTGAAGGGGCCATCAAACCTTTTGGCGACGGCACAGTGGAACTCAAAATGCAAGCAGCAATGTCGGTGTCAAAACCGGCGGATCTCGGGTAGGGGGTCCCGAACTGTGCGTCTATGGTCGATGGTAACAGGAGACAGGGGACACAATATTTTACCCAGGTTCGGGCCCTCTCTATGGAGGTAACACCCTACATCTTGCTTGATTGATCTTGATGAATATGAGTATTACAAGAGTTGATCTCCCACGAGATCGTAATGGCTAAACCCTAGAGGCCTAGCTTGTATGGTGATGATGATGTGTATCCTCCGGACTAAGTCCTCCTAGTTATATAGACACCAGGGGATCTAGGGTTACACAAGGTTGGTTACAAAGAAAGGAATCTACATATTTGGTCGCCAAGCTTGCCTTCCACGCCAAGGAGAGTCCTGTCCGGACACGGGTGTAGTCTTCGGTCTTCGTATTTTCACAACCCATCAGCCCGGGCCATGGCTAACAGGTCGGACGCCCGAGGACCCCTTAGTCCAGGACTCCCTCAGCCACCTCCTCCTACGACGTATACATGGTGGACACATCCAAAGAAGTTAATGGCGATGACAAAGAAGACCCAGTGGAAGACAAACCTCCTGAGATACATCCAAAGCGCCAACGATAGCGGGCCGCTCTAAATCACGCTGTGAAAAAGACAACAATACCGGCACAGGAAAAAACAATACTATAGACGATGCTGGAGAGAATGAAGACCCCGTTCAGCCAACGTCCGAGTAGGATGAACGGGAAGATGGGCGAGTCAGCCCTGATGAACTGGTTGTGCACGAAGACTCAGAGGACAGTAATTATCCACTCTCCGAGGATGAGGCGAGCCTCGGCAACGAGGATTTTATCGTGCCTGAGGAACCTCTCGAGCAGGAGCGCTTTAAAGCACCGGCTAATAGCCACTGTAAGGAGCCTGAAAAAGAACCAACAACAGCTTCAAACTGATCAAGATATGCTCAATGATAGATGGACTAATGTCCTGGCAGCCAAGGAATACGGCCTCGAGCGACCACCCAAAAGTTACCCGAAGCGCAAACTACTACCTCAATTCGATGACGAGGTGCTGGAGCCTGTGCCATGAGCGCACAATGCAGCTGACCGACCACCACGTGGCCGGGACAAAGCGGCAACTCAAGCCGAACACCAGCCTGTACTACCTCGCTATAAAGGCATGGATAAAAAAAGCTCAGGCATATACATATGACCTGCGGCAGGACTTGGAGAATAAAGCAGGTCCGTCCAGATCGATCTACGGATCACGGGGGTGTGCCCCGACATGCGACGATGACTATCTATTCGGACGTGACAAGCCTAATCAGGTACAGGCCAAATGCCTCCGACAGACTCCATCTGAGCCACGTCGCGATGTGGCCCGATATAGAGGTGCCGCACACCCTCTTTGCTTCACTGATGAAGTAATGAAGCACGAATTCCCAAAAGGGTTTAAACCCATGAATATCGAATCATACGATGGAACAACAGATCCCGTGGTATGGATTGAAGATTTTCTTCTCCATATCCACATGGTCCGCGGTGATGATCTCCATGCCATAAAATACCTCCCATTAAAACTAAAGGGACCGGCGCGGCACTAGCTAAACAGCCTTCCAGAGAACTCTGTTGGCAGCTGGGAAGACCTGGAAGACGCCTTTCACGATAACTTCCAAGGTACATATGTCCGGCCACCAGATGCCGATGACTTAAGTCACATCATCCAGCAGCCCGGAGAGTCAGCCAGGAAGCTCTGGACTAGATTTGTAATTAAAAAGAACCAAATTGTCGACTGCCTGGACGCCGAAGCCCTCGCGGCCTTCAAACACAGTGTCCGGGATGAGTGGCTCGCCCGCCACCTCAATCAAGAACAACCAAAATCCATGGCAGCCCTTACCTCTCTAATGACCCGCTTTTGCATGGGAGAAGATAGCTGGCTCGCTCGTAGAAGCAACAGCGCCAGTGATCTAGGCACTTCCGAAGTCCGAGACGACAACGGCAAGCCACAACACAACAAACACAAATGTCACAATCATAACGAAAGAACGTAAGACGCGGTGGTCAACGCCAGATTCAACGTCTCCAAACCCGGTCAACGAAAAAAGCCGTTCAAGGCAAATAGAGACGGTCCATCCAATCTAGACAAAATACTGGATCAGCCCTGCCAGATTCATGGCACCCCCGATAAACCAGCTACTCACACCAACAGAAGCTGTTGGGTCTTCAAACAAGCCAGCAAGCTTAATGCCGAACACAAGGGGAAGGGGCCGTCCAGTGACAGTGATGACGAAGAGACTCGCTAACCGAATACCGGGGGTCAGAAACAATTTCCCCCGAAGTAAAAATCATAAAATGGTATACGTGACGCACACCCCTACAGGGGAGCGCAGGCGCGCCTATAGGACGCATACGCCATAAAGCCGTCCCCCCAAAGTTTCACCATATCCGTCCCGAAGGTTCAGCAGCTCTAATCATCGATCCAATTATCAATGGGTTACATCTCACGAAATTCTTATGGACGGAGACAGTAGCCTTAATCTACTCTACCAAGACACTGTCCGCAAAATGGGCATCGATCCTTCAAGAATCAAGTCCACCACAACTACCCTCAAGGGAGCAGTACTCGGTGTAGAAGCTCACTATAGGGGCTCCGTCACATTGGAGGTCGTTTTTGGTTCGCCGAACAACTTCCGACGCGAAGGCTTGACCTTTGATATTGTCCCGTTCCGCAATAGCTACCATGCACTTCTGAGGCGTACCGCTTTTGCTCGTTTTAATGCAGTCCAACTCTACGCCCGCGCAAAACTTAAGATGCCCGGTCCACGCGGCGTCATAACAATAAGCGGAAATACGGAACACTCCCTCTGTATATGGAGGGTCATACTACGGCTGCCACAGTCAAAGTACCAAGAGGCCTCATCAAGATGCATATCTCATCGGCCATTAAGCCGCCGACCTCTATTAAATGGGGCCGATCAATCTCAGAGCTGGATTAGCAGTTCGGCCTCCGTCGTTCACCTCATATTCCAGCGAATTTTATATCGCACATACATAATGATATACTCATAATACCCTGGTCATCGGCAAAGGCACAATACGGACAGGCCTACAAGCTCTCCCATAGCCTCCTTTTTTTCTTTTCTAACTATTTTTTATCTTTTACCATAGGTGGCTCAAAGACTAGTCATTTCACGGACTCTTTCGGAGTTCGGCTTCGTTTACCTACCCAAAGGCTATTCCTGTTAAGGAGTCCTTTCACCGAGGCGAGGCGGCGCAGACGTGCGATAGGAGGTCCAAGTAATTCTTAGTACACCGCACTCTCTATTTAGAGCCAGTAAGGTGCCTTCTCCGTCAGCCTTCGACCACCAACATGTCAAATAGCCTGGGTCGTAGCATTATTATCTATAAAATGGCAATTGACGTATCAATCAGGTTCTAGTGAACATAATCCGTATTTAGTATTCACTTTTTCTAAAAGAACTGAATTTTGCTTCTTCGGTTGTTTCACACACGCACCTCGGCACATATTGCCAGGGGCTCAATATGGGAACAAATAAATTGCCGGCAAGTTCGAACAGCTTTATAGCACACTTATGTTCGGCCTTATATGTATCAGCTCCGAATCATGTCTTTGGTCAATAGTTGGGTTGCCCGACTCCTGTGCTTACTACCTTACGTTCCATTCTATCGGCTAGGGTAGTAAAGGGAGAACTACTACGATTGTGTCTTGGTTTATCCGGATGAGCACCTCGGTAGAGAAAGCCGAAAACTGACTGTCATGATGTGTCGAGAGCTGGTCAACCACTTGTCGGCGTTCTGGGAACGGGGGTCCCCAGACTTGCGTGCCTGCAGCCCACGACGTGGCTGGGCTGGCAGGCTCGTACGGCCCATCTTCACCGACGAGACACTCAAGACCCTCGCGAGGGGCCAAGGCTCGTGGGGCAGACAACACAAGACCTCATCAAGAGCGGCCTCGCCAAGCAGGCTCACGAGGGGCAGAGAGATCAAGGAAAGACAAACCTCGCGAGGTCCTCATGACGTGAGCCATGACGATCGAGACCAGGCGGGCACCAGCGCGCGCATCGTCCTTGTTTCCTCTATGGTGCTAAGGGGGCAAGCACAGGCGCAGAGTACAGTGGCATCAAGCAAAGGTATCCATATTGGTGCAACAAGACCAAGACCCGAAGGACGGCAGGACGGAGGTCACCATGGAGCCCAAGACGGCGTCATCACCAGGGCCTTTTGCAGGCGAAGACCACCTTATGTCAGGATATCTTATACTAGCCGTCCCCTTTCGAATTGGCCGTTGTTGGCTTCCTTCCCGCTCAATATTTGGGGAGAGGACCAGGGCCTCTATAAATAGGACTAGCCACCACCGTAGGGAGAGGACCTGGAACCGGATCCACCCCACCAAGGCCACACACAAGTTCGCCAAGCACAAGAACACCTCAACCTCAGGAGGCTGTTCTTCCCCTTGTATTGTTCTTCATTAGCCCAAGAGGCAATCCACCACCACCACACTGGAGTAGGGTATTACACCACAACGGTGGCCCGAACCAGTATAACTCTTGTGTCTTTTTGTGTTATGAGTTCGTCGTGTTCGTCTGCGAGATCATAGAGAGCTAGGGCGTGGATCGATAAGGAGAAAACCTTCGTGCGCACCCCAGTGTTCAAACCTCAAGGGTCTGCCGGAACCCTAGATCCGACATTTGGCGCACCAGGTAGGGGTGCGCCGAAGCTTCCTTCCGTCGCTCCGCGCTCCGTTGCTTCGCCGTCACCATGGCAGACGCGCGCCGTAGTCGTGCCGAGCGCCGGGCTGCCCTCGCCGCCCATGTTGCTCAGACATCCCCCATCAGCAGGCTGCCTCGTCGTTCCTCGTCGCCTGCCGCCAACGCCGCCACCGGCCTGGCGGGGAACGAGCAACACGCATCCTCGCTGCACCCCCTCGGTGCGGCGGGACGGGCGCATCGCCACTCCATTGCTGACCCCGTCCGGTTCTACCTCCCATGCACGTCGCCCTCCCATGGACGCACGGGCCGTGCTCCTCATGGCGCACGAGCTCCTGTGCTACCGTCCGGTTGATGACCTCTATGAGGACTGGCTTGACCGCATCGCCGAGCTTGTCCGTGCCGCAGGGGGCTCCCCTGTACCGTCCCTCTCTCCGCCTCGCCCTCCGCCAACTACAGGCGACGTAGCTCATGGAGCGCCTCCACCACCTCAGCCCCAAGACGGCGCCATAGCGCCAAGACGCGCGGTTCCGCGACGCGGCCCGCCGCGTCTTGCACCCGCACGTGAAGAGAGAAGCTGCCAAGAAGTCCCTCGGCCGCAACAAAATGCTCCGCCGCTCCTCGCACCACCGCGCCAGGACCGGCTGCTGCGGCAAGCCCGCGCGCCACCAGTTGTGGCAGGGCATGGACCCCATCAAGACAAAGCTCCACCCCCAAGGCGGGTCCCGGTGACCGCAGCTGGCTGCCGCGCCTTCACCCCCGAGCTATGTAGCGTCGCCTGCCCGGGCAAGTTCAAGCCAGATCTACCTCCTCGCTATGATGGCACCCCCGACACCGAAGAGTTCTTGCAACTCTATGAGCTAAGCATCGAAGCGGCCAACGGCGACGAGAAGGTCATGGCAAACTGGTTTCCCATGGCTCTCAAGGAGGGCGCCCGCTCCTGGCTCCTAAACCTGCCTCCGGGCTCAATCTCCTCTTGGGACGAGATGCGCACCCGCTTGATCGCCAACTTCCAGGGCACTCGCGATCGCCCCCCGGCCATGGGCGACCTGCGCTGCATCAAACAACAACCAGGAGAGACCCTCCGGAAGTACATTCAGCGCTTCAATAGCGCGCGGATCAAGATCCCCAAGGTGACCGATGAGGCCATCATCCCCAAGGTCCGTGACGTCAAGATGAAGGAAGTGCTCGCTATCCATGAAGAGCTGTGCACGACCCTGGAGCTGTTCAACATTGCGACCAAGTGTGCAAGAGCTGAGGAGGGGCGCCTCTCCCTCCTCGAGCTCCCTACTGCAGACCCGGAGGAGAAGAAGGCCAAGGCCAAGGACGTGAATCACAAGGGAGCAGCCGTGCTCGTAGCGGAGCCAGACACCAAGCGTGGCAGAGACCAACCAGAGTCATCCAAGGGTAGCCGTCCATTCTGCGCCTTCCATAACCTGAACACCCACAAGACCAGCGACTGTCAAGAGCTCTGAGCCATTCGCAAAGGGCGCTTCGGTCGACGCCCCGAGCGCGGCGACCAGGGCTACGGCCGAGGAGGAGGACGTGGCGGCGGACGCTGGGACGACCGTGGCCCGCGTCAGGAGTGGCACGATCGGCCTCGCGAGGACCGCTGGCAGGATCAGCCTCATGAGGTCGCCTGGAGGGATCAGCCTCGTGAGGATCGTCCTTAGGGCAACGCCGGGCTCCATCCGCTACCACCACTGCCAAGAAGGAACGACGAACACCATCAGGACGAGGGGGCTGGGGGCTTCTAGGAACCACGTGCTATCGCCTGCATCCTGGGAGGAGCCCAGGCCCAAGCCTCGCAGTGTATCTTCAAGCAGTTTGCTCGTGAAGTGAATGCAGTCCTCCCAAAGCTCAAAGCCACACGCCCGCTCAAGTGGTCCCAGTTCCCCATGACGTTCAGCTCGGCAGATCAGCTCAAGTGCGTAGCTACCGTTGGTGTCCTCCTGATGCTTTGCTCCCCAGTCATCAGCAACGTGCAAGTTACCAAGACCCTCATTGATAGCAGCGCAGGGCTCGGTGTCCTATCGGTCAACACGTTCAACAGCCTCCAAGTGCCTTATGACTAGCTTCAGCCTACCAAGCCTTTATCAGGAGTGACCGACGGTTCCACCACACCGATAGGGCAGGTCCGCCTCCCTGTCACCTTCGGCACGCGCAACAACTACCGTGCCGAGCTCATCGACTTCGACATCACGCACATCCGCCTGCCGTACAACGCCATCCTTGGGTACCCAACTCTGGTCAAGTTCATGGCAGTGACCCATCACGGCTACAATGTCCTCAAGATGTCGGGAAGCAGCGGGATCATCACGGTCCCATGTGAAGAAAGAGATGCAGTGTGATCCCTCGGGCGTGCCTTCCAAGCTGCAGCAATCGACGACCCCGACAGCAAGGGCGAGGGCCCTCCTGAGGCCGTCCCCAAGAATAAGAAGCAGTTGCACCGTGCCGGACATCAGGAGGGTGGTGTCGCAGCTGGAGCCTCGTCAGAATCAGCGCCCGCTCTAGGGGCGCCTCCCTCTGTCGGCGTTCTGGGAATGGGGGTCCCCAGACTTGCCTACCTGCAGCCTGCGGCGTGGCTCAAAAGGGGGCCCAGCACGGCCCATCTTCATCAACACAGACCCAAGACCCTTGCGAGGGGCCAAGCCTCACGGGGTGGACGACACGGAGCTTCCTTAGGCACGGCCTCATCAGGCTGGCTCGCGAGGAGGCAGAGATATCAAGGCGGGGTACCTCACGAGGTGCCCGTGACGCAAGCCGTGACGACCAAGGGCACCAGGTGGGCGCCAGCCGTGCAGTGTCCTTCTTTCCTCTTTGGTGCAAAGGGAGCAAGCGCAGGCGAGAGCATCAAGCAAAGGCACCCGTTTCTGTGCAACGAGACCAAGACCAGTCCAACGGCAGGGAAGAAGTCATTGTGGAGCCCAAGCCAGTGTCACCACCAGAGTCTTTGGCAAACAAGGACCAACTTTAGTCAGGATAAGTGTACCAGATGTTCCCCTTCAAAATGGCCAATTGTTGGCGCCCTTCCCGCTTAATATTTGGGAAGAGGCCCAGGGCCTTTGCCTATAAATAGGAGTAGCCACCCACAGAGAGAGGGAGAGAGATCGGATCGCAATCGAGAAGAGAGAGAGAGAAGGGTGACTGAACTCCTCCTAGCAGTTCATCGCCCCAGCCAGGAACAGACCCTCGCGAGGCTATTCTTCCTTGTATTGCTCATCATCATCAGCCCAAGAGGCAATCCACCACACCACACACTAGAGTAGGGTATTACACCACAACGGTGGCCCGAACCAGTATAAACCCTGTGTCTCTTGTGCTGTTCTTTCCATAGCTTAGATCTTAGCGAGGCGGAGGGGTGCAGGTAGGTAGAAGGCGAAATCTCCGCACGCACCCCAGTGTTCAAACCTCAAGGGTCTGCCGGAACCCGAAATCCGACACCCTCCATCGCATAGGAAGGCGCGCCCGACGCCCTTCGCGGGCGGGGCTCGGGGGCTTTCTTCTGGAAGGCCTCAGACGTCACCCATATCACAAGGGAGGCGCTTGGGCACTACTTGGAGGCGTGCTTCGTGGCGCGTCTCCCTCAGGAGGGCACAGGGCAAGGATCGCCCACCATTTAGATTTTCATCACCAAGATCACCCAGGAACTGCAAGACCCAAGGGCCATGCGCGGAGACCGCCGCTCACAAGGCGCAGCTTTCCATCCAAGCGAGGATGTTGGGCTATGCGTCTACGTCGACGTTGCAGGGCTCAACAGGGTCGCTTCTCCGGAGCTTTTTTGGCCTTCGCGTGTGGGACGCTGTGAGGGCCCACCGCACAGCTATGTTCGCATGCCCTTTGGCCTGCCAAACGTATCGGCCGCCTACCAGCGCAACCTGCGGCTCAGGAGGCCAGGCACCATGCCGTCCTGATGGAGATGGAGACGGTCCTCAACGAACCACCGGAGCCCCCAGAGCCTCCCGAGGCTTAGAGCTCCGGCAGCTCGCGAGGAGCAACCCCTTCGCCGTACACCTTCAGCTGCTTCAACTATCCTTAGTCAACCTAACCAGGTGACATCTTTCCATGTCATTCATCTGGGAGCGCCCCTCGGGCTGCATCATTCCCAGGCCGCGTGGGTCCGTCCCTGTGGCATATATCCCTTTTCCTTTAGCTTACTTTGTTGGGGGTGCCCCTCAGGTTGCATCATCCCCAAGTCGCTCAGGCCTGACCCAGTGGCATGTATCTTTCATGCACTTGCTTAAGCCTGCTGCTCTCATGTTCGATCTATCTATGATTGCTACCTGCTCAATCGTCGCCTCCCACGGGTCCTCCTCACACAGGCACGGCGCTGGTGCATGGAACCGTCCCTACCACGTCGACAAACCTGAGCGGTCGAGCTCTGGCTCGCGGCACGCCCCGCTCACGCCACCTCACCAGGCCCTCAATGCCTTCACCCCCTCGCGAAGCAACCAGTGGCTGGCTAGTAACCATAACAGCAGATTGTGTTCTCGCTTGTGCTGACTCATAGGAACCTCACGAGGATAACACTGGGCGGAACTGCGAGCTCCCAGCTCTTTCGAGCAATCCGCTTGCATGTTAAAAGGGGGCTCCTGAGCAATGCGACTCAGGAGCTCTTATTGGCTCTCCAGCCCTCACCCCCTGGCCTTGACCCTGGCACACGACCTGGCATACCAGCGGCGCCTGAGCTCGCTTGAGAGCCGGGACCTGAGGACGTAGAGCACGAAGGAGAGCATCGAAAGGGGGAGGACTCGTATGGGCCTATCCCAGCTACGCTGCGGATGACCACGCGCGGGTCTGGCACATCGCGAAGAATCGACCCGGACCGCCAAGATAAGTCACGAGCTCGGATCAACTAATCGTTCGAACCTAATCAGACACGCTCGCCGCAGCCCTGTTGTGGCAATGCCGCCTCCCTTTCTTATCTTACCATGGCTACTTGAGTGCTAAAGGGGACCTCCTGAGCATCGCGCCTCAGGGGCTCTTACTGGACCTCGGGCCGCTCACCTTCTGGCCTTGACCACGGCATGCGACCTGGCATACCAGTGATGGCTAAAGCCTGCCTGGGGACCGGGACCTGTCAGCATAGAGCAACAAGCTGTTGCGAGGTTGGAAAGGGAAGACTGAGCCTAAACAGGACTAGCACTAACAAGGCTTCCATAATTAAGATAATATCAACAGAAGACACTGCAAATTCTTTACACACCCCCACGGGGTACTTCTTGGTTCCCCGCAGGGAACAAAAAACGAGAACTTAGGAGAATCCTATCTACACACCCCCGTGGCCGACGCCATCATCAACAGTTGGCCACGGGAGGCCGGCGCCAACCCCATCCACATCTGCGACGGCGGCGGCCGGACGATGAGGCCTTGCTCCGGGTGCGGCGAGAGCTCGGGGGCACGTAGCTGTCGTCGCTCGTCTCCGGAGTCTCGTAGAGCTCGAGAGAACTGCTGGACTCCCAAGAATCGCTACTGCTGGAGCAGCCCCGAGCGGGGCGCGCCTCGTCCTGGCGCTCTCCTTCATGGCAGCACACCAAGCGGCGACCCTCCGCGTCGAAGACCTTCTAGAACAGCGTGGAGGCGCCGTTGAACTTGAGGTGGATCACGAGGGTGCCCTCCACACCACAAACCCGCGCGACCTCGCCCCAGCCGTAGGTCATGAAGATCTTGCCGGAGGAGACTGCTTCAACCTCAGCTCCGGTCGCCGGGGCGTCGCAGTCAGCATGCTGCAACCAGATCTCGAGAGGTCCCCTTGGTGGCATCACGTCGGAGAATAAGTGTGGGAAGCGAATCCAGGAGCTTGGGGGCATCACTGCCGATAGCACGAACTCGCGTGAGGAGTCCGAGGCATGAACTCCAGGAGTGGCGGCACTCGTCGTCGTGGCGCACCGACCTTGGCCACGGTGCGCGCGCCGATGCTCGTCGTTCCTTTCTCCCGAGCCCCCGGCTTGGGCGTACAAGGGCAAGGGATACCCAGGGGGTGGCCGCTCGCACCAAGGCCTCACCACCACCTGCATCTCCACGGCATCCCTGCGGTGGACAGACCTCTTCTTCGGTAGAAGTAGCGCCGACACGTCGAGAGGAACCTTTCCCTTCTCTTCAGCAGAAAACCTACGGATCGGCGCCATTGAAGCTGCTGCTGGCAGTGGAGCAGAGGAAGAAGGAGTGAGAGGAATGGGAGAAGATGGGCGACGGGGGCTCTGCCCCCCTCCCCATTTATAGCAGAGGAAGGCCAACCAGCACCCCCACGATCACAGGTAATGATGGTTTTCCTTGCATGCCGCAGGGACTTGTCAAGTCGGGAAGTTGCCGAGGCAGCATGGGGAAGTGGAGACGCCCACGTCCAATCAACCGCCACGCGTCAATCGAGGCCGCAGGCTTTTGGGGCCCGCGGCGCTCCGTGCTTGACCCTTTGGCTTCGCCTCGAAGCCAAGTCCGAGCGTGCCTTGGGCCCGGGGGCAACTGTCGGCGTTCTGGGAACTTGGGTCCCCAGACTTGCCCGCCTGCGGCCCACGACGTGGCTGGGTTGGCAGGTTCGTACGACCCATCTTCACCGACGAGACACTCAAGACCCTCGGGAGGGGCCAAGCCTCGTGGGGCGAACGGCGCAAGACCTCCTCAAGAGCGGCCTCGCCAGGTAGGCGCACGAGGGGCAGAGAGATCAAGGCAAGACAAACCTCGCGAGGTCCTCATGACGTGATCCATGACGATCGAGACCAGGCGGGGGCTAGCAGCATCCTTGTTTCGTCTTTGGTGCTAAGGGGGTAAGTGCCAGCGCGGAGTGCCGAGGCATCAAGCAAAGGATTCCATATTGGTGCAACAAGATCAAGACCCGAAGGATGGCAGGACGGAGGTCACCATGGAGACCAAGACGGCGTCATCACCAGAGCCTTTTGCAGGGGAAGACCTCCTTTTGTCAGGATAGCTTGTATTAGACGTCCCCTTTCGAATTGGCCGTTGTTGGCTTCCTACCCGCTCAATATTTGGGGAGAGGACCAGGGCCTCTATAAATAGGACTAGCCACCACCGTAGGGAGAGGACCTGGAACCGGATCCACCCCACCAAGGCCACACACAAGTTCGCCAAGCACAAGAACACCTCAACCTCAGGAGGCTGCTCTTCCCCTTGTATTGTTCATCATTAGCCCAAGAAGCAATCCACCACCACCACACTGGAGTAGGGTATTACACCACAACGGTGGCCCGAACCAGTATAACTCTTGTGTCTTTCTGTGTTATGAGTTTGTCGAGTTTGTCTGCGAGATCTTAGAGAGCTAGGGCGTGGATCGATAAGGAGAAAACCTTCGCGCGCACCCCAGTGTTCGAACCTCAAGGGTCTGTCGGAACCCTAGATCCGACACCACTCGATGACTTATCACAATATTTCGCGATTCCTCCCATATTACACGAAGGACCGTTTTTCCGGTCACCTATGTAATGCACCATATTCGGATAGCCGCGTACATACCAGGGGCTATATCGTAGACCCATCGTCAAACTCCTATGGCTAAGTGAAAGTGTTAAAGCCCTATAGTCCAGTTGCCTAGTTCTCCGCATTGACACCTCCTTCACGGACCAAGACATTGGGTCAAGAGTGATCAAGTGCTTTTCTGAACACCCCCGTATTTTATGCGAGGGGGCTGAAGCCGACGACTGGAAAACTTTCACATTATACAAAAACAGCCGCACAGGAGGAGCCAAAACTTTTAGGCATAGCCTTCAAATATCATAATATTGTTTTTACAATTTCGGTACATTCACTCGAAGACTATATCCTTTGAGCATTGAACCTCTATTATGCAGGCGCCCTCTAGGATATCTTTAAAATAATGCTCCAGCATGTGTTTCTCCTTGCCCCCAGGTGGACTTTTCGCTGCAATATCGGTGGCCTTCATCTTCGCCCAATACGTCTTGACACGGGCAAAGACCATCCATGCACCTTCAATGCACGCCGATCGCTTCACGGCGTCGACACGCGGCACCACATCCATAAGTCGCTGCACCAAACTGAAATAGCTATTCCGAATTGGCCTAGTCGGCCACAGCCGGACCACGACGTCCTTCATGGCAGAACCGGATATCTTGTGGAGCTCGGCCCACTGTGCCATCTATTCGTTCAGCAACAGCGGGCGCTTTGGCGTGCCGAATTGTGTCCAGAAAAGCTTCTCCGTAGCATACCCCTCTTGCGCTTGGTAAAATTGCGCTGCATCGCAGGCGCTCTTCGGCAAGTACAAGAATGCGTCTGGAGAGCTCCACATTTGATTAAGCGGGGCATATTTCGGATCGCCGAATTTAGTCTGTAATAAGAAAGGCTTACCGACCGCTATCTCCCCAGCTTACCGGATCTCCTCTCGAGCCGCCCTAGACTCGGATCGCGCTTCCCTCGCCTCTTGTAAGGCATTGTCGAGATCGGCCATTTTGGCTTTGTTACCCCTCTCCAGGAAGTCGCACCGGATAGTGGCTTCCTTTAGCTCGCGCGCCATGGTAGACAGTCTCCCCTCGCACTGGCGCCGAGCAGCCTGTCCGACTTTTAACTCATCAGGTGCCTTCTGGGCAGCCACATTACTCTTCAGCCCGAAGCGCCTCCACCGCGGCAGCACTATCTGCAGTTATGCATGTCTCAGTATATAATACTTAGCTTCATGCTCATGTTATTATGCATACATACACTGACCAATTCAAAACATACTTTGCACCTCGTCGAGCCGCCTGTTAATAAGCACAATGTCATCATTCACCACATCAAGTTTTTTCTCCAGACCTGCAACCTCTGTAGCATGCGCAGTCATCGTGGATGTAACAACCTGTGTTCCAATTAATCATATTACTTCCTGGGCATATCTTTCTTGATACTCTGATTGCCTCTCTTTGGACGCCAACCAGAGTCTCAGGGTCTACTATCTATACACAGGTGCATTTTGAGTATAGAGCACAATCTAAAATATTGCATTACGTACCTTGAAGCCTCTCAGCGGGCCCGTGAAAGCTTCATTCAATCCACTTTTCACGGACATAATCCTCTCAACCATCGTACCCATCAAGGTACGATGTTCCTCTAAGACAGACGAATATCGCAACATGTCCATCAGTGTATCCGGCGCCTCCGGATCCCGGACTCCCTTTGAAGGGATATGTTTGCCCGACCCTAGAGTCATCTCCGGCTGTAAGCCGGATAGTCTGGGGCCTTTATTGTTGGTCTCCGTAGCACACCCGGGACCCTGGGCGACTGATGTTTCACCATGGGGCATTGTCTTCATTATCGTCTGCACCACTTGTTGATCGGGAGAGATCCTCCGGGACGACACCTCAAAGTCCTCCTCCCTATTGGGCGAGGAATCCTGTGGAGGAGTTTCGCTTTCCATAATCTTCGGAAGAAGATCCCCCGAAGAGGATTGTTGAGGAAGACGGCGTACCAGAATACAAAACATGTCTTCTAGATGTTAGCCTTCTGATAGGAAAAGGAATGGGATATGTTTAAAAACACCCTTCTTCACTTACGATTCGTCTAAAGGCTCGTCCTTACGGAGGAACTGCGCGACAACATCATCTTCCGAGCCCGAACCGCCTGATAGGAGTGTCTTACCTCGCTTAGGAGCCTTTACCTCCCAACCTTCGGAGGCGGCCCTTTCTTACCATGGGGAGAAAGGATGTCAGCTTCTCCTTCTCATCTATCTTCGGAAGAGGGAACCTTAATCTCCCCGGACACAGCGTTTGGTGTACCTTCGGAATGGAGGCCACCTTTAGCCTTCCTGCTCTCCTCATTGTCCTCTTTCACCGGCACCTGGAACGGTGCCGGGACGAGCATCCTTGCTAGCACAGGGCTAGCTAAGTCTTCGGGAAGAGGGGCCGAACACCTAATTCACTCTGCCTTCTTCGTCCAGCCCTGGAAAAAGATGGTTTTCTCAGTATCTTATCACGGGATATTTAATTAAGCTGTGTTTGAGAGTAAAGTGCTTATCGAGGTATCTGAATGGTTGCAGTCAAGGCCGATGTCCTCGATAGTGTCCGGCCACTGTTTTCGTGTCCCGAAAAATAACTTCCACATTCCTCTGTGCGTCATGTCGAAGAAGTGCCGAAGGGTTCTAGTCCTTCCGGATTAAAATCCCACATACGGAGGGGCTGTCGCTGGCGCGGGAGGACCCGACGGACAATCACGTCGATGAGATCGGTGTCCTTCTCAAGGAGGCTCCGGATGTGACTCTGTAGAGTCTGCACTTCGTCGATTGATCCCTAGTCCAGCCCCTTGTTGATCCATGATGCGAGCTGAATTGGAGGGCCAGATCGGAACACGGGTGTAGCTGCCCACTTGGTACCACGGGGTTCAGTGATGTAAAACCACTCCCGCCACCATAAGTTGGGAGATTCTGTAAAGGATCCTTTTAGCCAAAGAGCGTTGGTGAGCTTGCTCACCGTGGCACCACCACACTCCGCTTGCTTTCCCTCGATCACCTTCGGCTTCACATTAAAGGTCTTGAGCCATAAGCCGAGGTGTGGCGGAATACAGAGAAAGGCCTCGCACATGACGATGAACGCCGAGGTGAGAAGAAAAGAGTCCGGGGCTAGATCGTGAAAATCTAGTCCATAATAGAACTTGAGCCCTCGAACAAAGGGGTGGAGAGCGAACCCTAGCCCTCAAAGGAAGTGGGAGATGAATACAACCCTCTCGCCGGATCTGGGAGTAGGAATGACCTGCCCTTGAGCAGGAAGCCTGTGGGGTATTTCCGCGGTCAGGTACCTTGCCGCCCGGAGCTTCGCAATATCCTCCTCTATGACAGAGGAAGCCACCCACCGGCCTTGAAGGCTAGGTCCGGACATGAATGGGAAGCTCGAAGCAATTAGATTGAACCTTGGGTGCTGGAACTCGAGGTTGGAGAGGTTGAGGAAAGGGTTGGCGTAAAGGAGAAAGCCGGGTCGTAGCCCCTTTATAAAGCCGATGAATATCGAATGCCTCCTCCTAGGCCTTAAAACCTGCCTATTCCTAAGGAATCATGCCAATAGAACGGTTGGGATACCCACGCCCGTATTGATGAGAATCCCGTGATAAGGGGACATGATCTCTGCTTTGACAAGACATGACAATAAAACCGCGTCTCGAAACGAGGAGCGACAGGCTAAAAAACGGTTCGAAATAATAATCGGGCAGGGACGTGATGTCACATTACAAAAAAGTTGTCAGCAGATTGGACTAGTGAGATATTATACTCTCTGTGGTGGTGTGTGGTACTTGTTTTGTAGATCCGGACACATTCGTTGTATTCGAAGATTGTGTTGGAGTATTCGGAGGAGGAACCCGCCTTGCAATGCCGAAGACAATCTGCGTGCCGGACACCTCGTCATTGAAGCCTGCTTCAGGGGCTACTATGGGAGTCCTGGACTAAGGGGTCCTCGGGCGTCCGACCTGTTGGACATGGGACGGACTGATAGGCTATGAAGATACAACATCAAAGACTCTCACCTATGTCTGGATGGGACTCTCCTTGGCATGGATGGCAAGCTTGGAGTTCGGATATGAAGATTCCTTTCTGTGTAATCGACTTTGTATAACCCTAGTCCCCTCCGGTGTCTATATAAACCAGAGGGGTTAGTACGTAGAGGCAATCATAATCTGATAGGCTAGACTTCTAGGGTTTTAGCCATTACGATCTCGAGGTAGATCAACTCTTGTAACACTCATATTCATCAAGATCAATCAAGCAGGAAGTAGGGTATTACCTCCATAGAGAGGGCCTGAACCTGGGTAAACATCATGTCCCCTGTCTCCTATTACCATCAACCTTAGACACATAGTTCAGGACCTCCTACCCGAGATCCACCAGTTTTGACACCGACAACCATCGCCAGGTGTGGCCGAACTGCCTCCTCCTCAATCTCAGCATCCACGAAATAGAAACCATCCCCTCTGTCCCGTACCCAAGCAAGGCCAGGGTCGAGGGTCATCGGGGAGGGGCCTCACACTCCGAGCGGAAGTGACCCGAGCATCCACAGTTGATGCACATCATCTCCTCGCGGGTCCTGGGGGGCGACCGCCCCTGGAGCCAACGGCCATCGGAGCCACCGGAACCTCCTGTTCCCGGCCTCCCAAAGTGGCGGGGGAAGCGGCCACCATCGGGGTCTTTTTCTTCTAGTGCTTCTTCTTGTTGTTGTTCTGAGCAGCAGCACCTGGGCGGTCAGGAGACTAGCGCGATGGAGAGGATCGGTCCGGTCGGGGCTCACTCCACCGCCGTTCGGGGACGGAGTCCAGAGGCGGGCGACAGTCGTCCCACCAAGCGGAGTCGGAGGTGCGAGATACCCAGGCGTCATCACCATGCCGGTCGGATGGACCATCACGCGCAGCATCGGACCCGCCCAAACCCGACCCACGACGTTGCCAATCACCGTCGGAGGGCCTCGAGGCAGCATCATGGGCGACCGGGCCCTCCCTGTCCCGAGCCACATAATACGTCGCCATTGTATCTATAATTTTTTATTGTTCCATGCCAATATTCTTCAACTTTCATATACTTTTGGCAACTTTTTATACTATTTATTAGGACTAACATATTGATCCAGTGCCCAGTGCCAGTTCCTGTTTGTTGCATGTTTTTGTTTCGCAGTAAATCCATATCAAACGGAGTCCAAACGGGATAAAAACTGATGTGCATTTTTTTTGGAATATATGTGATTTTTTGGAAGAAAAATCAATGCGGGACGATGCCCGAGGCGCCACGAGGCAGGGGCGCGCTCCAGGGGGTCAGGCCCGCCCTGGGCCCTCGTGGCCACCCCGTAAGGCGGTTGATGCCCTTCTTTCGCCGCAACAAAGCTAATATCCGGATAGAGATCGTGTTAAAATTTCAGCCCGATCGGAGTTACGGATCTCCAGGAATATAAGAAATGGTGAAAGGGCAGAATCTGAGAACGCAGAAACAGAGAGAGACAGAGAGACATATCCAATCTCAGAGGGGCTCTCGCCCCTCCCACGCCATGGAGACCATGGACCATAGGGGAAACCCTTTTCCCATCTAGGTAAAAGGTCAAGGAAGAAGAAGGAGGGGGGCTATCTCCCCCTCGCTTCCGGTGGCACCGGAACGCTGCCGGGGGCCATCATCATCACCGCAATCTACACCAACACCTCTGCCATCTTCACCAACATCTCCATCACCTTCCTCCCTCTATCGACAGCGGTCCACTCTCCCGTAACCCGCTGTACCCTCTACTTGAACATGGTACTTTATGCTTCATCTTATTATCCAATGATGTGTTGCCATCATATGATGTCTGAGTAGATTTTCGCTGTCCTATCGGTGATTGGTGAATTACTATGATTGATTTAATTTGCTTGTGGTTATGTTTCTGTCCTTTGGTGCCCATCATATGAGCGCGCGCGTGGATAACACCATAGGGTTAGTTGTATGTTGATAAGACTATGTATTGGAGGGCAAGAGTGACAGAAGCTTCAACCTAGCATAGAAATTGATACATACAGGATTGAAGGGGGACCAATATATCTTAATGCTATGGTTGGGTTTTACCTTCATGAACGTTACTAGTTGCGGACGCTTGCCAATAGTTCCAATCATAAGTGCATAGAAT
The DNA here is from genome assembly GCF_002162155.2 of Triticum dicoccoides. Lineage (NCBI taxonomy): Eukaryota > Viridiplantae > Streptophyta > Magnoliopsida > Poales > Poaceae > Triticum > Triticum dicoccoides. The sequence continues at coordinate 420,768,820 of NC_041390.1, read as the reverse complement.
TCCAAGTCAGGGATGACATGCTAGCAGTGGCCTCTCCCACATAAAACTTGCTATCGGTCTAGTAAAGTTGTCAATTGCTTAGGGGCAATTTCGCAACTCCTACTACCACTTTTGCACACTCGCTATACTAACTTTATTGCTTCTTTATCTAAACAGCCCCTAGCTTTTATTTACATGCACTTTATTATCTTGCAAACCTATCCAAAAACACCTACAAAGTACTTCTAGGTTCATACTTGTTCTAGGTAAAGCGAACGTCAAGCATGCGTAGAGTTGTATCGGTGGTCGATAGAACTTGAGGGAATATTTGTTTTACCTTTAGCTCCTCGTTGGGTTCGACACTCTTACTTATCGAAAGAGGCTACAATTGATCCCCTATACTTGTGGGTTATCAAGATCTTGTTCTGGCGCCGTTGCCAGGGAGTTATAGCGTGGGGTGAATATTCTCGTGTGTGCTTGTTTGCTTTATCACTAAGTAATTTTTATTTGTTGTTCTTAGTTATTTTCTATCTTTAGTTATGGGTAGGAAACGCAAAATACCAAAAAAAATAGTTGTACCTGCTAAACCAAGGGTTGAAGAACCACTCAAAATCTATCACAGTCCTGAAGCTTTTTACCTGGATCATCTTCGATCCCTATGTGCTCGTGGTGAAACCCCAACTAGCTTAGTTGAGGGCCAATCTTTGGATGATCTTGCTTGTTATGTGCGACACCGCTTATCTCAAAAAGGGAAACTATTATGGGATCAAATTCATATGTTGCATTGGTATGCTCGGGAACTATGCTTGAGATATGATTATACTTCTTGCTCTAGAATGAAGGCTCCACACCTTCCCTTTTCATGCAATTTTAATGATGATAAAACCTTGGCTTCTTATGCTAATGGTATATATGATTACTATGATGTGGAACAAATAGAAGAGTTCGTTGCTTTTATGGGTGCTTATGAAATTGAATCTTTGTTTAAAGAGTTTGAAGATTTTGATGATTCAGTTTATAGACCTGAAAATTTTGCTATACTTAAATATTGCTATGAGAATTATGAATTCAATTCCGATATTGATGATTTTATTGATAAAGTCTTCGCTGTCCAAGAAGAGACTAATATTTTGGAGGAGTCTATGTAAGAAGAAATTAATGACATTGTGAGCTCATTGGATGAAAAAGATGAGGAGGATAGCGAAGAACAAAAGGAGGAAGAGCGGATTGATCACCCGTGCCCACCTTCTAATGAGAGTAACTCTTTAACTCATACATTGTTCTAATGATTGCTATGATGACTGTTATGATCCCGTTGATTCTCTTGAAATATCCCTTTTTGATGATGTTTGCTATGCTTGTGGCCAAGATGCCAATATGAATTATGCTTATGGAGATGAACTTGCTATAGTTCCTTATGTTAAACATGAAATTGTTGCTATTGCACCCACGCATGATAGTCCTATTATGTTTTTGAATTCTCCCAACTACACTATATTGGAGAAGTTTACCCTTATTAAGGATTATATTGATGGGTTGCGTTTTACTATTACACATGATGATTTTGATAGATATAATATGCATGTGCTTGCTGCTCCTAGCTGCAATTATTATGAGAGAGGAACTACATCTCCGCCTCTTTATGTTTCCAACACGAAAAAATTGCAAGAAACTGTTCATACTATGCATTGGCCTTTAGTTTGTGTGCATGAATTGTTCTTTTATGACATGTTGATGCATAGGAAGAGAGTTAGGCTTAGTCATTACATGATATATGTTACTTGGTGCTCACTACTAAATTACAAATCATTGTTAATTAAAATTGGCTTTGATATACCTTGGGATCTGGGTGGATCCATTACTTGAGCACTATATGCCTAGCTTAATGGCTTTAAAGAAAGCGCTGCCAGGAAGACAACCCGGAAGTTTTAGAGAGTCATTTATTTCTGTTGTGTGCTTTTATAAGGTTTAAAAATAAAAATAATGTGACAAGGTTTGGCTTTAGGATGTTTTAGATTACTTGTTGGTTTGTGCGGTGCAGGACGGAAACTTTGGCTGTAGTGCGCGATTTTACATTTTTTTACTGGAATATCAAACGGTTCTAAAACTTTTTTCGCTGTGTTTCTGTATAAATTGTTTATTTTTCCTAAATTTGGTAGAATTTTTTCGAGTATCATAGGTATGGTGAATGTTCACATTACTACAGACTTTCCTGTTTAAGACAGATTCTGTTTTTGATGCATAGTTTGCTTGTTTTGATGAAACTATCGATTTATATCAGTGGATTAAGCCATGGAAAAGTTATATTACAGTAGCTACAATGAAAACACAAAATATGAATTGGTTTGCAACAGTACTTAGAGTAGTGATTTGCTTTATTATACTAACGGATCTTACCGAGCTTTCTATTAAGTTTTGTGTGGATGAAGTGTTTGAAGATCGAGGATGTCTCGATGTGAGGATAAGGAGGAGAGAAAAGAGCTCAATCTTGGGGATGCCCAAGGCACCCCAAGTAAATATTCAAGGAGACTCAAGCGTCTATGCTTGGGGATGCCCCGGAAGGCATCCCATCTTTCTTCAACAAGTATCGGTATGTTTTTGGATTCGTTTCGTTCATGCGATATGTGCAATCTTGGAGCGTCTTTTGCATTTAGTTTTCATTTTTCTTTTATGCACCATGATGGTATGATATAGTCCTTGGTTGATTTATAGAATGCTCTTTGCACTTCACTTAAATCTTTTGAGTATGGATTTATAGAATGCTTCATGTGCTTCAGTTATATCATTTGAAGTTTGGATTGCCTGTTCCTCTTCACATAGAAAACCGCCATTTGTAGAATGCTCTTTTGCTTCACTTATATTTGTTAGAGGGTGGGCATTTCTTTTGTATAAAGAATTAAACTCTCTTGCTTCACTTATATCTATTTATAGAGATGACATGAATTGGTTATTCACATGGTTAGCCATAAAATCCTACATAAAACTTGTAGATCACTGAATATGATGTGTTTGATTCCTTGCAATAGTTTTGCGATATAAAGGTGGTGATACTAAAGTCGTGCTAGTTGAGTAATTGTAAAATTGAGAAATACTTGTGTTGAGGTTTGCAAGTCCCGTAGCATGCACGTATGGTGAACCGTTATGTAACGAAGTTGGAGCATGAGGTATTTATTGATTGTCTTCCTTATGAGTGGCGGTCGGGGACGAGCGATGGTCTTCTCCTACCAATCTATCCCCAAGGGGCATGCGTAGTAGTACTTTGATTCGAGGGCTAATAAACTTTTGCAATAAGTATATGAGTTCTTTATGACTAATGTGAGTCCATGGATTATACGCACTCTCACCCTTCCGTCATTGCTAGCCTCTTCGGCACCGTGCATTGCCCTTTCTCACCTCGAGAGTTGGTGCAAACTTCGCCGGTGCATCCAAACCCCGTGATACCATACGCTCTATCACACATAAACATCCTTATATCTTCCTCAAAACAACCACCATACCTACCTATCATGGCATTTCCATAGCCATTCTGAGATATATTGCCATGCAACTTCCATCATCATCATATACATGACTCGAGCATTTATTGTCATATTGCTTTGCATGATCATAAGATAGCTAGCATGATGTTTTCATGGCTTGTCTGTTTTTTGATGTCATTGCTACGCTAGATCATTGCACATCCCGGTACATTGTAGGAGGCATTCAAATAGAGTCATACCTTTGTTCTAGCATCGAGTTGTAATATTGAGTTGTAAGTAAATAAAAGTGTGATGATCATCATTATTAGAGCATTGTCCTAGTGAGGAAAGGATGATGGAGACTATGATTCCCTCACAAGTCGGAATGATACTCCGGACGAAAAAAAGAAAAAAATTGAAAGGCCAAAAAAAGGAAGGCCCAAAACAAATGAGAGAAAAAAAGAGAAGGAACAATGTTACTATCCTTTTACCATACTTGTGCTTCAGAGTAGCACCATGTTCCTCATATAGAGAGTCTCTTGAGTTATCACTTTCATATACTAGTGGGAATTGTCATTATAGAACTTGGCTTGTATATTCTGATGATGAGTTTCCTCAAATGCCCGAGGTCTTCATGAGTAAGCAAGTTGGATGCACACCCACTTAGTTTCCAGTTTGATCTTCCACACACTTATAGCTCTAGTGCATCCGTTGCATGACAATCCCTACTCCTCGCATTGACATCAATTGATGGGCATCTCCATAGCCCGTTGATTAGCCGCGTCGATGTGAGACTTTCTTCCTTTTTGTCTTGTCCACACAACCTCCATCATCATATTCTATTCCACCCATAGTTCTATGTCCATGACTTGCGCTCATGTATTGCGTGAGGGTTGAAAAGGCTGAAGCGCGTTAAAAAGTATGAACCAATAGCTCGGCTTGTCATCGGGGTTGTGCATGATTTGAATGCTTTGTGTGGTGAAGATGGAGCATAGCCAGACTATATGATTTTGTAGGGATGAGCTTTCTTTGGCTATGTTATTTTGATAAGACATAATTGCTTGGTTAGTATGCTTGAAGTGTTATTGTCTTAATGTCAAATGATAGACTATTGCTTTGAATCACTCGTGTCTTAATATTCATGCCATGATTAGATTACATGATCAAGATTATGCTAGGTAGCATTGCACATCAAAAATTATCCTTTTTATCATTTACCTACTTGAGGACGAGCAAGAATTAAGCTTGGGGACGCTGATACGTCTCCGTCCTATCTATAACTTTTGATTGTTCCATGCCAATATTCTACAACTTTCATATACTTTTGGCAACTTTTTATAAAAAAATTTGGGACTAACATATTGATCTAGTGCCCAGTGCCAGTTCCTGTTTGTTGCATGTTTTTGTTTCGCAGTAAATCTACATCAAACGGAGTCCAAACTGGATAAAAACCGACACAGTTTTTTTGGAATATATGTGTTTTTTGGGAAGAAAAATCAACACGAGACGATGCCCGAGGGGGCCATGAGGCAGGGGGCGCGCCCCAGGGGTCAGGCGCGCCCTGGGCCCTCGTGGCCACCCTGTAAGGCGGTTGATGCCCTTCTTTCGCCGCAATAACGCTAATATCCGGTTAGATATCGTGTTAAAATTTCTGCCCAATCGGAGTTATGGATCTCCAGGAATATAAGAAACGATGTAAGGGCAGAATCTAAGAACGCAAAAACAGAGAGAGACGGAGAGACATATCCAATCTGGGAGGAGCTCTTGCCCCTCCCATGCCATGGAGACCATGGACCAGAGGGGAAACCCTTCTCCCATCTAGGGAGAAGGTCAAGGAAGAATAAGAAGGAGGGGGCTCTCTCCCCCTCGCTTCCGGTGGCGCCGGAACGCCGCCGGGGGCCATCATCATCACCGCAATATACACCAACACCTCCACCATCTTCACCAATATCTCTATCACCTTCCCCCCTCTATCTACAGCGGTCCACTCTCCTGCAACCCGCTGTACCCTCTACTTGAACATGGTGCTTTATGCTTCATATTATTATCCAATGATGTGTTCCCATCCTATGATGTCTGAGTAGATTTTCGTTGTCCTATCGGTGATTGGTGAATTACTATGATTGATTTAATTTTCTTGTGGTTATGTTTCTGTCCTTTGGTGCCCATCATATGAGCGCGCGCGTGGATCAGACCATAGGGTTAGTTGTATGTTGATAAGACTATGTATTGGAGGGCAAGAGTGACAGAAGCTTCAACCTAGCATAGAAATTGATGCATACGGGGTTGAAGGGGGACCAATATATCTTAATGCTATGGTTGGGTTTTACCTTAATGAACGTTAGTAGTTGCGGATGCTTGCTAATAGTTCCAATCATAAGTGCATAGAAATCCAAGTCAGGGATGACATGCTAGCAGTGGCCTCTCCCACATAAAACTTGATATCGGTCTAGTAAAGTTGTCAATTGCTTAGGGGCAATTTCGCAACTCCTACCACCACTTTTCCACACTCGCTATACTAACTTTATTGCTTCTTTATCTAAACAGCCCCTAGCTTTTATTTACGTGCTCTTTATTATCTTGCAAACCTATCCAAAAACACCTACAAAGTACTTCTAGTTTCATACTTGTTCTAGGTAAAGCGAACCTTAAGCGTGCGTAGAGTTGTATCGGTGGTCGATAGAACTTGAGGGAATATTTGTTCTACCTGTAGCTCCTCCTTGGGTTCGACACTCTTACTTATTGAAAGAGGCTACAATTGATCCCCTATATTTGTGGGTTATCACCGCCGGCAGCGGCTGGGTCACGAGATCCGCCCGGAGGTCCGCCTAGCGGGGCAGGTCCTCTTGCCGCCGACGATCCGCCTCACGGCGACGAGCATCACCCGGGGACCTCGGGAGCGGGAGCTGCGGGTCCCTTGCCGGTTCGCGCAGAGAGGGCGGCCGCCGCAGCGACGTGCCCGGGTAGGTCGGACCAGTCCGAGCAGAGCGACTGTAGTCACCGGAGTCACCGCGAGCTGAGGAGCCACCGCTTCGGCGCTCCGACCACCCGGCCGGCGGCAACCTCTTGGGGCGAGCCTGACCATCACCAGACACCCGCGTCATGAGCACCTCGTGGTAGGAACGGGGAGGGTAGGATCCTGGGGCCGCCGATGCGGCAGGGAAAGCGGTGAGAGAAGCGCAGCACGAGATGCGGGAGTCGAGGCCGACATGACCACTGGGGAACCAGAGCAGCGGGGCAAAGGCAGCGCAGGTTGGGGGAAAATGGTTCTAGCGAACCGGCGCCCCAATACTACCTCTTGAGAATGTGTTGGTTTTCCCTTGAAGAGGAAAGGGTGATGCAGCAAAGTAGCGTAAGTATTTCCCTCAGTTTTGAGAACCAAGGTATCAATCCAGTAGGAGACAATGCACAAGTCACCTAGTACCTGCACAAACAATCACGAACCTTGCAACTAACGTGATAAAGGGGTTGTCAATCCCTTCACGATCACTCGCAAAAGTGAGATCTAATAAAGATAGTAAAGTAAATATTTTTGGTATTTTTGTTGTGTAGATTGGAAAGTAAAGATTGCAAAATAGTAAACGAGATGCGATGTAAATAAAAGAGATGCAATATAGTAAGAAAGAGACCAGGGGCCATAGGTTTCACCAGTGGCTTCTCTCAAGATAGCATGTATTATGGTGGGTGAACAAATTACTGCCGAGCAATTGATAGAAAAGCGCATAGTTATGAAGATATCTAAGGAAATGATCATGAATATAGGCATCACGTCCGTGTCAAGTAGATCGAAACGATTCTGCATCTACTACTATTACTCCACACATCGACCGCTATCCAGCATGCATCTAGAGTATTAAGTTCATAAGAACAGAGTAACGCGTTAAGCAAGATGACATGATGTAGAGGGATAAACTCAAACAATATGATATAAACCCCATCTTTTTATCCTCAATGGCAACAATACAATACGTGCCTTGCTGCCCCTACTGTCATTGGGAAAGGGCACCGGAAGATTGAACCCAAAGCTAAGCACTTCTCGCATTGCAAGGAAGATCAATCTAGTAGGCCAAACTAAACCGATAATTCAAAGAGACTTGCAAAGATATCAAATCATGCATATAAGAATTCAAAGAAGAACCAAATAACATGAATAGATAATCTTGTTCATAAACCCACAATTCATCGGATCTAGGCAAACACACCGCAAAAGAGTATTACATCGAATATATCTCCAAGAACATCGAGGAGAACTTTGTATTGAGAATCAAAGAGAGAGAAGAAGCTATCTAGCTAATAACTATGGACCCGAAGGTCTGTGGTAAACTACTCACGCTTCATCGGAGAGGCTATGGTGTTGATGTAGAAGCCCTCCGTGATCTATTCCCACTCCGCCAGATCGCCGGAAGAGGCCCCAAGATGGGATCTCACGGGTACAGAAGGTTGCGGTGGTGGAAAAGTGGTTTCATGGCTCTCTGCGATCGATCTAGGGTACAAGAGTATATATAGGTGAAAGAAGTACGTCGGTGGAGCTACGAGGGGCCCACGAGGGTGGGGGTGCACCTACCACCCTGGGCGCACCCTCCTGCCTCGTGGCCGCCTCATGGAGTTCCAAACTTCAACTCCAAGTCTTCTGGATTCCTTTCGATCCAAGAAAGATCATCGCGAAGGTTTCATTTTGTTTGGTATTCCTTTTTCGCGAAAATCTAAAATAGGCAAAAAAAGAAACTGGCACTAGGCCTTTGATTAATAGGTTAGTCCCAAAAATAATATAAAAGAGCATATTAAAGCCAATTAAATATCCAACACACATAATATAATATCATGGAACAATAAAAAATTATATATACGTTGGAGACGTATCAAGCATCTCCAAGCTTAATTCCTGCTCGTCCTCGAGTAAGTAAATGATAAAAACAGAATTTTTGATGTGGAATGCTACCTAACATAATTATCAACGTAATTTTCTTTATTGTGGGATGAATGTTCAGATCCGAAAGATTCAAGACAAAATTTTAATATTGACATAAAAGTAATAATACTTCAAGCATACTAACAAAGTAATCATGTCTTCTCAAAATAACATGGCCAAAGAAAGTTCATCCCTACAAAATCATATAGTTTGGCTATGCTCCATCTTCATCACACAAAATATTCAGATCATGCACAACCCCGATGACAAGCCAAGCAATTGCTTCATACTTTAGTATTCTCAAACTTTTTCAACTTTCACGCAATACATGAGCGTGAGCCATGGACATATCACTATAGGTGGAATAGAGTGGTGGTTGTGGAGAAGACAAAAAGGAGGAAGATAGTCTCACATCAACTAGGCGTATTAATGGGTTATGGAGATGCCGATCAATAGATATCAATGTGAGTGAGTAGGGATTTCCATGCAATGGATGCACTAGAGCTATAAATGTATGAAAGCTCAACAAAAGAAACTAAGTGGGTGTGCATCCAACTTGCTTGCTCACAAAGACCTAGGGAATTTTGAGGAATCCCATTGTTGGAATATACAAGCCAAGTTCTATAACGAAAATTCCCACTAGTATATAAAGTGACAAAATAAGAGACGCTCTATCATGAAGATCATGGTGCTACTTTGAAGCACAAGTGTGGAAAAAGGATAGTTGCATTGTCCCTTCTCTCCTTTTCTCTCTCTCTCTTTTTGTTTGGCTTCTTTGGCCTTTTTTTTATTTCCTCACATGGGACAATGCTCTAATAATGATGATCATCACACTTCTATTTATTTACAACTCAAGGCTTACAACTCGATACTTAGAACGAAATATGACTCTATATGAATGCCTCCGGCGGTGTACCGGGATGTGCCATGAATCAAGAGTGACATGTATGAAAAAATTATGAATGGTGGCTTTGACACAAATACGATGTCAACTACATGATCATGCAAGGCAATATGATAATGATGGAGCGTGTCATAATAAATGGAACGGTGGAAAGTTGCATGGCAATATATCTCGGAATGGCTATGGAAATGCCATAATAGGTAGGTATGGTCGCTGTTTTGAGGAAGGTAAATGGTGGGTTTATGGTACCGGCGAAAGTTGCGTGGTACTAGAGAGGCTAGCAACGGTGGAAGGGTGAGAGTGCGTATAATCCATGGACTCAACATTAGTCATAAAGAACTCACATACTTATTGCAAAAATCTACAAGTCCTCAAAACCAAGCACTACACGCATGCTCCTAGGAGGATAGATTGGTAGGAAAATACCATCGCTCATCCCCGACCGCCACTCATAAGGAAGACAATCAAAGAAATACCTCATGCTTCAAATTTGTTACACAACGGTTACTGTCGTGGATTTGTCACGGCAGATGTCCTAGTGTAAGGACTTAGTCGCGAGGCCAATGCATCTATGTGGTAGCTTGAGAGGGGTTGAGCGGAATCGAGAGACGCAGGGCGGATCAACACCCAAGACAAGGGTTTAGACAGCTTCGGGCCCCGGGAAACATCATCCGGTAAAAACCCTACATGCTGTTTGAGGCTAGGTCTCATTATCATCACGAGGGAGTCGCCGTAACCCGGCTCTCCTCTTTGCGTCTAGCCCTAAGATTGTTTCTTGCTTGTAGCATGTCCCTCTTTGGGGAGCCCTACCCCTCCTTATATATGTTAAAGGGGCGGTTTACATGACTAGTCTTATTTGGATTAGGATTACTCTATTACAAGTGGAGTCCTAGTCTTGCTTCCTTTGTAGGAGAATAGTCCTTATGCTTTCCTCATAAACCGGCCCACCATTAAACATGAACCGGCCTTCTGGGCCTTGGGCCTCGTCATCCATCTAACCCGCCCACCGGTTACTAATGAACCGCCAAGACCGGGCGGGTAGCCCGTGAACCGCCAAGCTCCGGGCGGGTTACCAGTGAATCATCCAGTCCGGCCGGTTTATACTCCTGGCCGGTTTACGCCACGGGGTATATCCCCGACAGTTACCATACGTGCATGCTACGGGACTTGCAAACCTCAACACAAGTATTTCTTAAATTCACAATTAATCTACTAGCATGACTCCAGTATCACCATCCTTATGTCTCAAAACAATCATCAAGCATCAAACTTCTCATAGTATTAAATGCACTTTATATGAAAGTTTTTATTATACCCATCTTGGATGCCCATCATATTAGGACTAGTTTTATAGCCAAAGCAAATTACCATGCTATTCTAAAAGACTCTCAAAATAATATAAGTGAAGCATGAGAGATCAATAATTTCTATAAAATAAAACCACCACCGTGCTCTAAAAATATATAAGGAGAATAGTCCTTATGCTTTCCTCATAAACCGGCCCACCATTAAACATGAACCGGCCTTCTGGGCCTTGGGCCTCGTCATCCATCTAACCCGCCCACCGGTTACTAATGAACCGCCAAGACCGGGCGGGTAGCCCGTGAACCGCCAAGCTCCGGGCGGGTTACCAGTGAATCATCCAGTCCGGCCGGTTTATACTCCCGGCCGGTTTACGCCACGGGGTATATCCCCGACATTAGCCCCCAGTTTAATTTGGATTTATCCATGTTAAACTGATCCTGTAAAAATAAACACAAGAACAAACTTGACAGGTTGTGCTCCGGGTTAAGAATTCTTGTAGACCGGCACCTGATCGTCCTTAAGTCCTTGTCATTTCCTCCTTCTAGAAAACCCAAGTCAATAGACTAGCTTCATAATCAATTTGCTCGCAGAAAAAATATTGTAAAGAATAACTCCTTTGATTCAGCTCCCAGTGCTTAACAAAAATAATGGTCTTTGAAATCCTCATCTGATCTTCCGCCGGTTTAAGAATGTAAAACTTGCCGGTTTATAAATATTGATAGTACCGGTTCATACTTGTAATTGACCTCCAGCTTGAAAATATACCTCTTATAAGACTATCACTTGTAGCCCTCAAGTCTTAAGAAGGTAGCATAGCAATAGCTTAAGACTTGCTTCAATATAAATATCACAATCTTGAAGAAATCCAGTTTGTTCATCTCAATCACTAGTCAGAATTGAGTATTCCCAATATGTAGCCCCCAAGTTCTGGGTTGTCATGCTTGCAGTAACCTGGGACTTGTAATTTCCTGATGCTCATAAAAACTTCAACCAGTGTATCCCCCAAGGGCCAGGTCATTATGCAATAATGAGCAGGGACTTTGTAAATATAATCATGTAATCTTTGAACAACAATGGTGTATAGCCCCCAAGGGTCGGCTCAGTAAGATAATATTGAGCTGGGACTTGATATATACTTCAATAAAAATAATATCATATAATACAACCCCCATCATGGGGCTTGAATCCACGTCCACAAGGTTAAGAGCCTTGTGCTTTACCAACTGAGCAATGTACCCTTCAATATAATGGATAAAAAGCTTTGTACCTTGAAATGTTGACAGGAGCAATTGGTAGCTCCCAAGGGCCGACTCATTATAATGTGATGAGTCGGGTCTTCAATAATATGGGCAGAAAATTACTTTGCATTAGCCCCCAAGTGTCATGGTGCATGCTTGCAGCGACATGAGACTTGCATGTAAACTCAATTTGAATAATGTAGCCCCCAAGTGCCGGGTCGTGAGCCTGCAGCGATTCGGGACTATTCCTTCCATTGTAGAATAAATCATATCCTTTGATAAAATAATAACTGTTGCGCTAAAGCAACTTTGAAAACTCAATAATACCGGTTACTAATAACCATAAAAATCCAGCCATGTTGGCTATTCAAGATAATATAATCCGGTATGAAAAATTCATCCAATATCATAATGAAAATTCAGCCAAATTTGGCTATTTGAATAATATAACCCAATCATTTATAAGCGCATGATTCCAATGGCGCAATCCAAATATATACTGGCGACGTATAGTCCAAAGCCAGGCCGGTTTAATAAACTCCGGATAATTTCCCATCATATACTGGCGACTTATCGTCTTAAAGCCAGGCCGGTTTAATAAACACCGGATAATTTATCATCATGCTTTATTCAACCTGTCCCTGTGATATTGAATCACATCATTGGTTTACCAATTTTTTGTAGTAAGAGTGATAACCCCAATCTTGAGTAATGATAACTCCTTTCATACTGTGCCGGTTGATAATAAACGGTACCGGGTTGTGATAAACACCGGTTTAACCATATACAATACTGGTGACTCGTAGTCAAACCAGACCGGGCTGATAGTCTCTGGATTATAACTTGATCCTGTATTGACAACTTGTAATTGAAAGTCAAGCCGGGTGGATAAACACCGGTTTACTCCATAATAGGATGGCAACAGAAAATCAACCGGGCAGATGGCCTCCGGATTTAAAGGGGAATCAAATCTATCAGCTGAATCGGAACAAAGGTGTTTGTCGACATAAAAGAAATCCGACAAAAGCAAAGAACAAACAGACCATGAAAACAACATGGAAGCAAAGGCAATGGAAAAAAACCATTTGCAAAAATATGCTATACTGAGCTGTTCAGATGGTATTACCATGGTCGGACAGGATCAAGGCCCCCAATAGGAGTGACAATGATTCAAGTCAGCCAGGTCCCCAAATGACTCGTGGCATATATGCCAGATCAAGAGGCGTGACAATGGTTTGGGTTCGACCATGCCCCCAAGTGATTTTGTGGCCTTAGGCCGACCAAGAGGCGTGACTGGTTCAGACTTGACCATGTCCCCAAATGATCTGGTGCCTGTCACCTATCAAAGGGTGTTCGTTGGTTCGGACACGACCAAGGCCCCCAGTGATATATAAAAAACAAATGTCAAGGGGTAAACCGGAGGCCGCTTTAAACAGAACCACTCCGTGTAACCTCGCATGATGAGAAAGACAGAGACCCCGCTTTATGAAGCAGAAGCCCCCATGTGATCAATAATACGTTAGGCCAATAAGGCAGGATACCCATGTTTGAACCGCGCATCATGGCAGCAGGTCCTCTTTGGTAATTTTTAACTTTTTTTGCAAGAGATAAATTCTTCTTGAATCGGGATCTTGAACCGGATAGTGAGAGCTTCAAAGCTTTGTGGGAGAACAGACGTCCCTTAAACAGGATTGCAAACCGGAATCTTTATTTTCAGCCGGAAATTATGCGACGGCCTTTCAACTCGAACTTGCGAGAAATTAATTCCTTTTTGAACCGGACATCTTTAAACCGGATTTGAGCGCTTGAGAGCTTCGTGGGAGGATATACTTCCCTTGAACCGGATTGTAAACCGGATACTTGAGAGCTTCAGTGAGACTGACTTCCCTTGAGCCGGATTTTAAACCGGAATCCTTTCTGATGTTCCGGAACTTCTTCATTGAGCCGGGACTTTGTAACTGTCATATACTTTCTAAGCCGGAAATTTTCTGACGGCCTTCAAATAATAGTAGCCTCCGGGACCAGTTTATGTTTCCCTCCATCGTCCTGGGGTTCTTAAATTTGCTGAAACTGGCAAGATTTGCTGAGTTATGTCATCGTAGCCCCCAAGTCTCAAAGGTGACTCGAGGAGTTGGCTTGAGACTCTCCATATTTGACCGTGATATAAACCGGCATAACTTGTATATCATTGGCGTTGATAGCACGATGTGAATCCATAGAAGGTTGAGGTGACTGCGGCGGGTTGTAAATGATCCCATATGAGCCGTGTCAGCAATTCGGCCAATGGTTCCTTCCAACTGGCGATTTGAAGTTAATCAAAACTGTAGTGGCGGCGATTTGTGCGCCCAATAATCAGCTCATGCAGACAGGTGCGGCCCGGTATGTTGATGTAGACCAGGCCGCGAGAGACGGACGACCGCAACATCAGGGGCAGCTCGGACAGATGAGTCGGTTGCGGCATTGTAAGCCAGTGCAGACGAGGAGCAACGGCACCAATGTCGTTAAACCGGTACAGACGGGCGAGTTAATCGCAGGTGCGGTCCCGGCAATGCTGATGTAAACCGGGCCGTAAGGGCGGCGTCTTGCACGCATCCATTCTGCGTGTAATGTGATACGGACGGACACCGGGCAGGACGTTGCCAGCGCGTGCTCCGTGCCCGTAATATAACACCTCATTTGTAATAAACAATTGTCCTGCGTCAAAAAATATCACATGCCAAAGTAATTGTTCCTTAAAAATAATATGCGCTAATAAAATAGGCTTTAGATGGATATCACCTGATATGTTAGGTCGGAATTACCCACCGCAAAGTTGATGATCACCACGGTGAAGCTGAAATCAATCATGGACAAGTCGGCCAGACGAGCAGACAGATGATCCGGCCGCGGTGTTGTAAACCGGTGTGGACGAGCAAGTTGTCCTCCGTGTTGTAAACCGTCGTGGGCGCGTGATCCGGCCGCGAGAGCGGACGGGTGAGTCGTCCATGGTGTTGTAAGCCGGTGTGGTCGCGAAAAACGGCCACGGCGTTGGAAACAGCCCGGACTTGGGCGAGACAAAACGCGGACGCGGACGATGAGTCAGTCACGCGTGCGGATGTAGCGGGGGCAGTGACTTGCACAAATAATGTTGGCGCGCACCCTTTATGCAACACCCTTGTAAGGAATAATGGTCCTGATATATTTTGTCTGATAAACGCGGACACTGTTGATGTATAATGCTTGGTGCGCGTCCCGATGATCTTTCTGATGTACGTGATACTAATAGTCCTCATGTAGTATTCTCGTGAGAAGTACTATTAGACTATTAGTAATGGACTTTGGATTTGATTTTCCATGTGAGCTGCAGCTTTTGACAGCATGCTGCTGCCCCACATGGCTTTCCTTGCAAATTTTGTCTCAACACGTGTGGCTGTGTAGACTCGTTGACTCAAGCTTTCGATGGCTTACACCTGCTCATGCATGCGCCGAACGGGACTAGCCAGTGCATTTCTCGGTGCTGCCCCAACCACATATTCGCATGTAGTGATAATTTTGTGGATGTACGGCTGCAGGCGAAAAAATCTTCCTGGGACTTGATCCGGCAGTAGCAATTTGTGGACGTACAGCTGCGGTCTTGTGATCAGGGGAGCGAACCCACGACCAGTAAAAAGTGACGTGGCATAGTAATTAACCCTGAAGGCTTGCACGCGGCTATCCGAGTTCGAATCTTATCTGCTCAAATCTGACCGGCCGGCTACCTTTGCTTTGGCAGTACTATAATTATTGGGTTTGATGCAAACAACGATGTATCCTTGTAATATTCCCTCGGGACTTCATCCGGCAGTAGCAGCGACAACGGCTGCCCCGCGACTGTAGTGTGATGATTTGTGGCAGATTCCAATCCGGTCTTGACTGTAGAGAACACGATCTGCCCTTGGATTCGACGGGTCGCCAGAGACGGTAGCAGCAGCCAATAAACCCTCACAACTCTATGGATCTTGTATCTGCTGGCTCCAAAAGTTTAACCATAATTCTGATCTCCCAACAATAAATTTGCGGACTCTGTCCATGGTCGTCCGGATTAATCATGAACCTCTCGATCCTTGAGAAAGATCCCGCTCAAGAACTCAACACCACTGTGCGCGAGCCCCACGGTGGGCGCCAACTGTCGTGGATTTGTCACGGCAGATGTCCTAGTGTAAGGACTTAGTCGCGAGGCCAACGCATCTATGTGGTAGCTTGAGAGGGGTTGAGAGGAATCGAGAGACGTAGGGCGGATCAACACGCAAGACAAGGGTTTAGACAGCTTCGGGCCCCGGGAAACATCATCCGGTAAAAACCCTACATGCTGTTTGAGGCTAGGTCTCATTATCATCACGAGGGAGTCGCCGTAACCCGGCTCTCCTCTTTGCGTCTAGCCCTAAGATTGTTTCTTGCTTGTAGCCTGTCCCTCTTTGGGGAGCCCTGCCCCTCCTTATATATGTTAAAGGGGCGGTTTACATGACTAGTCCTATTTGGATTAGGATTACTCTATTACAAGTGGAGTCCTAGTATTGCTTCCTTTGTAGGAGAATAGTCCTTACGCTTTCCTCATAAACCGGCCCACCATTAAACTTGAACCGGCCTTATGGGCCTTGGGCCTCGTCATCCATCTAACCCGCCCACCGGGTTACTAATGAACCGCCAAGACCGGGCGGGTAGCCCGTGAACCGCCAAGCTCCGGGCGGGTTACCAGTGAATCATCCAGTCCGGCCGGTTTATACTCCTGGCCGGTTTACGCCACGGGGTATATCCCCGACAGTTACCATACGTGCATGCTACGGGACTTGCAAACCTCAACACAAGTATTTCTTAAATTCACAATTAATCTACTAGCATGACTCCAGTATCACCATCCTTATGTCTCAAAACAATCATCAAGCATCAAACTTCTCATAGTATTAAATGCACTTTATATGAAAGTTTTTATTATACCCATCTTGGATGCCCATCATATTAGGACTAGTTTTATAGCCAAAGCAAATTACCATGCTATTCTAAAAGACTCTCAAAATAATATAAGTGAAGCATGAGAGATCAATAATTTCTATAAAATAAAACCACCACCGTGCTCTAAAAATATATAAGTGAAGCACTAGAGCAAAATTATCTAGCTCAAAAGATATAAGTGGAGCACATAGAATATTCTAATAAATTCCGATTCAAGCGTGTCTCTCCCAAAAGGTGTGTACATAAAGGATGATTGTGGTAAAATAAAAAGAAAAGACTCAAATCATACAATACGCTCCAAGCAAAACACATATCATGTGGCGAATAAAAATATAGCCTCACGTAAAGTTACCGATAGACGAAGACGAAAGAGGGGATGCCTTCCGGGGCATCCCCAAGCTTACACTTTTGGTTGTCCTTGAATTTTACCTTGGGGTGCCTATGGAATACCCAAGCTTAAGCTCTTGCCACTCCTTATTCCAAAATCCATCAAATCTTTACCCAAAAACTTGAAAACTTCATGACACAAAACTTCAACAAAAAATCTCATGAGCTCCGTTAGTATAAGAAAATAAACCACCACTTTAAGGTACTGTAATGAACTCATTCTTTATTTATATTGGTGTTAAAACTACTGTATTCCAACTTCTCTATGGTTCATACCCCCCAATACTGTTCATAGATTCATTAAAATAAGTAAACAACACACGAAAAACAGAATCTGTCAAAAACAGAACAGTCTGTAGCAATCTGGAGGTTTCGAATACTTCTATAACTCCAAAAATTCTGAAAAAATTGCAATACCAGGATAAAAATTATATTGATCTACTGCAGTTAGAATTGGTATTTTATCTCTCTCTAGTAAAAAATTATAATTATTTTCGTGAGTGCAAACTTTCTGTTTTCATGAGCAAGATCAAACAACAATCACCCAAGAAGATCCTAAAGGCTTTACTTGGCACAAACACTAATTAAGACATAAAAACACAATTATAACAGAAGCTAGATGAATTATTTATTACTAAATAGGAACAAAAAGCAAAGAACAAAAATAAAATTGGGTTGCCTCCCAACAAGCGCTATCGTTTAACGCCCCTAGCTAGGCATAATATTTCAACGATGCTGAGACGAAAGATAATAATTGAAACACGAAGAGAGCATCATAAAACGTGAGACAATTAAGTTTATGTCTAACATACTTCCTATGCATACGCATTTTTTAAGCAAACAAATTATCAAGACAAGCGAAAACTAGCATATGCAAGGAAGAAGAAAGAAACAATGTCAATCTGAACATAACGAGAGGTAATTTAGTGACATGAAAATTTCTACAACCATATTTTCCTCTCTCATAATAATTACATGCAGGATCATAATCAAATTCAACAATATAGCTATCACATAAAATTTTCTATTTAGGATCCACATGCATGCAAAGTTGACACTCTTCCAAAATAGTGGGATTATCATAAAATAAAGTCATGACCTCTCTGAACCCACTTTTATCAAAAACTTTATAAGATTGAACATTCTCCAACTATGTGGGATCTAAAGTTGACACTCTTCCAAACCCACTATCAATATTATTGCAAACATTATTACCAATCTCATATTCATCATGGGGCTTAAATAAATTTTCAAGATCATAAGAAGAAACACCCCAATCATGATCATTGCAACAAATAACAGTCATAGCAAAACTAGCATCCCCAAGCTTGTGGTTTTGCATATCATTAACACAATTGACATTAAGAGAATTTATAATAACATCATTGCAATCATGCTTTTCTTATAAGGAGCTATCATGATTCACTTCATAAATTTCTTCATCATAATTTTCAGATTCACGAATCTCAAGCAAAACTTCATAAAGATAGTCTAGTGCACTCATCTCAGTAGTAATTGGTTCATTATGAATGGATCTTTTAAAAAGATTAGCAAGTGGATGGGGATCCATATGAATAGATTTTTAGCAAGCGAAGATGTAAGCAAATAGAAGACACAAGGCACACAAGCAAATAAGATATCTGACGAGAAAACGACGAATGAAAAAGAGGGTGAATAAAACGGCAAATTTTTGTGAAGTGGGGGAGAGGAAAATGAGAATCAAATGGAAAATAATGTAATGCGAGGGAGAAGAGTTTATGATGGGAACTTGGTATGTCTTATCTTGGTGTAGATCTCCTCGGCAACGGCATCAGAAATCCTTCTTGCTACCTCTTGAGCATGCTTTGGTTTTCCCTTGAAGAGGAAAGGGTGATGCAACAAAGTAGCGTAAGTATTTCCCTCAGTTTGAGAACAAAGGTATCAATCCAGTAGGAGACAATGCACAAGTCACCTAGTACCTGCACAAACAATCAAGAACCTTGCAACCAACACGATAAAGGGGTTGCCAATCCCTTCACGGTCACCCGGAAAAATGAGATCTAATAAAGATAGTAAAGTAAATATTTTTGGTATTTTTGTTGTATAGATTGGAAAGTAAAGATTGCAAAATAGTAAACGAGATGCGATGTAAATAAAAGAGATGCAATATAATAAGAAAGAGACCCGGGGGCCATAGGTTTCACTAGTCGCTTCTCTCAAGATAGCATGTATTACGGTGGGTGAACAAATCACTGCCGAGCAATTGATAGAAAAGCGCATGGTTTTGAAGATATCTAAGGTAATGATCATGAATATAGGCATCATGTCTGTGTCTAGTAGATCGAAATGATTCTGCATCTACTACTATTACTCCACACATCGACCGCTATCCAGCATGCATCTAGAGTATTAAGTTCATAAGAATAGAGTAACTCATTAAGCAAGATGACATGATGTAGAGGGATAGTTTCATGCAATATGATATAAACCCCATATTTTTATCCTCGATGGCAACAATACAATACGTGTCTTGATGCCCCTACTATCACTGGGAGAGGACACCGCAAGATTGAACCAAAAGCTAAGCACTTCTCCCATGGCAAGAAAGATCAATCTAGTAGGCCAAACTAAACCTATAATTCGAAGAGACATGCAAATATATCAAATCATGCATATAAGAATTCAGAGAAGACCCAAATAATGTCCATAAATAATCTTGTTCATACACCCACAATTCATCGAAGCTCGGCAAACACACCGCAAAAGAGTATTACATCGAATAGATCTCCAAGAACATCGATGAGAACTTTGTATTGAGAATCAAAGAGAGAGAAGAAGCCATCTAGCTAATAACTATGGACCCGAAGGTCTGTGGTAAACTACTCATGCTTCATCGGAGAGGCTATGGTGTTGATGTAGAAGCCCTCCATGATCGATTCCCCCTCCGGTAGATCACCGGAAGAGGCCCCAAGATGGGATCTCATGGGTATAGAAGGTTGCGGCGGTGGAAAAGTGGTTTAGTGGATCTCTGCGATCGATCTAGGGTATAAGTGTATATATAGGCGAAAGAAGTACGTCGGTGGAGCTACGAGGGTCCCACGAGGGTGGGGGCGCGCCTACCCCCTGGGCGCGCCCTCCTGCCTCGTGGAGTTCCAGACTTCGACTCCAAGTCTTCTGGATTGCTTTCGGTCCAAGAAAGATCATCGCGAAGGTTTCATTCGGTTTGGACTCGGTTTGGTATTCCTTTTCTGCGAAACTCTAAAATAGGCAAAAAAAAAAAACAGAAACTGGCACTGGGCCTCCGGTTAATAGGTTAGTCCCAAAAATATTATAAAAGAGCATATTAAATCCCATTAAACATCCAAAACAGATAATATAATATCATGGAACAATCAAAAATTATAGATACGTTGGAGACGTATCACCCAACGCCACGCCGGCCCTAGGGGCCAGTCACCTGGAGCACACATCCTCCTCCCATTGGATCCACAGCCAAGGGGGCGGATCCGCCAGGGCGAGCCTCCAGTCCCTATTGATCCGGTCCAGAATCTCCTAGGCCCTCTAGGCCACAACGGCGACCTCCCGAGGAGACGGCCCAACCATAGCCCCGCGCCCAGCCCGTACGCCACAAGGCCCAACAGCAACGGGAGCCCCAGTCGGCCCATGCTGCGTCAAGGCCAGAGGAGGACCCGAGCAGAGGGGATCTCCCTCGGCAAATGACACCGCCGACGGTGTGGGCAACGGTGGGGCGGCTCCTCCGACCACCGCCCCAGCACCAGACGAGCCACACGGCTCTCCCATGGGCAGAGGACGGCCCAAGGAAGCAGGCGGCCCTGCCGCGGAGCTCCAGCAGAAAGCACCGCCGCAATGACGCTCGATGAATGACCTCCACAGCGCGACACTGGCGAGCCCCGCGGCCTCGACCTCCCCGAAATGGACGAGCCCCTGCGACGAGCTGGCCGTGCTGTCGGCCAAAAATCCGCAAGCAAGGGCGGCGCGAGCTTGACATGCCGCTCGAGTGGCCCTTCCTCCGCGGCGAGTTCAGCCCAGCTCATTAAAGATTTCGCGAAGTAGAGTGACAGCCCTAGGCCAGCGATCGCGGCTGACCCCGACGCGCCACCGACAGCGCACACCATGGCCACGGAGCGGGGGGAGAGCATCTCACCGGCGGGGAGAATAGATCGCCCCAACATTCACCTGAGGGACAGGCCATACGATTCAAATCGCCCCCACGATTCAGATACACTCCATAAGCCCTTTTCTAGTAGTGTTTGTGCGTCTTTCTGATCGAGACATCACCCTTGAGGTGAATAAGTTGGGAGGCGAAATTATAAGCCCCTATCTTTCTATGTGTCCGGCCAAAACTTTTTGCTCCATATATATGTTGTGTGTGTTAGCAATCATAGAAGACTAAATTATTGTTGAGTATGTGGACATGCTACAAAGCTCCGATATGAGATCCTTCCTGAAACTATGATGAATTGTAATTGCATTGTTGACTGAGAACATAGTTTGTCATTTTTCAAGAAATTTTATGCTTTATACTTTGATGTTGTGATGAATTATTACTTTCTCATGAGAATTTGTATCATAAAGTTTAGTGTTGTTATAATAATGATCATGATGCTACTGTGTCCGTATTCTATTTTATCGACACCTCTCTCTCTAAACATGTGGACATGATTATTGATATCGGCTTTCGCTTGAGGACAAGCAAGGTCTAAGCTTGGGGGAGTTGATACGTCCATTTTGCACCATGTTTTCCTACTATTATTTATTGACTTTTCATTTGATATAACACTTTGGGGAATATTTCTAATGCCTTTTCTCTCATAATATGCAAGGTTTATACAAAGAGGGAGATTACCGGCAGCTGGAATTCTAGACCTAAGAAAGCTATGCCAGAGATACATATTCTGCACATCTCCAAATGAGATGAAATTTTACGGAGATTTATTTTGGAATATATATAGAATATTGGAGAAAACAAACACCCAAGGGGGCCACCCAGGTACCCACTAGGCACCAGGGTGCGCCTACCCGCCTGGCACGCCCCGGTGGGTAGTGGGCATCCTGGCCAGTCTCCGGTGCCCATGTTCTGGTATATAAGGTCATTTTCCCTAGAAAAAATAAAGAGAGGACTTTCGGGATGGAGTGCCGCCATCTCGAGGCGGAACCTGGGTAGGAGCACTTTTGCTCTCCGGCAGAGCGATTCCGTCGGGGATACCTCCCTCCGGGAGGGGGAAATCGAATCAATTGTCATCACCAACAACCCTCTCACCTTGGGAGGACCAATCTTCATCAACATCTTCAACAACACCATCTCATCTCAAAACCCTAGTTCATCTCTTGTGTTCAATCTTTGTATCAAAACCCTAGATTGGTACCTGTGGGAGACTAGTAGTGTTGATTACATCTCGTGGTTGATGCTAGATGGTTTATTTGGTGGAAGATTATATGTTTATATCTATTATGCAATCCAATGCCCCTCTGATCTTGAGCATGAATATGTTTTGTGAGTAGTTACCGATGATCCACAAGTATAGGGGATCAATCATAGTCCTTCCGATAAGTAAGAGTGTCCAACCCAACAAGGAGCAGAAGGAAATGACAAGTAGTTTTCAGCAAGGTATTCTCTACAAGCACTGAAATTATATGTAACGAGTAGTTTGATAGCAAGATAATTTTTAATGAGCAAGTAACAATAATGGTAACAAAAGTGCAGCAAGGTAGCCCAATCCTTTTGAGGCAAGGATAGGTCAAAACGGTCTCTTATGATAAGCAAAGCGTTCTTGAGGGTACGCGGGAATTTCACCTAGTCACTTTCATCATTTTGGTTTGATTTGTGTTCGCTACTTTGATAATTTGATATGTGGATGGACCAGTGCTTAGGTGTTGTTCTTACTTGAATAAACCTCCTACTTATGATTAACCCCCTCGCAAGCATCCGCAACTATGAGAAAAGTATTAAGAATAAATCTAACCATAGCATTAAACTTTTGGATCCAAATTAGTCCCTTACGAAGTAGCGCATAAACTAGGGTTTAAGCTTCTGTCACTCTGACAACCCATCATCTAATAACTACTCCATAATGCATCCCCTTAGGCCCAAATATGGTGAAGTGTCATGTTGTCGACGTTCACATGACACCACTAAGGGAATCACAACATACATACCATCAAAATATCAAACACGTACCAAATTCACATGATTACTTGCAACAAGATTTCTCTCATGACCTAAAGAATAGAAGTAACTACTCACAAATAATAATCATGCTCAATATCAGAGCGGTATTAAATAGCATAATGGATATGAACATATAATCTTCCACCAAATAAACCATATAGTAATCAACTACAAGATGTAATCAACACTACAGTCACCCACAAGCACCAACCTAAGGTTCCGGTACAAAGATTGAACACAAGAGATGAAATAGGGTTTGAGAGGAGATGGTGCTATTGACGATGTTGATGGAGATTGCCCTCCCCAAGATGGGAGAGTTGTTGGTGAAGATGATGATGATGATTTCCTCCTTCGGGAGGGAAGTTCCCTTGGCGGAATCGCTCTGCCGGAGGGCAAAAGTGATCCTTCCCAAGTTCCGCCTCGAGACGGCGGCGGTTTGTCCCGAAAGTCCTCTCCTTATTTTCTAGGTCAAAATGACTTATATACCAGATGAGGGGCACCGGAGGTGGTCCAAGGAGGGCACAACCCACCAGGGCGCGCCTGGGCTCCCTGGCACACCCAGGAGGGTTGTGCCCACTTGGTGGGCCCCCTCTGGTACTTATTTTCTCCAATAATTCTTATATATTCCATAAAAATTCTCCACAAAGTTCAGCTCATTTGGAGTTGTGCAGAATAGGTAGCCTGACGTAGCTTTTTCAGGTCTAGAATTCCAGCAGCCGGTATTCTCCCTCTTTGTGTGAACCTTGCATATTAGGAGAGAAAAGGCATTAGAATTACTCCAAAGGCATTATTATGCATAAAAACGTTATAAATAACAGTGGTTAAACATGATGCAAAATGGACTTACCAACTTCCCCAAGCTTAGACCTCGCTTGTCCTGAAGCAAAAACCAAAATCAAAAACATGTCCACATGCTCAGAGAGAGAGGTGTCGATAAAAACAAAATACAGACATAGAAGCATCATGCATATCAT
This sequence comes from Triticum dicoccoides, assembly GCF_002162155.2. Taxonomy (NCBI): domain Eukaryota; kingdom Viridiplantae; phylum Streptophyta; class Magnoliopsida; order Poales; family Poaceae; genus Triticum; species Triticum dicoccoides. The sequence goes on along the minus strand of NC_041390.1, from coordinate 420,744,529 downwards.
TATAACAGCAACAAACTTTATCATAGAACTTTTATCACATAACTTTTATCATAAACTTCTCATGAATAAGTAACAACTCATTAGAACATCGAAGTATAAAGCATAAACTCTATTGAAAACCAACAAACTATGTTCTCAGTCAACTTTGCAACTACAATTCATCATATTTTCAGGAAGAGTCACGTATCGGAGCCTTTTGGCAAGTCCACATACTCAACCATCATGTAGTCTTCTATGATTGCTAACACTCACCGCATACAGATGAGCAAAAAGTTTCAACCGGACACATATAAAGATAGGGGATTGTAGATTTTGCCACCCAACATACTCACTTCAAGGGTGATGTCAACAATAATAACTCATGCTACCCATATCCAACTGGATATATGTGCCTAGATCTTTCCTCACCACATGATGCTTGCCAAAAGAGAAAATAAAAAGGAATAGAGAGAAGAACCTTGACTCTTGCATAAAAGTAAATACATAAAAGTAAAAGATAGGTCATTCGCAGAGGGAAGCAGAGGTTACCATGAGCTTTTTGTTTGTATGCTCAATCTCTTAGTGCAAAAGAACGTCATGTTATATTGCCCCTTATGATAGCAACCTTTATTATGGAGTCTGTCGCTTTTATTCTTTGCCATCACAAGTTCGTACAACCCTCAATTTTCTCTTACACTAAATGATCCAACACTTTTAGAAGCAATTTTTATTGCCTTTATTGCACCGATGACAACTTACTTGAAGGATCTTACTCAATCCATTGGTAGGTATGGTGGACTCTCAAAACAAGATTTGGTTTAAGGGTTTTGGATGCACAAGTAGTATCTCTACTTAGTGAGGAATTTTTGGCTAGCAAAGATGGGGGGCAAGCACCACATGTTAAAGGATCTATGAGAATATAACTTCTATGTGAATATGAACAAACATAAATCGTTATGTTGTCTTCCTTGTCCAACGTAAACAATTTTGGCATATAATACTTTGATGGGGGATCACAATCACAAAAGATGTCTAGGATAGTGTATTTGCATGTGAATCTTCTCTTCCCTTATTAATTCTTTCATGAATTGCATCATTGACCAATTCTATGTTTGTAAATCTCCAATAAAATTTTCTACTTATACTCTTCCTTATGTGATGTCATTACTTACCATAAGATTAGCACATGATCTTTTTCATTTATTTCCTTTCTTTTTGTTGAACATGAAAGTAAAGAGAACAAAACTTCAAACTAAACTTCATTATATATCTCGCACGCGATTACAAGGATAGATCACTAAGCAAACACTCCAAAAGAAAGGATCGAACTAAAATTTTATTCATCTAAAGCAAAAGATAACTATGGGTCGAACTAAGATACGTAAAGGTAAAAAGATAGTGGAGGTGATACGATACCGGGGCACCTCCCCAAAGCTTGGCACAAGCCAAGGGGAGTGCCCATACCCGATATTCAAGTTTCCTTTGGTGATTAAGAAGGAGGTGGTGATGATTGCTACTTCTTGAGCTTGCGTTGGTTTTTCCCTTGAAGAGGAAAGGGTGATGCAGCAAAGTAGAGATAGCTATTTCCATCAGTTAAGAACCAAGGTATCAATCCAGTAGGAGATGAACGCGCAAATCACAATACCTGCACAAACAAACAAACACACTTGCACCCAACACAATAAAGGGGTTGCAAAGGTGAGATCTGATAGAGATAGGGAATTAAAACTAAACAAAATATAAAATATTTTTGGTTTATAGATCTGGAAATAAAAGATTGCAAAATAGTAGATTGGAAATTAATATGATGGAAAATAGACCCGGGCCATAGGTTTCACTAGAGGCTTTTCTCTTGAAGGTAAATAATACGATGGGTGAACAAATTACTATCGTGCAATTGATAGAAAAGCGCAAAGTTATGATGATATCCAAGGCAATGATTATGTAATATAGGCATCATGTACGTGTGAAGTAAACCAACTCCTGCCTGCATCTAGTACTATTACTCCACACATCGACCGACTCCTGCCTACATCTACTACTATTACTCCACACATTGACCGACTCCTGCCTGCATCTAGAGTATTAAGTTCATGAAGAACAGAGTAACTCTTTAAGTAAGATGACATGATATAGAGGAATAAACTCAAGCAATATGATGTAAACCCCATCCTTTTATCCTCAATGGCAACAATACAATACAATACGTGCCTCGCTACCCCTACTTTGTCACTGGGTGAGGACACCGCAAGATTGAACCCAAAGCTAAGCACTTCTCCCATTGCAAGAAAAACCAATCTAGTTGGCCAAACTAAACCGATAGTTAGAAGAGAAATACAAACATATCAAATCATGCATAAAAGAATTCCGAGAAGATTCAAATAATATTCATAGGTAATCTGATCATAAATCCACAATTCACCGGATCTCGACAAACACACCGCAAAAGAAGATTACATTGGATAGATGTCCAAGAACATCGAGGAGAACATGGTATTGAGAATCAAAGAGAGATAAGTCATCTAGCTACTAGCTATGGACCCGTAGGTCTGAGGTAAACTACTCACGCTTCATCGGAAGGGTAAAAGAGTTGATGAAGATGCCCTCCATGATCGAATCCCCCTACGGCAGGATAGCGGAGAAGGCCCCAAGATGGGATCTCACAGGAACAGAAGGTTGCGGTGGTGGAAAAGTGTTTTCGTGGATGCTTTTGGAGGTTCAGGAATATATGTGAATATATATAGGAGGAAGAACTAGGTCAGGATGATCATGAGGGGCCCACAAGGTAGGGGCGCCCCCTAGAGCGTGCCCTCCACCCTTGTCGCCGCCTCGTGGCTCTTCTGACTTGAACTCCAAGTCTCCTGGTTGTATTTTGGTCCAAGAAAAATCATCGCGAAAGTTTTATTCCATTTGGACTCTGTTTGATATTCCTTTTCCGCAAAGCTAAAAAACAAGGGAAAAACATAAACTGGCACTAGGCTCTAGGTTAATAGGTTAGTCCCAAAAATAATATAAAATAGCATATTAATGCATGTAAAACATCCAAAACAGATAATATAATAGCATGGAACAATACAAAATTATAGATACGTTGGAGACGTATCAAGCATCCCCAAGCTTAATTCATGCTCGTCCTCGAGTAGGTAAATGATAAAAACAGAATTTTTGATGTTGAATGCTACCTAACATATTTGTCCATGTAATATTTTTTGTTGTGGCATGAATGTTCAGATCCATAAGATTTAAAACAAAAGTTTAATATTGACATAAAAACAATAATACTTCAAGCATAGTAACAAGGCAATTATGTCTTCTCAAAATAACATGGCCAAAGAAAGCTATCCCTACAAAATCATATAGTCTGGCTATGCTCCATCTTCGTCACACAAAATATTCAAATCATGCACAACCCTGTTGACAAGCCAAGCAATTGTTTCATACTTTTAGTGTTCTCAAACCTTTTCAACTTTGACGCAATACATGAGCGTGAGCCATGGACATAGCACTATAGGTGGAATAGAATATGGTGGTTGTGGAGAAGACAAAAAAGAGGGAGATAGTCTCACATCAAATAGGCGTATCAACGGGCTATGGAGATGCCCATCAATAGATATCAATGTGAGTGAGTAGGGATTTCCATGCAACAGATGCATTAGAGCTATAAGTGTATGAAAGCTCAAAAAGAAACTAAGTGGGTGTGCACCCAACTTGCTTGCTCACAAAGATCTAGGGCAATTTGAGGAAGCCCATCATTGGATATACAAGCCAAGTTCTATAGTAAAAAATTCCCACTAGTATATGAAAGTGACAACATAGGAGACTCTCTACCATGAAGATCATGGTGCTACTTTGAAGCACAAGTGTGGAAAAAGGATAGTAGCATTGCCCCTTCTCTATTTTCTCTCATTTTTTGCATGGTCTTCTCTGGCCTCTTTTATTTTTTGTAAAATCCGGAGAGTCGTCCTAACTTGTGAGGGAATCATAGCTTCCATCATCGTTTCCTCACATGGGATAATGCTCTAATAATGATGATCATCACACTTTTCTTTACTTACAATTGAAGAATTACAACTCGATTCTAGAACAAAATATGACTCTATATGAATGCCTTCGGCGGTGTGCCGGGATGTGCAATGACTCAAGAGCGACATGTATAAAAAATGATGAATGGTGGCTTTACCACAAATATGATGTCAACTACATGATCATGCAAAGCAATATGACAATGATGAAGTGTGTCATAATAAACGGAATGGTGGAAGTTGCATGACAATATATCTCGGAATGGCTATGGAAATACCATAATAGGTAGGTATGGTGGTTATTTTGAGGAAGGTATATGGTTGGCTTAATGCACGGGCGAAAGTTGCATGGTACTAGAGAGGCTAGCAATGGTGGAAGGGTGAGAGTGTGTATAGTCCATGGACTCAACATTAGTCATAAAGAACTCACATACTTATTGCAAAAATCTATTAGTTATCGAAACAAACACAAGTACGCGTTGGTGCTATACAAACGGTTTTTAACCCCTTTCTGCGACGACATTTGGAACCGTCGCCAAGTGAGTGTGGGCGATAGGCGGATCCTTCCACACAACCCAAAAACCGTCAGGGATAGGCCCTCCTGGCACATTGGCTGGGGCAAAATGAGCTCAGGTGCGATTGGGCGAGTCGTATGTATATCACACACAGTCAATCAAAGGAATAGGTTTCCATTCTTATGTACATCCCACACAGTCAATCCAGGAAAAATGTTTCCGTTCGTATGTACATCCCACACAGTTTTATGTATAGGCTCATGTGTGAAAGGTGTAACTATCGCACACGCTTTGCCTTGGTTAACAGTTTGCTTTTATCAACTACATCACACATGATTTGATGAAGAAAACTGTGTGGCACTGGGCTATCCATCACAAGAGCTTTTACTGCTAGAGTCGTTGGCAAAGTTCCATGACCCATTTAGTAGGTTTATTAGTTTACAATTAATAATTCCAGTATTACGCAAGTACACATTTCATATCGAACAGCTATTTTCCAGTTTCATATCAGGCACGTAAATATATTTTAACATCACAGTACGATAGATGCCTGAAAATAGCACAATACAACATATAGCTAGTTCAACTTCATAAGAACAATACTAGAACAATATACACATTTCCCTAATCGAGATCATCCAGGCACGTCTTATCCACCTCTGCTTTCAGTTCAGTAAGAACCTGTTCCGCACTATCCAACTGGGAAAGTGCCTCCTCCTTCACCAACACCATCTTAGCAAAGTCTGATTTAAAAAATATGAGCTCATTCTCCACCTTCCTCTTTTTATCTCGCATCTTCAAATATTCTTTAGCATTGACAACACTTTCCCTAAGCCTACCTTTGTTCTCTTCCTCATACATGCTCCAGAGCTTTGCTAGGCACATCTTCAAAGACTGTGGCCACTCTTGATCAACCCACTCCAAGTAAGAACGCTTCCATTCATCCTAGAATATTTAAAACTAGACCAGTAACAATTGTAGGGGAATGGGTTTATAGCAACATAGAAAATCACCAATACTTATTTTGAAAAACTGAAGAAATAGGTTAATTATGACATATCTTCTCAAAAAGACCAATGTGCAAATGAATTGATTGCTACTAAGACAACAACCAAATTCTGAAACATCGGAAGCTATAATTAACTACAACAATGCTACAAGTTCTTACTCATGTACTATAAATAATAAATTGAACATTTTATGAGGAAGGTAAATATAAGTGCAACAGCATAGCGACAATGTTTGGATGACATCAAATTGATACTAACAGGTGTGTACATGGACAAATTTAGTAACACGGAACTAATAGCAGTAAGGCCATCCACTATGTACACTACTGCAGGTTGCTGCTAACGCGACACTACGATCAGAGACCCTTCGATGAAACTGTGTGCGATGCCATAACAGTGGTGTAAAATAACCGTCAAAAAAGGTGCAAAACCTTTGCGATGGAGGATGCATCAAACACGGTTCAGATTTTAGTTGCATGTGCGATGCAGGGCATACGGTTCAACTTAATTAAATGTTTGCCATGAGGAGGAACAAAAGAAACGGGTAGCCAGATGAAGGTGTGTGCGATATATGGCATACGGTTCACTCGGATGAACTATTTGTGATTAGGCAACACAAAAGAAACGGGCAGCCAAATGAAGGTGTGTGCGATATACGGCATGCGTTTCACTCGGATGAACTGTTTGCGTTGAGACAAGAGAACATAAACGGTTCAATATAACAAGATGTGTGTGATATGTGGCAAACAGGTCTGTAATCAGAAATGTGTGCGAAAACCAATAATAACACAGACGATTGCTTCTAATAAGACGTATGTGATATGCTCTGTCTACACAACATCTATTAGCCATTGGGGGAGGGGCGGTCATCCGGATACGCCATCAGGATGCGAAGATGCATCCTATCAGCAAGGACTAGCTGTTCCACCAGTAGCTCATGTAAGAAAACTCTCAAGTTAAGTGTGCTCAGGCTGGAGTAGCCATCAGATGGGTGACTGGATGGAAAGTTGTGTTGATGTTAAATTAACTGATAGGATGGGTCATATCTGTCAAATTAAATGACTGATACGACCCATCCCATGAGTTAATTTAACCTCGAGGTCCTTGTTTATTTTTATTTTTATTTTTTAACACATGTTAAAGAAGGTCTACCACATTACTTTTTGATAATATGTGATACGTGGCATACAGTTTATCCATCTGACTGTTTGTGATGGAATAGGTCGTGTGTGTTGTGGGCAAACGCTTGCTAGTATTCAACCGTTTGGGATTGATGAATTCATCGCTGATGGGTTCCCTAGTGTGGTCCGTTTTTATTTGATCATCATTTACTTCTTGTGCTAGCTCGATGTTCCTTCAATGCTAAGTTTCCATTAATTGATGGCGTTTTATGAACACGCCACCATTTCCCGCCATTTCCTCACCTGTTTCCCGCCACCCAGTGATATTGCGCATAGGCGGCGCGCGATGCACGGAGGCGACAACCGCAGTCTGTAGCACATCCACCTTTTCCAAGCATGCCAACCCACCAAAGTGCCGCCTCTGCCATCAACCTCGTTGACGAGGAAAGCGATCAGGCGCCACGGCCCATCGAGGTCGAGGCGCTCCCCGACAACGCGATGGCGCTTGAGCGTCATTGCCAGGGTTGAGCAGACCTTTGGTGCATGGCGCTTGAGCGCAGCGGATCAAGATAGGCATGTCAGCGCCGACAGGCTGCAGCTCGCCGCACAACATGATCGATGGCGTGCCGCAGAGTAAGCTAGGCGCATCCACGCCAATAGGTTGCGGCTCGCCGAACGGAGAGACCGTTGGAGCGCCACAGAGCAAGAGACGCAACGCGCCGCATAGCAAGAGCGGACCGATCGGCGCTTGCCTACTGTCGACACGGCGTCGCGGCTGGGTACATGTCCCGTCAGTACCCTCATTCCTCGCCAGGAGTGGGCAGAGGCCCTCAGCGCCATACTTGCACCAGAGGCTAGCCGCATCGTACTTGCACCGGATGCCCGCCGCGCCGTTCGCGTGGTGCCGCCGTCCGCCTTGTCCGCGACCCGCTGGATGCCAACGCGCTGGTCCGTAGGCTCGACCGCCTCCTTGGCCCAGGTGTCCACCTAGGCGCAGTAGAGGAACATGGTCGTCGTATCCTCGAGCTGGTGATCTTCGATGAAGTAGCCAACTTGGAGCTCGAGATCGCGCTCCAGATGTACCGTGAGCGTGCGCTTGGACAAACGCCTGCACGAGTTCAGGCAGAGCCAAGAGCTACCGTAGGCAAGGGCTGCTGGTCATGGTCTCATGGACGCGTTTTATTTTGGAAAGTCGTTTCGACGTGGATTGCTATGTATTCACATCAATCATAGTATTGCTCTGTTTATTGCTCTATTTCAATGTGTGTACTCTATTTTCCATTCTTATATGTTCTGTTTCAATGTGTGTGTATACGCTTTCCATTATGTATATGTGGATGGTAACATCTAGATTGAAATTAGTATACAAAAACAGATAGAAAATGGAATTCATAATATATATATATATATTAATTGTTCATTAGTTTATCACAGAATATATATATAATATCATCACATATACGTGATGATACTTAACTACTAGGTACAATGCATAAAATTGAAAATGAACAATACTAAAACTAATAATCCCTCCCGGGGCTAGTATTCTGGCAGCCCCTCGCCAGCAGCTCCCTGGTGCACGATGTCTTCCCAGTGCGGAGGCAGTACTCCGCCTCCTCTACCTCGCAGCGCTTACCGATCTGCCTCTTGTTCACGGACGCGCGCAACTGATCTTTCCAATTCATTGGGCGCCCATCGAAGCTCCTCATCGGTGGCACGCTGGAGCTTATCGGCCCACCTCCACGTAGTGACATGGCGCCCAGTGCCTATGACCTTCCTCGCAAAGTACCCGTCATCATACACCTCCTCGACACAATGATGCGCCTGCCCCCAAAGCTCCGCCGCCTCCTTTTTCCAGGCGGTATCACGGGCTTCACAGGCCGCCTAGTACCTGGCTTCCTCCTCTGCCATCTCCTTCTTGAACGCCACTTGGCTTTCTCAGCCGGTGGCAGCGACTTCCACAGACAAAGATTGTACTGGCCCCAAAACCAATCCAAAGTTGGGGGATCCGGC